>NC_134368.1:59278478-59581304 GCF_035582795.1 Mycteria americana
AAAATGAACCTAAAGCAGCAATCTTCTGGCATTCAGTGCATAACTTCATTAAGCCCTGCTTGCTTGTTGCTGGTCCTTTTACTTAAAAGGAGAAAAAGCATCTCCTATTATGCTAGCCAAAAAGAAAACAAAAAAAGCGAGTACTTTGGAAGGGTAAGTAGATAAGCAGCTAGAATAGAAGGATCCTTTACTCCTTTCTGTCCTTTTCCCAGCTTTTATCGGTCTTGCCATTGCGCCTCTTCTGAAGCTTCTTGCATTGCCTGCTACCAGAGCCAGGACAGCAGATTAGATAGGAGGTTACCCTAGTATGATAGATCTCTCCATATGTTTCATACTGAATTTACATTCAGATGATAACAGCAGTCACTTTTTTTTTTAAGTAGGCCACCTGTCCCTCATGCAATTGTGTCAGCTGGTAAGGTTTAAAAATAATTTTTGCTAAAAAAAAGTCTTCATACTAATAGAATCCTAAACTGTAAGATAATGAGATAAAAATTATATTGCTCATAAACTTCAATGGGGAGGGGAAATCTTAGCTGTTTTGGTCTGCTCATTCACATTCCAGTCTTACTTCCTTTTCCCTCTATTTTTTTGTCCTTTCCCAGCTGAATAAGATAAAATTCTCCTTCATAGAAAAAGCACACACCGAGAGACAAAACAAGATCATCTAGCAACTCCTGTTCAGCTACTGTTAGTTTGTATTAAAATTTAGGGGCTTTTTGTTTTGCATTACTAGGGAAAAGCCCTATAAACTTCTTGTTGAAGAGGACAGTTGCTAGCAGTCAAAGGTTTAGCACAACTATTCTGCTTCAGATGGGCCTGCTGCAAAAAATCCTAAGGCTGAGAAATGAAAAGGAAGCTACATGGGAAGGCTGGGATCAGAGAAGTTAAGAGAGGAAAACTATTCAGGAGCATGAAGAGAAGGTAAAGTAGGTATGACTGAGTAGCAAAGAAAATGGGCTAATTCAGCTGTCAGTTGACTCTGTGATAATTGTTACAGCTAAGCAGTCTTCTCTTAATTTTCATGCATGTAATGTCTCATCCAGAAACTCTTATGATGTTACAGCCTTAATAAGCCTTTTCAGCTGCCTGGCATCATTCTTCTAATCTACTAGTTGTTTCCAAAAATGTCACCTCTTTTCCTAAAGAGGTTGAGAATGTTTCCCACACTTCTGCTTGATGCAGTTTCCTGGAATCACCTTGATTTTCAAATTTGCAGATAGAGACAATAAACCAGAATTTATTCTTATTGTTCCCTGATCTCCTGTTTCCCCCCGACACCCTCTGTCAAGTAAGTACCTGCACTCTTACTATTTCTTCTGAAGCCTTGTTTCATACAAGAAAAGCATTTCTTCAAATACTGTTGTGTATAGAAAGAGCTCTGAAGCTGGAGTCAGTCATTTTGGATGTGTATATTTTTAGATAGAAAATCAATTTTTGGCTTCAGTCTTAAGGGAAACTGGTTTAAAGAAACTGAACCAGTTCTCTTATTTCACAGCGTCTAAAGCATGTCTGATTTCAGATAGTTTGAATACTAAAAGCATTACCAAAACCAAACAAGCATTCATCCCCCCCCAAATCCCATCCCGCAGAAGTATCCAAAGGAAAAAAAATAGGGTAACTTTGCGATACAGCTTTTTCTGCTTATCTAAGTGAAACATTGATGAGAAAGTGCATAGTTTGTTTTCAGTTATTGCTTTCTTAAAAAAAAATTAAAAATCACTGTAGTCTACATCAGTTTTTCTCTTTCCCATGAGCCTTAGCAGGGAGTAGAAATGCCACAAAGCTTCAGCATTTTTTTCCTGAAATTATCCAAGGATGTTCTCAATAACATGCAAGCCTTTGGAAAAATAGTTTGGAAAACTTAGTGTCTCTGCTTAGCTTTTGGTTATGAAAACAGCTAATATAGCAATTTTTGCGGAATTAAGTCCTGCATGAAGTCCTAAGATGAGACAAATGGGAGACAATAATCACTGGCTTTGTAAGTCTCGGAAATTAAACGAGAGTAGCTGGAGGAAGCCCCTACCCTTCAGAGATGCTTCAAGCAGTCCCAAGCTAGACGGGCTGTTCCTGAAGACCAGCCTCGCTGACAACGGCAGCTAGAGGCAGCGAAGCTCCGTTCCCGCCCGGCGGCAGGCAGACGTGGCGGCAGGCGGACGTGCCGCCCGCCAGAGCCAGAGCCAGAGCCAGAGCCAGAGCCAGAGCCAGAGCCAGAGCCAGAGCCGGGCACCTGCGGGGCGCGGCGGGCTGGCTCCTCCGGCCGCCCGCCTGCCATTGGCCTGCCGCCGCTTCCCGCCTCCTTTGAAAGCTTGAGAAGGGCGGGCGGCAGCGGTGCCTCGGCAGTCAGGCGGCGGGGTAGGGGCCGGAGCGCCGGGCCTGAGCAGGAGGCCGCAGGTAATCCCCGGGCGGTTGCGAGGCTTTCTTCACTCGGTTTTTCGTCGAGAGGCTTGAAGGCGGGTTCGATGGACTTTGGTGAACTTCACGGAGGTTTCTTTGCTCACGGGTCTTCTTACAAAGTGGTAACGTTAATCAAAGTCTTCTAAGTTTGTACGCTTAGTAGTATAGCAGTGCTTGTCTTGACAGCTTAGTGCTTTATAGTAGGTAGTGTTCTTTTTCTTTGCGTATTTGGGTTCAGCTTCTACTGACTTGTTAAGGTAGGCTTGCTGTTTAAGCAGCTGAACTTGTGTTTGTGCTAGCTGTGATGATTTCTAAATGTGTTTCTTAAGGTCCAACTCCTACTATAGTAGGGCAGTTCTATGTACTTTTGAACTGTGATGCTTATGAAGTAATGATGGAAAAATTTGTCTTATGATTTCTTTTGTGGATTACCTTTTCATCTACTTGTTCAGTTGCCAAAAAATAGTGGCATTAATGGGGAACCTATAAGGTAAGCTTTTTTCTTTGTTCTAAAGCCCTTGATGATAAAAAAGAACTGGTGAATTGATTAAAATAATTATCTGGAGACATAGAATTCATGTCATCACTGTAATGCATCTAATTCTGAAATTGTGTTAGGTGGTGTTAAGTATTTAGGTGTTTGTTGATGAAGAATCTCTTTATGAATTGATAGTCTACATACATTTGGCTCTAGTGTATTTTATTCTTTCATAATTGGATGGGAATAATAAATCATTCTGGAGTTACTTGATCTGTTTCAAGGTAGGAGTATCAGCTAGCGCCTTCATAGACACAGTAGGGCTGCTGTGAGAACTGGGGTACAGAATATAATCTTAGGCCTGTATAGAAGTAGTTTGCAGGATTACCCTGATTTATATGGTACTTGAAGAAAAAGCAAGGAAGAATTATGAGGGATTATACTTGGGGGGGGGGGGGCAGTGTAAAATACCTATGTATCTTTTGATCTGCCCTTCACACAGCTGTAATAAAGGCTACAAATACATGTATACTCATTAGAATATATGTGCTTATTAGTTCTTCCCTATCAAATTTCTGCATAGATGTCTGTTACAGCTTGGCTACACAAGTAGGCTATTTTTTTGTACTACTGTTTACCTAGTCTATAAACTGTAAAGTCAGCTTGAACTAGAAATTCCTATATGGTTCTTGCTTCCCCCCACACAAACCCCATCTTGCAGCTTTAGTTCTGTCCCATGGCAGAACTAAACAGGATTCTGGTGGTAGCTGCCTTTGAAAACTGCCTGGGTGTCTCTTTGGAAATAGTCAGAATTTTAATGCACAGGCTGGCTGTGTTCGTTTATAGAATTACTGTTTCCAATAATATCCCTGCTGATCTCATGAAAGGGGAATAAAATAAACAGTAATGAAAAAGATGCTGGGTTTGTTCCAGCTGAAAGGAACAGTAATTTTTTTCCTCAAAACTCTTCTCTCCATCCCATCCGCTTCCCTGGGAGGTGAGAAGGAATGTGACTTGTATGTTGGTCTCCTTGTGGAATTTTGTATGTGTGTGAGAGGTTTCTTTTGCCTTGTAAAATAAATCATCATTCTGCAAGTCTTAAGTTCTCTCCTTTGTAATTCCCATCTGAGAAGGACCTTGTGAAGTTAATCTAGTTTAAAATAATGATCAAGAGATATGCTGCTAATTCCTCTGCCAAGTTTTGTGACTTCACAAATATGCCACTTGCTCTCAAAAGTTTGTTGCTATGCAAGACTTGCAAACAGTAGTTACCAAATAAGTTACAGACCATCTCCTGCAAGCTACTCTTCATAGATGCGCTTCTGGGCTCAACGGGAGCTCCGTGACCAAGTTCTACACTTCTTCAACAGGTCACCTGTGAGGATGGGCTTGTAGGGTTGGGTGTGAAGTGTAGCCTTGAATGGAGTGAGCTAATGTACTGTTATTTTTTTGTGCTCTCAAATGCAGTGCTTCAAAGAATAATATTTAAAACTAAAGAAAGGACAGTGTTTCAGGGGGCTGTTGTATCTAAATTTAGAAAAATGCCAGTAACTTTTCCCTTCTTTCCTTTTAACCTTCCTTCCTTAAATGGCTTTTTTTATCTAAAAAAAAAAAGAGGGGGACCTCTGTCTAGCATTTGCTATATCTATATGTATATTTGCCTGTAGAAACCTTTTTTTTTACTCTCATTGCTGTTTCTACTCTTGAACTGTTACTCCATCAGTCATTATCTTCTTTGTCTAACATCTTCAAGTAAAACCCAATTCTGCAAAGACTTGCATGTAGTTAAGTGTGTGCAATTAAGCGTATGTATATGTCTTTGTAACCAGCTAAAAGCAAACCCCCTGCCCTGCCTGTGGTACCTCTATTATTTTTTCAGATTTGTTTTAAAGCGTGCATTACCCAGTTATAGGAATTGGGGGGGGGGGGGGGGTGATCAGAGCAGGTAGTGAAGAGTGCTGTGAGGTTCCAACAGATATCTTTGATTCAGCACTACAGGTGCATATGTGCGTTCACCTAGCAACAGGAACAGCAGCAGTCTAGCTGAATTGTTTATCTGGTTAGAATATACTATTCATGTTAAGCCTGCAGGAGGGAAAACTTAAAATCCTGGCATCCTGTCTATACCAGCACTCTGCCTGTTGCTATTAGATCAGGGTAGAGTTTCCCTGTCCCACAGAACTCTGAGAGTGCAGAAAATGCTTCCACCCTGTGCTGGAATAAAGCAGATTCCCCTTTCCCTTCCCCCAAGCTTTTGTGGAAAAAAACAAAGTGTGAGCAACCCAAGCAGAATCGCCAATAGCTGGGTGCAGGGGGCTTTCCAGGGATGTAACAAATACAGGGTCAGGTGCCTTCCTTGAATCCAGGGCAGTGAACCAGGCCTTCTTTCGTTCATGTGACTGCACTTGTCGCTAATGCCGTTTGACTAAAGGGCAGGACGGGTGTATCTCGGCCAAAGCCAGTTTCGGTGTGGATGAGTTGGCACCTTCTTCCCCCTCTCTCCCCCCGCCAGTCCCATGCTTGTTACACAGGCAGACTCCAGCAAAATGCGGCTGCTACATAATTGATGGGGAACTCTTTTAAAAACAGAAGAGGGAGGAAAAAACCCTACCCCTACACCTCCGCAAAAAAACCCCAAGCAAAGCCAAGTCCGAAGACAGGGGGGAAACACATGAGAAGCAGGGGTTCGGTGACAGTCATCCTTCATCTGCGGACAGAGTTCGGGAAATCCCCCGGCAAAACCGGGAAGCCTTTCCCTGCTCAGGGCCGCGGCGCTCGGCTCTGGCCTGGCGAGGGGGGTGCGTGCGGCGCAGGGCCCGCCGGCCGGGACCGGGCTGGCCCCGAGCACCTGCGCCGCTGCAGGAGCCGTGCCTCCGCCACCGAGCTGGCTCCCGGGGGGGCAATGCTTATCTCTTAACGAATGTTTTTTGGTTGCAGTATAGATGTCGGTATCCGGTTTTGCGAGCTGACTTAACCCTTCCCCCGCGGCCGCGGGGCTGAGCCGCCCCCCGAAGAGACGTATGCGGTCTGAAGAGAAGGCGGCGGCCGTGGGCATGGCAGATGGGATCCGGGCGGGGGGGAGCCGTGGAAGGGCACCGGCATCTCTGCATCTGCCAAGACCTCGCGTACCCCGGAGGAGGTGCCATCCCCGGCGCAGTTAAGGCGGCTTGGCCGCGCCGGGAGGAGGCTCCACCGCCGCCGGGCCCGGCCGCTCGGGGCGGCGGGCAGCGCGCGCGCGCGGAGAGGCGCGGGTCGGGGAAGCGGCGGCAGCCGGGGGGGCCGGGAGCGAGCGGGCGGGGCCGCGCCGCGCCGCCACCCGCCACCTTTAGCGGCGGGCGGGGGCTCCGTAGAGGTCCTGCCGGTTTTTCTAGCCCTGCCTCTGAATAGCAGCAGCGCCGGGGTGAGTCACTGTTTGGAAATGGAGTGGGCGGGCGTGTGTGTAAGAGGATGAATGATGTCAGGGAGGACTGTGGCTCTCGCGGCGAGCATGAGACTCGCGGTAAAGGCGGCGGCGGCGGCGGCAGCCCCGAGCGAGCGCTGACCCCGGCGCCCCCCGCCCCGGAGCCGCTCTCCAGCGGGGGACCGCTTCCAGCTGCGGCGCTGCTGAGGTAGCGCTGCGGGCAGGAGACTTCTGAGAAGTGTCGCCTCCGCTGACGCCCTTAAAGCCAGTCCCTTTCGCCAGGAAGGAGGAGAGTCTGAGGCTGTGAGAGGAGCAAATTGCAGGGGAAGGTAGAGGTTGTGGCAAACTTCCTAGCTGCTGCGTGCTGCTACCTCAGTGGTGGGAGTGTCTGGCCGTAAGGAACGGCAAAGCCCAAACCCTGAGGCTCCAAAAAAGACTTCCAGCTGCCTTTAGAGGAGGAACTGCCAGCAGTGCAAGCTTTTGCAAATACAGCTGAGTAGGTAAGTTGGGAACGGCACAGGTGGATTAAAAGCGTGGCATACCGCAGGTACGCACTTAGAGAACCTCTTTCAGAGAAGAGCTCTGCGTGTGAACTGGGCAGAGACTGGGAAGAGCAATCCTACGTGGTCTCTTCTATTTCTAGAGTATGTATGTTTTACCTGTAGAATAGTCTTAACTTTACTCTTGAAGAGGCCCCTCTAATTAGGGAGGGCACCTGCTGTTTTGATTTCTCTTGTAAGTATGTAATGCAAGGACCATACTTAGTTTGCTAGTAAAATTTTATGTTCTTGATGTGGGCAATGTCTGCATACCCCTTAGAGCAGTACCACGTACCTAGTTGAACATGGACTTCAAAATGCCTGATTTCAGCTCAGGAAGGTAAGGGATTGCTATAAGGATCATAATGGTGTTTAAAGGTGCATTGCTGTAGGGTTTGTTTGGGGTTTTTTGTTGCTCTGTCTGCTCTGCTGAAGCCACTCTTAAACTTCCTGAAGTGCAGCTAAACTAAACTTCCTGACTTAGTGGCAGAGTACATTTCTATTAACATTGCATGGTTTCTGGCTTAAATTTAGTTCAAAATCCTTGTGAAAAGTGGTTAATGCATAATCTTCTGGCAAGATAATAAAACTCTTAGGATACAATGTAGACTAGCTGTTGTTCCATTTAAACCATTTCTAATATTTTTATTTCATTTTTTTAAGACCTTAGAAAATCAAATATCTGTCTACCCTGAAACCACTTAGCAGCTATTAATTTATACACAGTTAATTATATAAATAGATGGTTTCATAGAGGTATTAGTGTAAACTGAGCAGGTGTATGATATTTTCTGAGGCAGCAGGCCTTTACAGGATAAGCTTCACTTTAAGTTGCATTTGTTAAATGGTTTGCCTAAAAAACAAACTGCTTTTAAAATTATATTTAATGTAGTTGCCTATGTATATTATTATTTGACAGGGCAGGTCTCTGGAGACTGTATAGCCTTATATACTTTTTCTCTATGAAACCAATAACTTACTCTTCATTTTAACCTAACTTAAATGATCTAGGGCTTAATTTACTAGAAAGGTCAATGTGCTTGCTTTCATATTTTTTTTTTCCCCCTTTTGGATAGGATTTACATTGCTTTTCAGTAAAAATTTGAAATCTATGTCTGATTTTAGAGAAACATATACTTGTGTCTCTGTCCTTCAGAAAAATATTCTTCAAGTGTACCCTGTGTAGTATGTGCAGTCACAAGGGGTATTTGGACAAATCAAAGGGGTGGTGGTGGGGGAAGCTTCAGGTGAAATTGTGAGGTGACGACAATAGTATGTAGATAAAGGCCCCTAATGAGATTGATTTCTGTACTGTCCTTGAAGTGAACTTATACAATGGAGAAATGAGAACTTGAAGAGAGTAAAGATGGATTTTTTTTTTTTATACTCTTAGGTTGGTAATCTGAATGACTTTATGTACCTCTAAATTTTAAATATTGAGCCATGGTTGGCATGTTGATGAGCATCTGTTTTTCTGGATCATAAAAGCATCTTGTGATTGTAATATAAGACACAAAAATGATAGGGCTTAAAAACCCTGTTTTCATAAACTAGTTTTCTTCTGAATTCAAAACTTAATGTTCTAAGTAGACATCAGAAGTATTATATCATGGATGCAGTATTGTGAAAAACTTCATATTTCCTTATCAATTTAAAAAAAAACCCAGCGCCCCTCCCCCCCCCCCCGGTCTCTGGGAGAGCTGAATAAGCGACTTCATTTCAAGTATTTTTCGTTCTAAAAACCAGAGAATTCTTTATTTGCAGTGTATTAGTATACCAATTAAAGTATAAAGACTGGAAAGTAGTGTATTGATTTTTAAGGTTTAACAAAATAAAAAAAAATATTGAAACAAGTGATGGATTTAAAATGAGTAGTTTTTCTTAAGGACCACGGAATGTAAAAGAAGGTTTTTGAAGAAATGGCTCATTCCAGTTAAGTCTCCTAGTATAGAAATGGACTTTGAAGACACAGATATCTGTAACAAAATTGCATACATCCTCTGTTTGGATTTTTTTTCTAATTTAGATGGGCTGTTAGCCTACAATGTTCTTTGATACTATTTGTGGGGAGTGGACAATACAGATGCTGTGACATTTTATTTAGTATGGATATGGTATTGCAGTGGTCCGAACAGATGCTGGGAAGATTAATGTAACACTAGGTCCACTGTCTTCAGAGATCTCTGTCTGCTGGGAGAATTGTTTGTACCATGGACAACACTGTCCCGGAAGATGCTGCGGACACTAAGAATGTCAGGCATCCAGGCACCACTGTCCCAGCAGATGCTGAAGACCTTAAGAGCTGCTGATGGGAAAGTTTTGTGTAACACAGATAGCTCTGTCTTGTCCATTTTGCACTTGTTTGAAAGATATTTCTTAACTATACTGAACCCAACTGTTTTAGTGAGGCTCCAGAACTTAAATAACCACAAGTGTCTCCTATATGAGGACACTTGCTTATGTTATCACTGTTTGTCTTCCCCAGAATAGCTCTTGTGTGGAGCTGTGCAATACAAAGAATTAAGTACTTCTTACCGATATAGTTGGTTTTGGAAGTCTACTTTATAGCTGTTGATACAAATTTTAATAGGACTAAACTGTATACTAAAACTAAATCAGCTTCAGGAAAACCTGTTATTTACCCTCTAGCTAACATATATGTAGTATCTGTAATACAAGGGGCCTACTGTGCCTTGAGGTCATGCTTGTGGTTGCTGAGTAAAGCTTCCTGCCTTACTGTGTGTTAAGTCCCTTTCAAAATATGCAGTGTCAAGTGTGGGTCCTCTTACTGTTTTGCAGTCTGATGGCATTAAAAAAATATTGAAGTCTAGTCTGTTGTACGGATGAAAAAGTTGAAGTAGTTTGTCAGAGTATCTGAAGCTGTTGAATTAATAATTCCAAATGGAATGGTTCTTAATAAAACAGTGTTCAGGTCTAAATCCTCAAAGAAAATAGTTCTTTAGCAAGATTACTTGGGAAAACTTCATTGCATTCACTCTGACAAGACAGTTTTATAGTAAAAAAGGCACATATTCAATATTTAACTATTTCATTTTCCAGATAAAATACTTTTTCTCAGATGTGTAACCCTAGAAAACAAGAACATCCTGTTCGCTTGAAGGTACCTGAACAAAAAAGCAGGTGTCTTGCTTTTACTTACCTTCCCCAGTTTATGTAGGTTAACTTGCGACTACGATGTTTAAGTTTCAAGGACATCCCACTTATTCTTTATAAACTTTGTGAACAAAAACTAAGTTGCTCCTATTAGTGGAAGTGTGAGGCTTCCAAAGGGTTTTGTGCAGAGCTTTGCTGCTGCACAAAGTAATGTCTTAATATTCCTGGCTTTGAGTTAATTTCTTGCTGCTCCCTTCTGTAGTCTTCTGTTTCCTTTTCTTTATATATTCAGATTTCCTTAGGTCAAATCTTACTAGAATCCTGTGCAATGCAGTAAGCTTCTCGCTAAGCTTTGCAGTGTTTTTATGTGTCTGTGGTTACAGGGTTGTACACCTGTTCTTCCTTGAGGAAAGGATACTGAGCCTCTTGGGTGCAGCACAGAATGTTTTGGAAAGTTGCATCAGCTTAACTTGGCTGGTTTAAGCTGAACTGATGCAGAGCACTTATGGATGCTTTTGCTTAAGAATGGCTAAATTTATTTTAAATTCATTCAGCATTATTTCTGGTTTAGCAGTAATCTGGAATCTTAAGTGGAGTGTGTAGAGTTGAATTCAGTTTCTTAGATAAAACATAAGCATATCATGGCTGAAACTGAATAGAAAAGTTTGGAGTATAAATAACGATTAAAGGTGTATCTTCAATTACAGTAATGTTACTTTGGTGAAAGAGATGGATGTCATGAAAGAAATCGAACAAAGCAAGCAAAACAAAACCAGGAAGCTAAATATATTTAAGCTGTTCGTTCTAATCCGCCATCTGAGAAGTTACAAACTGCCTGCAGCAGTTTGTAATCACTGGGTTTTCAGAAACTCCCCAGGCAGTTGGTAGTGTTCTTAGTGAAATATGATGTTTCGGAGGCAGGTTTACCTGTTACCTGTCATAAACCAGTATGTCCCATGTAAAGTTATGTAACTTTTATTCATTTGGGAGAGAAAATCTTTTTGCCTAGTGTCTCTGTTGATGTGTTAGGCCCAGATCAGTCTTGCTACTGTCATATACTCAAATGTTCCAAGAGTGAAGTTTCAAGTACTAATACGGGTTAAATCATACTAGTATGTTTATTCATATCTTGGTTTTATGTAAGTTCTGATGGCAAAGTGTCACTATGAACTAGCAAAACTTACTGGAGTTTGCATTTGTAGAGTGTAATTTACAGGAGGCTTTTTGTTTTGTTTAATCGCAGATCTCTGGTGTTCATGCCTCTAATACTAGAACTTAAATTTGGTTTGTTTTTTCTTTTCAAAATCTTGGTTAACTGTAAAATCAGTGGGAGTTTGTAACCTTATCGGAGTGCAGGAATCTGTCCAGCCTCAAAGAACAAGCCTCTGGCAGAGCCTGTCTAGAACCTGTATCTTGTAAGACCTAGCTTAAAGCCCTAAGCAAAAGGTAATGGTTTTCCTTTATTTGAAGTGTTATTACAGGTGTTTTGGGTTATGTTACCTCCGCAATATATCTTTAATAGAACACTTGCACCTGTAAAAGTCCTTTATTAAGAAGTCAGCTGCTCTCACTGATTGTTTTTTCCTGTTGAAATATGTTTGCATTTCTCAGTTTTTCTAGAGCTTTTATTCTGCTTAGCCTCCTAAGATCTTAAACTGTTGTGTGGTGAGTGCTGAATGACTTCTCGCAATTAGTTTCAGTTATGCGAAATGTACACAACAGTGACAAAATGTTTACTTATGCACACACCCAAGTTCCTGCTTATGTTCACCGTAGTGCTGGACAGTTGGTTAGTGGAGCAGAGTCTCCTTATTTAGGTGACATAATTTGCTAAAGAGAAACAGCAGTAGAGAAGGTCATGCCTCATAGTCGTTAATTCTGTCTTTCATATGGAGGGCACGGTATAATCCTATAGCTTGTTGATAGTTCTAATAAGTTTCTACAGTAATTACAGCTCATCTAATTTTTTTTTTGTACTTCCCCTACATCAACCTTGTAAATGGGAAACAGGACTTGCTGTTTTTACATGCTTTATAAGGATGCCAAATGCCACTGCCCATGTCTTGGTTTGAGACTGAACACAGACTGTATTGAAGCAAACTGTTCCCATCACTGCTGCTGCCTCAAAAGGACATTTTAAAAACTGGAATGCTGTGTTACTGTCTTAACAGTACTAAAAACACACTTACTGTAGAATTCTGTTTCATCCTCTGCCAGTTATTCTGGTTCAAATTTATGTATTGCAATTTCAATATAAAACCAAAAGCATTTAAACTGAAATTTTGAAAGCAAATTTTTTTGTTTGTTTAATGTTGAGATAAATTAGTTGCTATGAATCTACTTTGGATTAGTTTGTACTTACTAGTTTTTCTGGTAACTTACCTATTTCAGGAGTGTATAGAAACTATCAATATGTTGTAGCTTAAAAAGTTAACTTGTTACTTTTGGTTCCTGTGTATTAGGAGCCTGACAAAATTCCTGCCAAAGCTTGTGTTTTTTCCTGTTTTCATGATACTGTACTAATCTGTAAGGATGCTATGTAAGAGTTCTTTACAGAGCCATTCTCAGAAGCATGAACTTGTCTTCATTTGATTTCACTCTGATTTTATATACCATTTTGAGTGTGTGACTTGGCAAGAGTTTGCTCCTGTCTTCTGGCATGCCACCTTGGTCTTGTAGAGGCTCATGAGCACAACGCTTGGCTCTACTTAAGTAACAAGGCCGACTTAGGACACTTGCTCAGCTGTAGTTATTGAAGAAGTGCAGATGCTCAGTCTGCTCTGTTTTCACAGAGTTGTTTTGTTTCACTGCGTATGTATACTTCGCATGCAGCTATAGGGTGTGATTTTTGAAATTTTTTGAAAAAAAAAACAAACTCTACTTGATGTGGAAAATGTGCCAGAAAGCTAAAGGTGGTCCTCCAAAGTGAAGCTGTGTTTCTTTCCGTCCTGTGAGAAAAGGATTGACTGAAATGGTTAGAATCCTGTATTGACTATTAAAAGTGATCATGCACTAAAATAGAAAAACAACTCTTCTCAGTGTTTCTGTTTTCCTAGAAATATGTTAACTTCCATGATGGATTTCAGTCTTGACAGGAAGGGCTGTGGCATCCTGTTTGGCTCTGAAGCAAGAAGTATTAAAGACATTGATCCTTCTAAGGTGCCATAGTGAACTTGGAAGTTATTATGAAGACAACTTACTGAAGAGTTGAGTGTTACGGGTTTAAACTTCTGTGCGCTCCAGTGATTGTATCCTGAATTTGCAGACACTATTTAAAATTCATCATCTTAGCCCTATTTACTACCATGAAATTGAATACTACATGTGCTATATAGCTGAATGGCAAGCTCTCTCCACTGAGGATAGCATTTTTTTCTGCGGTAACCATGGTCATTAGCTTCCTTTATGCAGTTCTTTTAAAAAAAAAAAAAAAAAAAAAATTTGGCTAAGCTATTTTCATTTGTACAAGCAGGCATAAGTATTATGATAAGTAGTCACTTCCTCTGTGTAGAACAACTAGTCTATGTAAAGTAGGGTGGAATAATGTGTATGTCTATGGTAAAAGTCAGTAACTTGTACTGACTTTTAAAAGTTAGAAAGATGGATGAAATATATCTCAGCTGACCAACCACAGTACAAGGCACAATGCCTGTCAAGTGTCAAAGCTGAAGTAGTTGGGCTAAAGAAATTTTCAGCTCTAACAAAAATCTAAATAATTACACTTCTTGGTCTAAAAGTATTTTTCATTTATATGTAGTGTTCCTTTTTTTTAAAAGCATAATTCTACAGATTGCACGCAGTTTACACTTTCCTGTGTACACTGCTTTCTAGTCATTGGACAATCTGAACAAGATAAGTAGCTGCCTGGCTTAGTTTTACTCTGCAGGATGAATGTTTCCATAAACAGTTTCTGGTTTGGTTTTTTTTTTTCTTTTTTTCTTAATTTGGACTTAGAGAAAGTTTAAAATAAGCTCTTAAACATAAGGTTTGGATTAAACTCTTTAGCTCTTACATTTGAGGAGCTCAGTACCAAACAACTGAAGTTAAAATGGGACACTATTCCCCCTCAAAGGCCTGGAGCGCAGAGAAGAGTTGCAGGAAAGCAGGAGATTTTTGTTCTATTGTGCTGCATTAAGGGCAAACACTAGAACTATGTTTTTTTACCTTACCCACAACTTTTTTTGAGTGTGCATGCATGTGTGCTTTCTTCCTATTCTCCCCCTGCATCCTGCTGTAGTGAAATTGGACACAAAGCTTTTAGCACTGCAAGCCTTTCTAGAATGTGCTTAAGGCAACACAGTTTAGTCAAAATTTGACTGTTGCATGTAATATGCAGAAAAGGTTGTTGGTTGTCAAAGTCTGTATTGCAATTACAGGCACAGCTGCAGGAGGAGTATTGTACTTAGACCTCACATAGTTTGCTCAAAGAACTACTATCTTGATTAGTCTTCCGTAACACTATTATGAAAATACTTACTCTGGTTTCAATGATTTGTATTACTCAGCAGGTGTTACATTGATGTTAAAAAGCTTATGATTTGGTGACGTGTTGCTGAGAATGGAACATGAAAAATCTACTTACACATGCATTTATAGTGATATTCTATAGTGGTTTTGATTAGAATCTGGTTACAAGCCTTTCTCCTTTCATCAAAAGGCTTGTAAACTGCAGGGGACAGTATTTTTGTTGTTGTATATTTGTAATAGTGGGATTCAATGGAGTAAAAGGCAGTCTTAGTGGACAGAAAATGTGTTGTTATTTAGGATGACTTTTTTTGTCTTGTCGCTATTATGACTGTTTTAAAACACTGTTTCCACACCTCTCATCTCCTCTTTTCATGAGTCCTATCGGTCTAGGACAGTTCATAGATCGAGTTGAGGAGTAAAGGCAACCTCTGCTTCCCCCCCCCCCCCCTTTTTTTTTTTTTTTGCCAGTGCTGTGTCACTTCATAATTCCAGGTATGTGAATTGGAAGCACGTCTACATCTAGAAAACCTCTCCACTTCCTTAGTTTAGAATGTCTTGGGCATTGTTTGAGCTATGAAGTGGCTGCTGCTTGTTTCTCTGCTAAATCTCATCATCTTTGACACAAACTCATTATGAGCAAAATGTCAGACTTGGTCTGAGGGAACAGACTGAAATGCTTCACCTGAAGCAAGTCTGGGGAGTTGAAGGCATGTAGGCCAGATGTACTAATGAATTGACCTATACCTTAGCTCAACAGGGCCTTCTTCCTGAGATCAAGGCATCAAAAGTGGTTAATCAGTTTTGGCCTAATGTTTTATGTACAGCCTGATGTAACTTAAGTCTAGCTGTGTCTGAAAGGACCTTTTTGTCTGTGTTTACCTCTTAGCCAGGCAACACCTATAGAGTGATTGCCCATGAGGTATGTTTGCAGATAATCTAGCTATATTTCAAATAGATCTTCACGTTGGTACATGCCAAACAACACTTAGCCTTTTACCTAACAGTTCAGAGTGGAGCTACTACTTTAGAGAAAGTATGTAGGTGTGTGAGCACCCTCTTGTCTTGGGTTATTCTGCGTCCTGTATGTGTGATGAAAATAGTTCATGTAGTTAAACTGAATAGTAACTTGTTCCCCATTTTTTTGGTTTGGTTTTGGTGTGTGTTTGTGGCTTGTTTTGTTTTTTTTTTTTTTTTTTAAATTGCCTGCTGTGAAGTCTGCGCTTCAGCTCAAATGTTGAGGGATAGTGAAAACTAGAGTTCTTGCTGGAAAATGTCTCAATATGTGTGTGTGAATATTCAGTGTTCTGGTGTCTGAACATGCTTAAGGAATTTCACTGTGAATTCTGACCCTGGCCACTTCAGGTGACTGCCCTGACTGATTTCTTGCAGAATAAGAGATCACACCTTGTACCATCATAGGGCTTGTACTGTTGCCCCATAGAAGCAGAGTTGAATAGGTCTCAATTCTGTCCAAATCAGTTTCATCAATCTTACTGTCAGACATGAGGAAACTTTGGAAAGCAGAGACCGTTTTCTGAGTAGTCCTTTTTAGACTAGGATAGTTTATCACTTTGTTGGAATTGAACTATTTCAGACTTGAGGTTGATATAACTCTTCTGAGTGTGATAGCTTTAGTATAGCTATCCTAGGAATGTAGGAAGAAACACTTTTGGCTTTGGAAGATGTCTTTACTCAATGTCAATGTCTTTACTGCTCTAGACAATAATTATCTCAGATTGTGTCAATTTGCCCTACCGTTAGAAGGTCACTTCTGAAGCCAGTACGTTAACTATCCTTGCTGATATATGCAAATCTCTTTTGGCATAATTGGTATTTTTGAGGAAGATTCATGCAGGAGCACAACAGAAATAGCAATATGTAGTCAGATGTGCTTCTTCATGAGAAGACACCAGTTGGTAGACCAGAATAATTGTTTTTACTGTGCCCTAATTTTGCTGAGTTCTGTGTTCTCTGCTTTTAAAATTGATTACACTATTTCCAGTTGAACACTTAGTTCTTTCCTTAGACTTTTGTAACTGATCATGTGGAATTAGTTGATTCACCACTTACTTACTGTACACTATGATGACTTAGCACGCATTCACAACATCACTGGTCTTGGTGAGTCTAGAGATGAGACTAACTTTATTTTCTTAAACAGTTTTGTTGTCTGCAGTTCTGGCTGCTGCAGAATCTGTTTGTCACCTTGTAGTTACAGTCTCTCCGCATTTCAGCTAGTCTGTTTGACGCCTCTTTGTCTTCCCTTTCCTCTCCCAAATCAGTGTATATATAGATGTCTGGCTAGACGTGGGATAAGAATGCTTTGAAATGCTTTTTGAATCATTTTTATAAAATGCTTTCTATTTAGAAAGAAGTTTTAGAGCTCTAGGACCTCACATGAAAATGTGACCAAGAACTATGAAATATATTTGGAAATAACTTTTTCCAAATGTCCTTTCTGAAACATTGTTTGCTCACGCATTCTTTTCTGCCCCCCACCCCTTGAAATTTCTCATGAACAGTAAGACAAATGTCAGAACTGGACTTGGGTTCCAGCTTGTGTGTTTTACTGTGGAAATAGTATCTTGACTCAAAATTTAAAGTGATAGTGGTGTTTCTGTTCAAGTCTTTAAACAAAGAAATGGAAAATAAACAATATTCGGCTGCAGCACACTGTGCAACTGATACAAATACCATTTAGCAGACAGTTTGATTGGCCAGCTTGTATTTCCACCTCACATTCACGCTTGATTAGTTTGAGTGATCATTTACTTTCCTATGCTTTAACAGGTTCAATGATAACTAGAAGCCTCCTGTGGGATAACAGGTAGCTTATGGAGTGGAAATTACTACCTGAGGTACGTGGTACAGTGTATCATAAAAGCATTATATGTAGATTCAGAGTAACCTCAGTACTTTCACACCAGATTTTACCAATTGGTAGGGTAAGATCAGTATAACTCTGGTGACTAGATTATTAATTTCACTTGTACCTTTTTAATCACGCTGTGTGTGCATGGACAAGATGTAGATGTTGCAAAGCAGTTGTCTAATGCTACAATGAGAGAATCTAGTGATGACTTTTCTAGGAGCAATGTTGAAGGTGGTACTCGGCTGTTTTCTTGCAGGAATAGTTTTAATCTTGTGGTTTTAGTAAATAGGAATTTGGGATGAGCATCACCAGCTTTCTCCTTTAAATCCTTTCTGACTAACTTGGTTCTTTAAATCCTTTTTAAAAGCTTTAAAAAAGCAATAAACTTCTCAAACTATTAGGTGGGAAGAGGAAGGAAAATAAATGAAAGGATTGTTGTGAATGGTAAAAGCCTGTATGCTGAGCCTTATGAGAGGCTTGGCATAAAAAGGTTTTGTTATTGTGGTGATATTCAATGCAGGGTTGTTAAATGCTAGAGGATAGAAAATATTTCTTACCAAAGGCAGGGAATAATGAAGAGAGGTTTGAATTATTTTGGAGATGTTTAGGTACTGAGGTAGATAGTAGCTTTGTGAGGGGCAGTAAAAACACATTAATAGTATTCCTGGCCTGTTCTTCTGACCTGTACGGTGAGACTCAAATGGAGATAGCAAAATGTCTGGGAAAGGTATTACAGAAAGAATTTGGGTGATATTTGTAATGATTTTCTACTGCTGTCCCACTGTTACCATCGTCTTGAGACTTAACAATGATACCCCGTGTTGTGGGGAGATAGCGTGCCAGGCAGGAGAAGAGCTAATTCAAGGAAATGTGTGTTCTGTTTGTCAATCTGTGGCAGAAACAAAAATGAAGAAGGAAGAGTTGAAGTGCATAGTACTTAAGTGTTTAGTATTTAAAGCTAAACAGTGTCATCTTCCCTGACTAATTAAATAACATAAAAAGGAAATGTTTTTTCTTGTCAGCATAATGTGGAAAATATTTTCTTCTATTAATAGAAAATCTTGAGCTAATGGAACACTTGAACAAGTTTAAGAAAAAATTATGGGACTGCATTGGAAGCTTAGGTTGTGATAACTTTTTTTGAACAGTTTTAACTGTGTAGTGCTTAAACTTCATGGGTAGAATTTCAGTGGAAAAACCCAGTTACATATAGGAAACCTGATATAATTTTGGTTATTGCAAACTGGAAGCTCGAATATTATGAAAGGATTCTGTGCTGTTGTTCTAATCCCCTCCATAAACATCTGTGTGAGTTGATCATGGTAGTCACTGAAATTGTTAACTAGTCTTAACTTCTCGGTGTTAGAATTAAACTTAGCTGGTTTTACTTCTGAAAGTGTGGCATGAAGAGCTGCAAAAAAAAAAAGTGAGAGGGAAACAAACAGTGTGTGAGCTGGACTTAGATTTGGGTGTCTGAGCCTGTGAACAAACAGCTTGAAAAAGAGGTCTGAGTATTCCCATCTCTATTTTACTGGGGGTGTTGGTTGTGATGTGAGATGCTGTTGCTGCTTGGTGGTAGGTGGGGTTAGGAACTGGTAGTTGTGGCAAGAAGGCAGAGGGGAAGACCAAAATAGGGAGCAGATCGTGTTTCATGATCATTTTCAGCCAATCTGTGTGTTTACCGTCAATGATAGAGGATGTGTTGTGTCTGTATCATCCCTGTTGCCATCCCTCTTAATATTCATTAAGCTTTCCAGGCAGCTACGTCAGAGTTGAGCAAGCTGAAAACTGTCTAGGAGTTTTTTGGGTGGGAGAGAGAAGGTATTCAGTGACTCCTGATTTGTTTGATAGTGTGTAGTGTGCTAGGTTTTTAGTGTTGGCACAGAGGGTAAAACATTGATCAGGATACGTATATAGGATGCCCTAAGATAAAGGGGGGAGGGAAGGAGATACTAGTGTTTCTGAAAAGGGATGTTTCCATTGCTTGAGCCTCTGAACACAGCAAGTGTTGCTCCTATGTAGAGATCCATAATTTGTAATGTGCCAATTGAACTGAGGGATATGTGAAACTAGCTTATAGTATGATACTAATCAGTTTTAAACATGCTCTGTCCTAAGAATTTATGTGGTGTCTTTCTGCTGTCACTAGATGAGGATTACAGTTAATGGTTGTCTCTTTAATGTCATATGCCTTGCAAGGACTAATGTCTGTATTAGGCTTTTGTTAAATGTGAGTTATGAACCTCTGTGTATACTTCAGTGCTGAAATAGCTTTTGTCTGGGTTGTACAACTTGTGCATGTATTCCTTACTACCTGCTAATGTTGTAAAATACTCTGCAAATTTAAGCAATTATTGTCCTCTCACTTTAAACTGTTAGGAAGAGGGTTCTTATTGCTGCAGGAAATATTTGAGAATATTCTCATAAATGTGACCGCTTATTTTGGAGTTGGCACTGCTGCTTTTTGGGAGTAGCACAGGGGAAAAACTTGACAGGCATTATCTTAAAAATTACCCAAATATTTTTAGGGTGTATCACTGATAAATTTACTCTAAGTATGTGACTACTTCTTCTAGCTGCCTGATGGCTGATAAGCTGTAGCAGAGTCACTTTAAAGCACACATTAGTCACCGTGATTCTTCACCACCCTGTACTGAAAGTGGTGACTAATCTCTGGGTCTGACTTTCCATTATGAAGTGCAACCTTTACCCTTGGTAACTAGGTGGAGGATTTCACAAAACAATCTAAAACATTCCTGCCTTCTGTGCCGGGCCCCCCGCCCCACAGCTGGTAATCTGCAAATCTCTGTGAGCTAGAACGGATGTTGGGCATCAGATGTGCTGCTAGGCTCTTAACAAATCTTTAAACCTTGCTGTCTCTTTGAGTAGTTGGATAGTTTGAGAAGCTTTGGATAGTGGTTCTTCAACAGTGTCTGCAAAGCTATGGCAGAATGAAAGCAATTAGCAGTGAGAAGCCCGAGATGCTCAGACAGCAAACTAAATAAAAGCCTGATGATCCAGAAGTTTCTTTTGGCACTCTTTCGGAATTATTTTGCCTGATAAGACTGAGGTAGTAGAGTGACCTCTACTCTTTGTAGAGTGTTTACATTAGTCATTTTTAATGAATGGAAAAAAGGATGTAAGCCCAACATTTCTTTGCAATGTTACAAAATATGCAGTGATAGAGCCTTTTTGCCTTTATTCAAAAGCAGGTCATTCTGATCTTAAGTATTGATTCAGATTAGCAGACTCTTCTGTCCAGATCTGAAATACTGAAACAGGCTCATTTTGGAGAGGATGGATTAAATAGGAAGAAGACTTATTCTTAATCTCATTCTTCTGGAGTGAAGAAGTTGAGGGAGTCCTTAGCCTCTTGGGAAAAGGTCAATATTTCTGTCAGCTCTGTTGAAAAGGGATTTAGCAATGTGCATTGGCAGTGAAGGCAGCCAACACTATCCTGAGCTGTATTTAATAGGAGCATAGGCAATATTTATAGGGAAGTGATTAGTCCTCTCTGCTCAGTACTTCTTAGCTGTATCCAGAATACTGTGTCTGGTTTTGGGTCCTTGATCCAGGAAAAACATGAACTGGAAGCAAGCCCAGCGGAAGGACCGTCAGGGTGGTCAGGAGGCTGGAGCACAGGCCCTGTGAGGGGAGGCTGGGGAAGCTGGGTTGCTTCAGTCTGAAGAAAAGAAGGCTCAGGAGGACCTAACAGCAGCTCCTTCATACTTACAAGGAGGTCATCAGGAACATCGAGGCCAGGCTCTTCACAATGGTGGGAGGATGAGACACAAGGGGCATAATTTTATAATAAGAAGTAGATACAAATAAAGTAGATAAAACAAACAAGCAACCTTACACTGTGAGAACAACCATACAGTGGAACAGGCTGCCTGGAGAGATTGTGCCTCTTTGGAGGTGTTAAAGGTACAGCTGGATGAAGCACTGAGCAATCTAATCTGATGTCATAGCTGATCCTGGCCAGAGGCCTAAAAGACCTCCTGAGGTTTCTTCTAACCTGAATTATTCTGTTAGTGCTTCTGATTCTACAGATGTGACTCTGACCATTCTCAAAACCTTTGTTTTAGGAAAGACTGTTAACCTGTAAATAAAACCATCTTTGTTTGCGCCATGTGGATTATTGCCAGAATGAGTTACTCTAGCACTAAAAGATAACAAAAAATTGCCGTTTAACAATATAGTGACCTTCATTCTTAAAAGATAAGGGTAGATAATGGGGAGGAAAATCTAAGCCTGTCATGGTGTCAGGTTATGAAGGACCTTTAAAGGGCATCAGACTCTTAGTTACCAAATACTGTCCTCTTGAGTCTGGAGACCAAACAGTTGAAGAGTTTGAAGATGCCTTCACATTAAGGCAAACCTACTCAGTAGTGTTCAGAGTGATAAAAAAAGCTCAAAGATACTTTTTTTTTTTTTTCTTGCTTAGGTGGTCAATGGTGTCCTGGTGAGTGCTCTTAAGGAAAAATTTACATAAATTTTATTCATAATCTACATATTTACACATATATGGGTATGAATAGTTTTGTGCTTTTTGGGACATACTGCTGTGGAACACACTGAATGCTAAATGCCAGGAAAATTGAAACTAATATCCGTCTTACTATTAAGAGGTGTGAAGAAACAGAATCCCACAGAACTGGTAAAACTTGGATGGTACAAATAGATACCCAGTAACCTTGAAGCTTTTCCCCTCTATCTGGGTAAGTGTAGGGATTTAGTAATCCTAAATGAGAGAATTGCAAAATCCCTCTCAAGAGGTAGAGGGCATATCTGCTCTCTTTCTACTACTGAAAAGAATTTTATACAGGGTAAGTAGTTAATGCTTTTTATAAAAGTTCAAATTTATTGCAAGTGACAATCTAATGATAATCTCAGCTCAGAGCATTTGAATGAACAGTACTTCTGTAATACAGCTTTATCTTACTTGTACTTCTTTAGCATCCCATGAGCAAGAAATGTGTTGGCAGCCTGTTAGAGAATGTAGATAAACTTGTAACTTTTAGATAAACTGCAGTTCACTTTGTGCATGTATTTGTATATTGTAAGCATAAACATTGTACAGCTGAAAGATGAACACAGCTCTGAAAATATTTTTACTGTAGGGAAATAGAAATTATAAGCAAACCTATTAAACTCATTCCTGTTTCTGCATACCTAAATGTACTTTGCTCAGATCTGGTTTAGCAGTCGGTTTTTGGTGGGGTTTTTTTGGTTGTGGTTGTGTCCTGTCCCATCCCCCCTGCCAGTGGTCTACATGCTGTGAGGCATACATATAGCATGGAAGAAAGGATATTGTAAAAACAAACTGAGACCTGGAATGCTTTTTAAAAAAAAAAAAAAAATCCCCAAAAACCAGTTTTTATTCATTGCTGTCAAGGTAGCGGAGGCTGCCCAGCTTCTTTTCTAGTTCTGGTCCCATAAGTAGTCCTAAAAATTTGACTGAACAAAATACAAACTGGCTAACGGTTGTTTCCTGCTAATTGTGATACAGGCAACAATATGATACTATAACTTCCTCTCATGTTATCTCCAATTCTGTAGGTTTTTTTTCTGCAGTACTTTATTTACAGACCCTTTTTCTACAACTACCAAATACAAGAATATATTACAGCTGTATCAAATGTTTGAGCCAACCTTGATGAAAGTGAATGAGGTTTAAGCATGCTATTGCCTAGAAACCTTCTCTATGTTGGACATGAGTGTGTAGCTTTCCTTAATGTCAGAGTAGGTGGGTCTTACTGTTTTGGATGCTCTTGTTCCAACAGTATTGTTCATATTTGGAACAGCAGGTTAGGAACTACTTATTTGGAAGGCCTGTGCAAATTGTGACTATTTGGTCCTTGATAAATTATAGAAGTTAAAATATTTTGAGAAATGTTACAGAAGTTCTAAATACTGGATGAGAAACACAATTGTGAGCTAACTTTATGTGTAAATGACCTTTATGTGAAAACCAGATGACTAACAAGCTAAATAAAACTGCTTGTTATTCTTAAGTTCTAGCATAAAGAGCCAAATGTAGATGTGCTTTCCTGTCTCAAAGCCATACCCCCAGTCAACTATTTTCTTTTGAATGACAGTCAAATGGGGATGCAGAAACTAAAGGAGCTATTTGCATGAGAACAAGTAGAAGCTCATGATAAACAGTTAAACTGCTCTTTTTGCATCTTTTTAACTCTTCAGATTTTCTGTGAAATATGTTGTTCCTTGTCGCAATTAAGACTTCTGCTGTAATATTGCTGGTTAAGAAGCTCTGCTCCTTGATGAGGGTACGTGTCTATTTTTAGAAGGTATTGAAGTGGTTCCAAAAAGAAAACTCGTTCCTAAACCCTGGCTTTATTCCTTACAGGAATTTTATTTATCCTTTTGGGTTACTTGGCCAATTTTGTATGAGTCTTTTGAGACTTCCCTAGTGGATGTTCCATAGCTTAGAGCAATTAGGTTTGATTTTCAGACCCTAGGTGTTGGCAAGATGGCCAGGTCTGAGCATTGCTACATGGTTACTGAAGAAGTCTAAGGCCGGCTACTAGGCAGTTTATGGGCATATCCTATTTTTATATGGGGGCATTCCAAGTTCAACAAAAGAAGCAATAGGATATCTTACCTAAATTAACATAAGGACAACATGGAAGCTGAAAGGAACACACCCTTCTTCACAGGGACTTGGATCGATATGTGAACTGGGGACAGGAAGTTGGCAGAAAAACCTGTGTACTTCTGGGGAGTCCTTTTACAGCCTGTGGCAGAGGATGATTAGGCTGTTGGTGCTCTATGTTGCTTCTCTGGCCACTCAGATTGGCAGCAAGGGACTGAAAGCTTCAAGCAGAGTGTTTTTCTTTTTCATCAATAGAGTTTCTGCTTTCTTTTAGAATATGAGAGAAACAGGTTGAAAAGGTACTATAAAGAAAAGCCTCTATGTTCTTACAGATCACGGATCAGATGATACATAGCACCTTGAACTATCAATGTAAACAAAGGTTTGACCACAGTATGCACTCTGCTTGAAATAATCTTGATGAGCCATCAGAAATGGTAGATCAATATGCCTTACAATCCATTTAAAAGTACCAGGAAGGAACACAACTTTTTCCTGCAAAGCTATAGGTATAATTGCTTTGCGTAATAAGTTAATATAAAAACCTGAGTGCCACTCTACGTGTAGGTTGTTAGGTTATTGTTCATTTGTAGTTCAGATGCTCTTTGATCTTTAAGGCTTACTTGGATGTCATTAAATATCTGAAAAAAAAATCTTCCTTTTGTGTTACTAGTGGTGTTAGGTATTTGTGGGGAAGAGAAAGAAATAACTAAGATTGCTATTTACTGTGATGCTCTCTGTTCTTCAGTAAATGCGTAATTCTAAAAATGTTTCAACTATGCAGGATATAAAATGTATGAAGTTTTTATTGCTGATCTCTGCATCAGTGACTGCCATGTATAACATAATGTTGAGAAGAAGGGTCTTGACTTAGTAGGTGAGTGCTTGGTAGGCTTGTGTTCCAAAACTTAAGCAGTTAGACAGGTTCAGATTTTTTTTCTATACTGTCACTTATGCATTCTGTCGTATGCTTATCTTTAGTAGATAGAGGGAATAGAAGAACATGTGTGTTAAGAAAAGCACTTGGAAAGTTGAAATGTTGTTCTACTACAGTTTTAAGTAAGGCTGTTGCTTTTGCAGCTGCTCTAAAAGAATGTTCTTAGTTGTAGGAAGCATCAGAAAGGTTGTGGCCTGGCTGCTGGGTTAAACATCCCCTTCTCTTAGTGAAGCAGAGTTTACAGTCTGATTAGTAAAAGGGAGAAAAAGCATCTGAAATTACTACTTGTTTTCTTGGGTGTTGTTTTCTTTGGGGGGTGGAGAGTTGTTTGGGTGGTGTGTGTGTGTTTCAGTTTTCATACACTTGTTGATTAGGGATTTAGAAAAGGTCAACCAATGACAGTGGATTTCAGAAACACTGCTGAGAGGTTAATTTAGAAATGTTTCTTGACTGTTTCAGTATTATTTGTATGATTCTCACAAATTTGTGATCTGAACGCTTACCTCTTCTCACTTTCAGCAGTAACAGCAGCAGCTAGGAAATCAGTGGGGTTTACATGCTGACCATGTTGAATGTCTTCTCTCTTTGGGGGGGGGTGGGACCAAAACACAAACACCCGACTTCCCAGTTTTAGTTTTAGATTGTCCTGGCTATCAAGAGATCAGTTACTGGACAGGTTTTTCCTAAGCAGGTTGTTTTCTGTTAAGCCAAGTTCTGTGATGTACGGTTAGGGAGACTGGCAGCTCTAGTTTCCATCATGATGACTTAATTGTACACATAGCGTGGCAAACTGTGGCAGCCTGTGTTAGCATGCAGAGTCTTGAGGTGGTGGTAGTGTTGAACTTCTCTCAGAGAAACAATTAAAAAAAAAAAAAGATAATTATAATTTGCTGGTAGAGAGCGATCACTTTGTATGTGATAATACTACTTTTGCCATAGGAGCTGAACAGAGTAGTAAAAATAGGTACATTACAACTCCAGTAAGTGGTTTCACAGAACTTTAAAGACGGGGGGAAAAATGGCTTTGTTTTGACTAGAGCAATGTCAGTTCTGTAGAGGTGAACTGTATTCTTTTCTCTTTGTAGAAATTGTTATAAAATGTATGCACTTACCTAATATTTTTATCTAATGAGACTTTACTGAATTAACAAATGCAGCCTGAAATAAATCCCGTGCAGTAATGAATCTTGCTATTTGCTCCTCTTTAAAAAAAATCTATTTAGACATATTTTTAAGTAACTAAAGGCCAAACACAAATCCATTTGTAGTCTGTTCTACATATAGGTTACCATAACTAAGAATCTAATCCAGAGGTATATTTCTCAGTTCTCTGAAATTTCAGACATTATTTAGTGGGTACTACAGTAGCTATGTAGACACTTTTTTACTGTTTTCATTGAAATACTCTTTTAGCTCCAAGAAAACTTAATGGAGCTATCCACTGAGTAGATTTTCTAGATGAATCTAAATTACTTTATGCCTTACAAAATCAAATCCTGTAGTGCCCTTCTGTTTTCTGTCCTATCACCTGGACTAACAAGATTACCTGATCTGTATGGACAAACCACGTTAATAACTGTAGCAACCCTAGGGTCAAAAAGGAGATATTTTGTATGGAATACAAAAGCAATAAAATTCAATATTGCTGCAAACATGGATTAGTCTTAATTCTCACAACTAATAAAGCAAGTGCTCTCATGATCATTAAAGTCTGTGGATCTTGTCCTTTAAAAAAAAAAAAAAAGCCTAAATTGCTACTACTTCCTAAACTGATTTGAATTTATCAAGTTACTCAGTAGGAACTGGCATGAATTATTTCACAGTAACTACCTGTCTCTAGTTTGCCTTTTGACTGTGTATGTAAGTAGACTTGGATGGAACTTAGAATAAGCATTTCTAAGATATTTGTTCAGTGTCACATTACTAGTTCTGAAGGTTCTCAGTATCTATTTTGGTTTTTTTGCAGATGATACAGCTCTAGAGGAAAGAAAGATTTGTCTTCACAACTTGCTTTACAGTATCTAAATAGTGAAAGCACAATGGACACTTTTTAGAGTTTTACAGAAATCAAAAATCATCTAGGAACAAGAACGTTGGACTTTGAGGAATAAGAGACTTTAGAGAGCCCAGGAATTGGTCACTGAGAAACCCGGTTTGGCCATACAGCTGGGGAATGAATACCATTGAGACAGCAAAACTTGAAGAGCATATGGAGGGTCAAAACAATGATACTTCTAATGGCTACTCACGACCTACTCTCTCAGTCAGTGAAGAGAACAAAAATGGCACTAGCAAACCAAAGGGCTTGTCTAATGGCTTGCGAAAAACAACAAAGAAATACCCTGATTACATCCAGATTGCTATGCCTGCTGAGTCTAGGAACAAATTTCCTCTGGAATGGTGGAAAACAGGCATTGCCTTTGTCTATGCTCTCTTCAACTTGATTCTAACAACTGTCATGATCACTGTGGTCCATGAGAGAGTACCTCCAAAGGAGCTAAGCCCTCCCTTGCCTGACAAATTTTTTGATTACATTGATCGTGTGAAATGGGCTTTTTCTGTATCAGAAATAAATGGAATGATACTAGTTGGATTATGGATATTCCAGTGGTTGTTTCTTAGATACAAGTAAGTAGCTGTATTTTTTTTTTTCCTCTGCCATATGTTTTCAGAACGTTGGTTTCCCTCTTTCACTTTGGGTAGAAGAAATCTTGTAGTGGCATCTGTAGTAATATTGTAGAATATAGCTGGCAGAAAAATGACAAAGGGATGACTTCTTTAGAAAATGTTCCAGTGTCCATGCTGGATACAAAAACACAGGTTTCTCCTGATTATTGAATAAGATTTTTTAAATCTGAATTTCTGACACCTACGTTGTACTAGTCAAATTTATTCTGGGATTGGGCTTTTCAAAGTGTGTTTACTGACATAGCGACGTTTAAACAGAGGAAATCACGATGATGTAAAAAATCTCATCCAAATTTGAGGAGGAGTCCACTGTCCTCTACAGCTAGACTAGAAGCTTTTTCCTTTGTCTTCATTTGCTTAAACTAGACATATTTAAGTCAAGTACGTGGTTGTAATATGGGACTAAAAAGAGAAGGTCACTGAGTTGAGGAAAACTATGCCTGACTGCACACTTAAGTTAGACTGAGGCCATGTTACATTGGTTAGACAGCTTTGGTGGGAGCTTTGGTGGGAGTTATGTACTATTATGAGCTAGCAAGACTAGAACCTGAAGAAAGACTTTTTAGTATTTGATTTAGAGAAATGTGTGATGAAGAGCAGGGGGTGGAGCTGCTCTTTAATTCTAGGGATTTAGCTATATAATAAAGCTAGAGCTCCATAGCTGTTAGATGTATATCCTGCATGTGAACTTTGTACTCAATCTTTTCCCCCCTTCCCTTACTTTCAGATCAATAGTGGGACGCAGGTTCTTTTTTATAATAGGAACTTTGTATCTGTACCGCTGTATTACTATGTACGTTACCACCTTACCTGTGCCTGGAATGCATTTTCAGTGTGCGCCAAAGGTAAGAGCCTTTGTTCCCTAATTCTTGCCTTAGTCTCTGCCTGAGTCCTTATGGCTCATTAGAGCAAATAGAAGATAATGTTCCAGGTGTTATTTAATAACACAAATTACTTTCAGTTGATGTCTTCTGAAACACAAATAGTGATAAACCAAAAGTTGTGTGATACAGAAAGAGCCTCAAGCCATTGCTGCAGTTAAGATGCTTTAAAGGAGAGTACCTGTGTTGAAATAGTGCTGCTACCAATTGGTAAACTTGCTTCTGAGGCTCAAGCTAATCACTCTAATACTTCAGCAGTGTTTTTTCTTACATGGTGCGATGCCTAAGGTCAATATTGTAATTTGTAGGCTCACACACAAGCTTGTGTTGCAGTATCCTTTTAAAAATACACAATGTTACCATATGCTTTGTCCTGTTTCTCGCACTATTTTGTCAAGAGCTGTCAGAATACCTGAAGTCAACTGCCTGTCCCTGCTTCAAACCTGCAAAATGTATATAAGTGTGACTAAAACAAGTTCAGCTATGAACTGATATGATGAGCTGATACTTGCAGAAAAACGTACATGCTAATATTTCTACAAGAATATTTAAAATTTTGTGGCAGTGTAGTTAGGTGGTGACACAAAGGAATTCTGTTACTGCCATTTTAGGTTACTAATAAAAAGTTGTAGACGTATAATTGCCTTGGAACAAATTGTATTGTGTTGGCTGCACTGAAAGAACAGTGCACTTGAGAGAGTGAGAAACAGTTTGTGCACTGAGAAGATATGCATTTTGAAACCTAAAAATATTGCCACCTTGCTTGGAGGATAAATTTGTCACTTCTTGCATAGGATCTCGTCAGTCTTGAGGTATAGCATTGTGCCTGTTCAGTCTTATTCTTTCACATTGGGACAACTTGGGAACATAGTGGATGAACTACTTTTCTTATGAGTCAGTATCTATTTGAAAAAGCTTTACTTACCACTATTGTAAAGACTCAACGGTTTTGTTCTAGTAGCTTGGGGAATGACTTTGTGTAGTAGACTGTGTATTGAGGAATGGGAAGGGACAAGCAAAGGAAAACTTAAACGTCTCTGCTGAAAGTACATTTTGCTAGCATTAAAACAGGATGAATTACTTGAACTCTGGAAAAACTTGATAGCTCTTCTGGATTTCTTTTTTTTGTCCCATGTGAATATTTTTCTGATTAGGAAAAACTCGGTTATCCCTTTATCTTGGTTTTTTGTTTCTTTGTTCCCCCCCCCCCCCCCCCCCAAGTTAATCGTTAAACAGTTAGGTGAAACTGAGTGTTTGCCTAGTATCTATGAGAAGTCAAAGGCTGATCCTAATGCATGTTTAAAACAACAACAAAAAAAATCCTCTAAATCTGAGTAAGTCTTGACTGAGTTTGTAACCAAATCTAAAATTAAGGGAGTTTGAGGTTTTTGTCCTGTAGAAACACTGCTCCGCTCTGAACAGAATGGCAGAAGTGGTACACAAGGTTGTACTGTACTGGAACCGATTTTGAATGGGTTTTATTCATTCTGTCAATGGCTATCATGAGATACCTGACACTATAAATGTAATGTTTACCTTCCCAGTATATTCTGCATCTCATTCTCATACAATGTGTATTTCAAAATAGCCTGGGAAAGCATAGACAGAATGCTAGTGTTATCAAGCTGATCTTTAGCACCTGTCAACTTTGATATGCATGCTTATTTAAGAAGATGTGAAAGAAAGCCAGCCAAAGAAAATGAGGATAATTTGTGTCCTTTTCTCCCTATCTCCCTGAATCCACATATGTTTGGGCAAGAAGTTTACTCAAGTCACTTACTGTGTATCTTAAACTTTTTTTGTACTTTTTTCTGGTGTTCTAGTTGAATGGAGATTCTCAGGCAAAGGTTCAGAGGATCCTGCGACTGATTTCTGGTGGCGGTCTATCCATAACTGGATCACACATCCTATGCGGAGACTTCCTGTTTAGTGGTCACACTGTGGTATTAACGCTGATCTACCTGTTCATCAAAGAGTGTAAGTGATGGTGTTTCAATGCACTTTTCTTGTCCAAATCTGCTGTACTGGGAAAACGCATGATAAAAGTGCATGTAAAAACTATTGCTCTCCAAAAGTTACTGGTCAGCTGTACACAGACTGTACATGTATGGGTTTGAAATACAAAATGTGACTTCGAGCGAAAATGGAATGTGGGTGTAGTAAAAGTGGCGTGGGCTTTAATTAAGGGCTTAATGTGACTAGGCATGTCACTTCTGTCTTTATATAGAATGTTTACTGGTTGGTTGAAGCAAGCTAGCTTTTCGTTATTCCTTGACGGGTTATTCAAATTTTGGGTAAAACATACTATAGTTAACTTTGCAGATGAGCTCTGTGCAGGTTGGCTGATATACCTTAGTTGTTAAGGAATTTTTGTGGCTTGAGCACAGTGCCATTGCATGCTTGTACTACATCCAGAAGCAATGTTATTTCTTTTAAGTGTGCTGTACATCAATTACTCCAAACAATGGAAAGTTGATTTATGCTCCTTGGATGTCTTCTGCTAGAGTCTCCTGCTTATGCCTCTTGAAGTTGGTAAGAATTTGGCAAGCACACAGAAGGTATAGTTGGGGTTATGGTTTCCCCCTTTGCTTTACATTGCTATGGGGCATGGGGGGGAAATCTTACCTGTGCTGCACACACAGCATTGATTGAAACTTTGGAGAATTGAGCACCAACTTCTGAATCTGATATATGGTAAGCAATGCTTCTACCCTGGGAACTTGGCCGCTTATGAATGTGTAGTGGGGAGTTCCCTTTCCAGTTCACATGTTTGGAATTGGACTCTTCTCTCCTACTGTTGTGTTCCAAACTATGCAAATGCTAGCTTGGCTCATGGGAGTGTGTAATTCTCACTGAAACAAAAATAAGACTAGCCAGCATCAGTTGAATGCCTTCCTTTTAATAAAATGTTGAGGGAAGGAAGTGTTGCAGTGCTACATTCTGCCTTAAACAAAAAACACGATATAAAAACGCCTGTTTAATATGACAAACTTCAAATCTGTGGATGCAAGACATTCTTCTTCAAACAGTGATTTAAGATGCTAATTATAGTCTACTGATTCTTAGGCCTAGGTCCTTCGGGTAAAGTGAATGTTACTGGGGGAATGGCACGTGTAACTCATCAAAATTACCAGAACAGTATTAGGAAAATAGCCTAATAAAAGATTTGTTGTTTGCCTTGTTTCGTGTATGTTACTGCCGCTTAATGCTGGTCACATACTCTTTATATGTTTAGTACCGGGAAAGATGCAGGTAACCCAGTATTTTTGGGGCTAGTATAACTCATGTACTTTTATCATAAGGGGTTGGAGGAATTGTATTGTACAAATTCTTGTAATAAACCCTTTGCTGCCTAATTGTTAGGCATATATTTCAGCAGAGTTGTGCTCTATAAATGAGAAATGCGTAGCTTTCCTTTTTCTGCCTCCCGTATAATTAGCAAAATGTTATCTGAGCAAGGGCTTAAGCCCTATAATTGCTCTGAATTAGAGGTTGCTTATGGTATTCTTTTCTGCTCTTCTGATGACACATCTTCAGTACAAGATGCATTCTGAGGTTTTTATTATTTCTGGTTTAGTGGATTTTTTTGCTCTTCTCTTCCTTTGCTGCTGCTTCACTTATTCCCCTGCACTCCAGCTTTTTTGCCCAGAATAGTTATTTACATTTTTAGCCTTGATATGTCTGTCTTGCTTGGGGCTGTTTTCATCAACTTGTTGAGGTGACGTGGGTCCTTATTTTTTTGTTGTTGTGGTTTAGCTTCAGTTGGCAATTAAGTACCACACAGCTGCTTGCTCACCCTCCTGCCCTGCGGTGGGATAGGGGAGGGAATCAGAAGGGCAAAAGTAAGAAAACTTGTGGGTTGAGATAAGAACAGTTTAGTAATTGGAACAACAACAACAACAAAATAATAAATTGTAATGAGAAGGAAAAGAACAAGAGAGTGAGAGAGGAACAGAACCCAGGAAAACAACAAGCGACACAACCACTCACCACCTGTTGACCAATGCCCAGCCAGTCCCTGAGCAGTGATTGCTGTCCCCTGGCCAACTCCCCCCCCCAGTTTCTATACTGAGCATGACGTCATATGGTAGGGAATAGCCCTCTGGTCAGTTTGGATCAACTATCTTGGCTGTGCCCCCTCCCAGTTTCTTGTGCGCCTGGCAGAGCATGGGAAGCCAAAAAGTCCTTGACTAGTGTAAACATTACTTAACAACAACTAAAACATCAGTGTGTTATCAATATTATTCTCATACTAAAATCCAAAACACAGCACTATACCAGCTACTAGAAAGAAAATTAACTCTATCCCAGCTGAAACCAGGATTTTTTTTTTAAATCAGTAGATACAGATTTGTCTGCAATGTTTTGGGAGAGTTAAGAGAACTTACTGTTTTGACATTGCACCAAAACTTAAGTCCTCCTATGGTAACTGTTTTGCACAGGCCTTTCAAACTACTACTGGGTAGGCTTGCCGAGATCAGTAACTTTTCAGCCAGTATTGTGTGAAAGTGAAGGCTGACCATTGCCCCACAAGGCAAGGGGTGCCAAAACCTCCCACTGCGACTGAAATGAAGCCTGCTGGCCTGTCAGAAGTTATGAATGGTCGTTGTGACACCCAAGGCATTTTTCAATGGGGAAAGAAGGGCAGGGGAACTTTTCCACTGAAGTGGCTTAAATGCATTTTGAAGAATAACTTCACTCCCATTTGTTAATCTTTAATGAAAGGGTATGAATTCACTTCCCCGTACAGTGTACTTCCCCGTACAGTGTATTTTGTTTCACAGAACAGAGGTTTCATACAAAGTAGTTAAAACCTAGGAATTAAAATAAGTGTCTTTTCCTGTTTAATCTGTGATCTCTGCTCAGGTTATATCGATTCTAGACATTTTACTTGAGTGTAAGTTTACTTGAGCATACACTGCAAAAAGAGGCGAGATTCAATACACCTAAGTAAAATAATCAAAGTGTATGTCTTGCCTCAATTCTGTCTCTTCCTCTGCACCTCATACCTTAGAAGTGATTTAACTGGAAAACTTACTTAATTTGACTAGAAAATGGGTGATGGTGCTGTCTGTCTCTAACTGCATGCTCATCTTGGGTTCATTTTAACAAAGTAAGAACACTTCAGTAAGTTTGCATAATTCTTTAGTCTTGTTTTCTGTGTTAAAACAGGGTTCTTGTACCAGTGTGGTACAAATGAGTTATGTTTTAAAATTTAATAGCCTTAATTAAATCATCTTTTTTATCTTTTCCCCTTCACTTTGTGGATTGCTATAATAATGATATGGCTTTTCTTGTGTGTTTTTTCCCATCACCTCCCTGTTTCACAGATTCACCGCGTCATTTCTGGTGGTATCACTTAATCTGCTGGCTAATGAGTGCTGCTGGCATAATTTGTATACTTGTTGCTCATGAACACTATACCATAGATGTCATCATTGCTTACTATATCACCACACGGCTTTTCTGGTGGTACCACTCAATGGCTAATGAAAAGGTGAGTGGCAAATACCTTTAGAATCAATGCATAGCCTCCATTTGTTAATACTGCTCAAAAGTCAAAATTAGTTCTTAACTTAGAAATAGAAACAGAGGTTCCATATTGAAGTTTAAACAAATGGGGCAAGGACTTTCACTTTACTGTGGTTTAAGTAAATATTTAATGGATTAAGATGTTCTTTTTTGATCTGTGCCTGTTATTAAGTTATTTCAAAATATATTTTTTTTATAAAGTTATTTTTGAAATTCCTGATATTTTGGCTTAAAAACATTATTTTTTGAACTTCAAGGTTTTATTACTGTAGTGGATGTATTGAATAGCCCTTGTTTGTCTAAGCTTATGAATAAAGAGTAGTTTAGTAATAAAATTTCTGACCAACCTAAATTACCTAGACCATCCTAAAATTCTAGTGACAGTTCTTCTGTAAATGTCACTGAAAGTACATTGTTCAGAAGGTATCTGCTACAGTTTTTTCAAGAACGCTTTCAAGTAGGAGCATAGCTCTCAAGCCATTTTAATACAGTTTTCAACTATTAGTCATCAATGGAAACAGACATGCCTGAAAGGACTCATGTTCGAAAAGACTTGAGTGCTTAGTCTGCCTAAATTTTGTACAGCAACAAAACATCCCTTTGTGTTAAAGATGCTCAGTTAGCGTATACATCATAGTTCAAATATATACTACAATCTCAAGACTCTCTTTTTCTAGGCTAAATGCACCTTGTCTTTGCAGAAATGCATGCAAATATATTGCATTTTTGTAGTTGTCTTGACTCAACGTAATTGATTATAGTGCTTTAAACTGATTGTCTGTTTCCTTTTCCTCTTTACCTACTTGTGCCAATACAGACTTTAAAGGTCTCTTCGCAGACAAATTTTCTCTCTCGAGCATGGTGGTATCCAATATTTTATTTCTTTGAGAAGAATGTGCAAGGCTCTGTTCCTTGCAGCTTTTCCTGGCCAATATCTTGGCCTCCCAGCTGCTTCAAATCTTCATGCAAAAAGTACTCACGGGTTCAGAAGACAGGAGAGGACAATGAAAAATCTACCTGAAGAAAAGAAGGAAAGCATCTGCTCTGTTTTTTTACCAAAACATTAATGCTGTAACCAAAGTTCTTAAGAGGACTACACTGTAACTGAAGAAGTGGACCAAGCTTCTGTGCAATTGATTGGAAAGAATTGTAGACACACATATAGCCATTTCATATTTTCCTATCATCAGGCTGTACAGACCTATTCTACTCTTCAGTGCTAATAGAATGCACCACTGACGGGATTTTTTAATTAAAGAAAAAATGGAGCAGGACTTTGCTTTACTAATGAGATAGAGGTGCCAAAGACCACAATAACACTTCCATTACTAACTATCACTCATCCACAGAAGCACCCAAAAATCTCATCTTCAGAGTTCTGGAGTGCGTAAGGGCAAAACCATGCTAAAATGTAAAGGCACGATATTGGTGTGTTGAGGTATACATAAAAAAAAAACAAAACAAACACAATTGTGGGAAGTGGTTTGTTGCATTATTCTTGCTAATGAAGGTAAGGCCTTTGTGTGACTGGTACAGCTGGAGGCGAGTCTTGACGTTTTTACATTCTGTGGGTATGAATATCTTATGACCCTAAAATACTACTTACCATCATTATCTCCCACATATTCTACTATATACAAATTTTTACATTTTTATTAGTAATTTTATATTTAAACTGTTGTGCTACCTGATGACTTTGCAAATTAGGAATAGCTGCTAACATCTGAGCTCAAGGAGCCTAAAATTTTATTTTTGAAAAAGGACACGGTTTCAAAGTTTAAATCTTTAATTGCAGTTTGGCCTTGTGTATATAGCTATACAGTGCCTATCAGTGTATGTACATGCATATACACACAAAAGCACACACTGCTGTGTAGTTAAACACATATTAAACAAAACTACTTACTGGAAAGAATGATCATACAGTTCTTAATTCAGGCAAAAGTCCTACAGATCTCACCTGCTTGAGGAATGCAAGGCCAGGTCCAAAACGGGGCTATATTTAAAATAAACTTTTTAATTTTAGTAGCTGTCTTTTGCTGAAACTATGTAGCAAGCTTGCTTGGGAACCATAGTTCTGCATTGAATTTCTTTTTTACCTGTTGGCATACATTTCTGTGACTTCAAAAAACCTGAAAAGTGCCAAGGTGAATACCTACAACAGTAGCATTTCTTCAATTATTACCTAAAACCATTTCATATTAAATGACATTGTGGTAGAACTCACATGCAGATTCCTTTTTTCCCAGGGTTTCAGTCCAACTAAAATGGCTATTTAAACAAGTTGGCTGAGAATGTGGGAAATTACCATGGCAAACACATAACAAAACCACAAATTAACAGCTACCTGGTTCTTTTTGGTTTTTATTGTTTTGTATTGTTGGAAAAGCAAAGTAGAAAATTAGCATACCATGTTTAACCATTTATGTTCTGTATTAATTTCTCAGTTAATTTTATTTTCAAATCTTCAGTAAAACCTGATAGCAAAGATAAAACTGCATTAAGTGTTGAAGTGATACTAATATAAAGGAAATGTTGCTTATTTTAAGAATGTCTTGAACTGAATGACAAGTGTGAATACAGTTTAAATAATGACAACTTGTTTTTAAAAAGTCCAGTTAAAGTTATAAAATGCAATACAGAGTATTCAAATATGATTTTTTCAGTTAAGGGGATCAATTGCTATGAGTTGTACATGAGAATATTAATGTGCATTTCAAATATTTTTGTGCATTATCAAAGTAATACAATAAACAATGTTCTTTACAATACATCCTTGGTAAAACTTAGCTAAGAAAGAAATTCTGCTGATGTTTGGTTTTGTTATTTAAAATAAGCTTCTTAGAATCTCATAACATGCCCCTGGAAGTTGTGTGTGTATGGGCATACCTATGTTTTCATTTGCTTGCTCCTGGCAGATCTTGAGCAGCTATAAGCCAGTATCAAAACATCTGTATGAAAGTCCTTTTTCTGTATCATATAAATGAATCTGTTCGATGTCAGTCTATAAACCTCCCAAGATAACTTGTTATATCAATACTACTTCATAGACCGTAATATTTTTTTTTAAGCTGAATTCTAAGCTTTGTGGTATCTTAAATACAGTCATGTTAAGCCACTTGTAGTAATACTATCTCTTAGAAATCATGAATGAATTTTATTAGTGGTAACCATGCCTTGAAAATAACATGATGAAAAGTGTTCCAGTAAGGAGCTTAAACAGTGGTGGCTGAATAATAAATACTTTGATAGTCTAGATAGCTAATTGTCTGCATAACCACCACCATGTCTCAGTGGGATATCTGTAGTATATCTGCAAAGTAGAATTTCTTCATGCAGGATGAGGTGTTTGGGGATTTTTTTACACTTATTCCTATTTCTGGAAGGAAAAAATATGAAAGTGATGAAATAGAACCAAGTAAAGATTATGCTTTTGTTGGGCAGTGTGAGCTTTCATTCTACTGCTGAATTTGATAGAAACTTCTATTGTAATTCAAAAGGAAAGTTTAAATGGCAGCCCTAGCTCAAAATACTTGATTCCTGTTCTGGCTCAGCCCTCCCTTAAGTGCTTAAATTTTCTCCATTGTATCAAAGCCCTCAAAATGGTGTGTGTGTTTTAACTAGCAGAAAACCCCACTTCTTTACTATCTCAACAGCTTTAAATTGCTTTTGTAAACTTGAATGGTATAGATGTATTTGAAGACTCTTTAGGCCTATGTGTAAGGTGATGAAACGGGGTAAGTAATGGTATATGCTAGTGCTTACTACTATAGTAGTCTATCCAATACAAACCACAGTTGGTACATAAAAATTCTTAATTTTAGGAGCTGAGTGATCACTGCATACAAATACTATGAAGCTGAAAATATGGTTTCATCCTAAGAGGAAAAAGGATTGCAGTGGGTAAAAAGAACAGGAGAAACTTAGACTTCACTTAATATACTGATCACTTGATTGTAGGCTTATTTGGGCTGTATATGCCCAATGTTCTGCAGTATGTCACTGTAATTATTTTTTCCTGGAGTTACGATAATAATCTCTTACAGATGTCACATGAGCTGCACCTGTACTGTGACTATAAATAAAATGCTACTTCTCTCTACTGAAGAGCATTTACATGTTGAACTTCCCAGACAAAAAAAAAAAAGGCACTGCGCTTGGTACACCTGGCATATCAGTATGACTTACATGCTGTTGGGTGCTTTGCATTTATGAAACAAGCTTTCTTAAATGCCTAACCTAAATTTAAACCTGGATTTAAAAGGTTAACTTGAGCATTTAAAGAAATGTGCTTCTACGTGGTCATGCTACAGATGCTTAATTCCAATGCCAGAAATTATTAACATATACTTGAAACCACTGTAAATTGACATTTTTATGGTACGTGCTTAGCACTCCCATGTGGACATAAATGGTACTAAATGTTAATTATTCTTCACTGCTGTTTTCTTGGAAAGATAGCTACAGGTGGGGTAGTAGCAAAAAGCTGTGCTAAACGTTGCTATGAACTCTAGTACTGGATTTGCTTCCCCCCTTAAAAAAAAGGGGCGGGGAGAAGGAAGGAGGAAAAAAAATCAAGATTGTATTTATATGTTAAGATATACTACCTTCATGTAATAGAGAAATAAAGCTCAGTAACAGAGACAGAATGGGGAAGTATTTTAAGAGATGAGAGAGACTTCTCTTTAATTAGATTATTGCAAATCCACTTATCTGTATCTTAAATCAGAATCTGTTTAAACTCTGGCTTTTTCCCATCAGTAGTACCTGGCTAGACAATTTATCCTAAGTTGTTTGGTACTAACCCAAATTATTTTTCTCATTTCAGTAGATATGAAGTGTGATTTACAGTTCTAGAGACCAGACCCATTAACTTCAGCGCAAGGTGAAGTCTTCCCATTTACTTTAAATGAACTTTCCCACAGCTGTGTTTTTAGCTTAAAAACAACAACAACAAAACAAAACCAAAACAAAAAAAAAAACCAAAACAACTATCTGAAAGATTCATGGGGTAATTTTGAAAACATGTCCAATCTATCAGATGTACTGGAACCATTTTTTCTTACTGGCAGACTTAACAGCTGTAAAGCTCCGTTGTCATCTTGATATTTTTACATGTGTGTTGGACTTACCTAGAAGTCTTCTATAGGCTTCTATCACACAAAATTAAAGTGATACTGTAAGATCGAACACTTCTGAATTTAAGTGTTCTATACCAGGCATTATAAAATCAATGTCTTAAATTCAGTACTGAAAAAAGGGGTCTTAAAAGTAAATACTTCTGCTGGACACCATTCAAATGAGTGTTCCTGCCTAAGTGTGCCTGAGAAGAATAGCCTAGTGTGCCACTGAAGTAACTTGGCTTATAAGTTAGCCCTTATATGCTACTCTATGATGCTTCCCAGTGTCTTAAAAAAAAAAAAAAAAATTGTGCCGAGAAACAGAATGAAGACAAAGGCGTTTGTTCTAGTATTTACAAGAAGATGAAAACATTGAAATAGATGGTGATCATATATTGCTTTTTACATGAAATTGAGCTACAACTACACCTAACTTCTAAGTAATGTAGAATTAAATTGTTTATGTGTAATAGTGCTGGAAAAAAACATATAAGGAAACAGGCAGTATTAAGCACTTCATTCTACAGTACAGATGTGTCTTGTGCTGTGGACTGTGCTGGTTCTTATCCATAACTTACCGTATAAAAAAACAACCCAACTCTGAGAAATGCTTGGAGATTTTAAAATATTTAAATATGATTAGCAAATTTTCATAAGCTGTTCCTCCAAGCTGTCACTAATAGTTTATAAAACAAGAAGAAAGTGCTGCAGTGCTTAAAACATACTGAAGCTTTTTCTAGTTGGCTCAAGTTTCTGTGGATTTAACCATTTGATTAAATCTTATTAACCTAGAAAGTAGCACGTAAGAATTTCAGGCTAGGTACAGGTAACTTAAATATTGTAGGAGAGAGTTCTAGTTCTGAACTCATCGCTTATTTTGGTAGATAATCTTTCCTAACAAAACAGTTAAGACTGCCTGAATGATGTTTCAAGATGAAGTAACAATATTGTGCAGTTGCTAGTGTGTATCTAAAATACTGATGTTGAGGAGACCTTCTCTCCTGATGAAAATTAGTGCTTAAAAACTCAGGAAGGTTTGACTTGTTTTCAATGAAAATATTTTAATTCCTAAGGACTTGGAGTTTAGCAGATACTATGAGAAGTTTGTTTTCTGTTGCTGTTTGCTGTGGGCTAACCTTTAACTTAAAGATGCAACGCAGGTAGGAGGAGAGGGCAAATCAGCTCCTGCTGGAAAAAGTACTTTGTGACTTTTTGAATTCAAATGATATTGGCTGCATGCTGCAGGCAGTCTTACCCATACTACAGCGGAAAAAAGATGCTGTATTATACCATTATATTTAGTGTTCCCTCTTTTTCAAATGATTCTGTATTGGTTGGCCCAGTCCTTCCCCTAGATGAGGAGTGTTTTTCTCCTTTACTTGCTGTATGGTTAGTCATAACTGGTTTTAGTTCACGTAAATGTCAATGGAGAAAATGTAGATCCACTGTATACAGCGCCTAAGGTGTTTTTAAAGTCTCTACACATGGGTTTCTTCGAGCAGAAATACTCTTCTTTCAAGCTGTGCCTATATAGTATTAATTTCAGCTCTTGTATTTGCCCTGTGCGTAATAAGGTCTTTAGGAGGTTAGCATTTGTGAAACTGCAAAGGCTCATTACAGAAGAATTTCCTTTGTGCCAATTGAGATTAATTTTCACAAAATAACTTTGCTGAAATGTGTTTGAAGGTGACTTCCCCCCCCCCTTTTTTTTTTTAAATTAAAAGAAAAAGCAGTCAGAAACTAGCCTGAAGTAAAGGCATCTTGAGCAGCTGGGGACCCAGGCACCATGCAGGCACATGTGTGCAGAGATGGGTCTCTGCAGCATACGCAATACTGGATGCAGCACACGGAGACTTCTCTAGGAAGATAAACTAGGTTGTATTTACATAGTAGGCTGTGAACCATCTTTGCTTGTCCTTTTGAGCTCCTTTCAGACTGAGGGCACAGTACCAAAGGTGGCAATAGCTAAAAAGTGTAGGGAAGATCACTTACAAATGGGAAAACTATGTAAGGGGCTGCAAAGGCATACCACTGTAAAACCAGTCATCAGAGAGCTGTGTTATAATTCAACAGACTGTATAGTCTGGTGTTACTTCAAGCATGTGAGTTGCATTTAAAATGAGTAGGTCTGTTTTCTTTTTAAATTAGTATTACTATTATTGTTGGGGTTTTTTAATTAGAGATGGCAGGAGTGCTGAGAATATGAAGAAGAAGTTTATCTCCCTGCTTACTTTTACCTCTACCAGTGAAGTGTTTGTATATAGGCCTTAAACAACATTACTAAACTCCAGCCCCTCTTCCATTTTGAGTAACTTGTTTTCAGTGCTTTGTTACTTCTGTAAAAACTGATTTTGCATTCCACTTTTTTCATACTTTGTTGCCACTCAAAATGCTGCTTACACTTTAGCCTAGGCTGCTTTGGGCTCCTGTCTTTATCTGTGTCTATTAACTGCCTTTTCTAAATGGCTCAATACAGAAGAGTAGGATTTACATTTGAGAAGGCTCCAAAGTTAACACTAAAACCAAAAAGTATTCTCGTCAGATACATCTTTGCACAATTTGAAACTTGAAATTATTTTCAAGTACAAAACCTAACATCCTAGGGCATACTTTTTATCTCAGGAATCAGTTCTTGCTCTTTAAGTGTTTAGTATATTCATTTGTGTTTATTTTCCTGATTCAGGAGAGCATGTGCGCGATGAGAGATAAATTCTGGGTGTTTTGTGAGGATCACACTAAGGAACCTGAAAGTAAAGAGGAAATAATGGTTTGGCTGTGGTTCTCATGTTTTCCATGTGACTTTGAGGAGAACTCTAAAGACTTCTGTAAAAACAGTACAGGATGTCACTTTTAACTTCAACATGGTTTCATCCTCATCAGCTGACAGCTTTTCTTGCATGATTTCTCGTAGGTTGAATCCCTAGCTCTGTACATTAATTGGAGCTATGTATCCAACCTGGGAAGAACTAGGCAAGAAAAGCTGTTGGCTGCTGAGGAACCCTAGATGGTAATATAGGAATGCTGTAATGCTTGCATGACAAAGCTAATATAGGGCCTCTTTTTTTTTTTTTTATAGCTTTAGGGTCCAGTTCTGCAAACAATGTACAACATAACACTACAATGACAAATGATACTACTTGGAGTGCTGTAGTTTCTGCTAATGTTTGCAAACTGGGCCTCACTTCTACATAAATTGTTCATAATTAGCAAGAGTTGGCTTTTATGTTGCAAAACTTTCAGGCTGACACTTTCTAGCATGTCAGCTATTTTGGTTAAGTGGATGACAACTGAGTGTTGTGGTTTGCTGTATACCATGAGATACTAGAGTTGTGATTTGTAAGACGTTGCAATCTATGTTTGCTGTGTTTAAAAAAAAAAAAAAAAAAAAAAAATTGCACTAGCTGTACTTTAAAAAAAGCAATAATGTGAGCATTTTGTAGCTTTTATCTCCAAAGGTGCTATCTGTCATGATCACTTGCACTGTTGACCATGAATTTGGTAAAAACATGTTAAAGAAATTGTCCTATGTGGTTTACTCAGCACATACAAGTTGAAACTTTTTATAGTCAGCCTGTGTACTAACAAATGCAATACTTTGTTGGACTACTTACATGACCACACACATCTTTAAAAATCAAAAACCTATGTCCATTTATGGTGCTAATGATCTCTTAAAAATTACCAAGAGCTGGTATCCTTTTCTTACCCATGAACATTAAGGAAAGCTGTTGTGACACCTTTTCAATAAAGCAAAACTTCTCTACATTTTAAGCCTGTTCCAAATGCTTTTTATATAAATATGACCCTTTTCTATTTCTGTTTTATATAAAAACTGCGAAATATTATAGTAAGTATTTTTAATGCAGGAAAACATTAGGAGTGTATATGGGTCTAGACTACATGTCCAAGGTTAAATTTTCATACATGCTTAGGATAGCTAATCTTCTGAAAATTGGTCTAAAAACATAAGAATTGTATTGGGTAGGATTAAGGCATAGGCTAATAGTGGGGGAAAAAAAATTCTCTGGCTTCATCATTGTTGAAGCCTTGGAGACAGAGAGAGAGGATGTGAAATGGACAAAACTGTATTAGGAGAACACTCAGTATGCAGTGTAGATCCATCTTTTGCTGAAACTTCTGAAAAATAAACTTGTGAAGGAACATGACCATGTAACCAAACAGAAGTGAAACTTGACATAATTATCGAGGCAATTCATAGTAGGACATTATAAAAACACATGAGAGCCTTAAACTAGGATTGTTTAGATTGTGGAAGAGCAAAGTAATTTTCTAACTTTGTTTCAATGCTTCACAAGCAACCGTCTCTTCAGCTGAAAAACTATCTTGTGCCTTCTGTTGCAGAAGATAATTGTTGCTTCCCACCACACCACCACCACCGCCTCCCCCGCCCCCCGGTTATGATTTTATGTTGTATATAATGAAGAACAATGCACTTCCAAATCTTCAAGAGGCATCTTTGGGCAGCAGTACCTATGTTTTCTCTCCATGGAGAATACAAAGCCTTTAGTTCTTGTTAAAGGCCACTTACTTCTCAACTTGCAGTTGTAAAAGTGTCTGCCTGTAACACATTTGGAAATCTCTGAAATAAGTATGATGCTCTTAATTGATACAGACATGTGAGCATGCAGAGGGGGTGCCATGTCCAGGTACAGACTGGCGAGTCAGCGGGGTGCAGGTACAAGGGTACAGTCTGGAACACTGCGGCACACTTCCTCTGCTCTAAAGTAGTCGCAGCCTGAGACTTTGGTCGCTAAACAGCTGTCTTTCATATACTGGAATAAGTTCTCTTGAATCACTTGCACCTAGTACTTCAAGAAATAAACGGGCTTCTCCAAGATCTATTTTATGGAACTTCTGTGTCTGTGCGAAGAATGTTCCAGGCTAGGGTAACTTCATTTAAAGCAGGAACAAACCCACCGTCTAGGATAAAAGCAGCACTGGCTGGGTTTTTTGTTGGGTGAAGATGGATAGTCTAGTAACAATAGACTGTATTGTGTCTCGCTACTTCTCTCAGCGCTTGCTTTAATAGTAGGACACTTGGAAGAGCCAAAGATAGAACAAAGTCATCCATAACAGTCTAAGCCACACTGAAATATAACTTTCCTATTTTTTAATTACTAGATGCTTCAGAGAAAACTGGTTGTCTTTTTTTAATTTACCAAAAAAGTGCAATATTTACAGAAGTAATGATATAAATGGCTGCACGTTTAAATGCCCTGCAAAAATTAAACCTTTGCAAGCATGTGTTTGCAAAGGTGTGTGCTTTTTGCAAAGGTGTTTGCAAATGTGTTTTGCTTGCACTTGACTGAGAGCAGATTTTCAGCATTAGCATCTGCTGTGAGTTACAGAAACATGTTTGTCAGTGCACCAGTCTAAGTCAGAACTTTCAAATATTTTCAATGTTCTTTTGACAAGGAGAGTGTGTTTTGTGAATAAAATGCCTGTGGAAATAAAAACCCAAAAGTTGCCTGCAAGCTTAAATAAAGCATATAAAACCACAGCCCATACTTGAAGAGAATGGGTGCTAACTCAGCAACTGTATAGAATAACTGGTCAACACTCGTAGGTGTTGATAGGATTCAAAGGCTAAGATAAAGTTTGAGAAAGGAATATTATATTGTTTTTGAGAGTTTACTGCGTTAATTAAACTTCCAATGTTTCTGCTTGGACCTTAGCTCTGTAACTTGGTTATCTTTAAAGAAAAGGGAGTTAATTTGGACTATTCTATTTTTTTTTAACACTGATTTTAATGAGTCCTTACTCTGCTGGGGCTTTTTGTTGGCTTGTAACATGGACGGTTTTTTACCTGTTAAAAGTAGAGTCACCAAATGCTTTGGTTGCTCAGTTTAGGGCAAAACAGTTTGAAGAATGGATTTTCCTTAAGTGCAGAACTAAATGGGGGTGGTTTTTATTACACTGATACTAGGACTGAGGAGGAATGATTTCCAAGGAAAGCATTATAGTGCTAAAACATGTATATGTAGTTATTTGGGGTATACAGAATATCAGTAAAGTACTTGGGTATATTTTGTTGTTAATTTTATGCTTTAAAAAGAGGCTATTTAGTTCTAAGTTTAATTGGAGAAACTGACTTTAATGTTGCAACAACTTGTTATTTTGAAGTAGAAACAGCCATTTAATGATACTTCAGAGCACAGTTTACATTTGATCAGTAAATTCACTTAAAACTATGGAAGTAGTTTAATTTTTATTAAAATTAATGTGAAACTTAATCTCTGGACAACCTAGAATTGGCCATATGCTACTGAAACCGTCTTCCAACTGCATATGGAGGCAAGGAGAGAATTTCTTTATCTAGTGCTACTTCTCAACTAGACTGAGAAGGAAGTGAGGATAGATTACTCTTCTGTAAAGAAAATAGGCAAAACCAGTAATGTTTCAGCTGTGCTGAATAGTTTAGCTTCTTATTTTCAGAGTTTAGCTTCTTGTTTTCAGACTGCAGAACTTAAACTTTCCTTGAGACTCAGATTTAAAATGTCTTTGGATCAGGTAAATCTTCACCTGTGTTTTCTGTATTTTTCTAATAGATGCATTTTATTGGTGTATGTTGTAATTAACCACTGAATTTCTGCCAAATACAGACAAAAAAAAAAGCCACATTCTGTTCTGCTAACTTAAATCTGATTTTAGTTTTTCTACTTTGTTTCATCCATGGCTAGTAAAATATCTATTTGCTGTTTATATTAGATTAAAGAGAGATTGCATCCAGTTGCCTTAATTGCTTGGCAGAAAACTGACCTTGACCATTTGAAGCTTTATGTATTTCTACAATTCCTGTAACTTCTGTATAATTGCAATAAAACCTTTTAATATAGTCCAGCCACTATTTTAAGAGCCATTTGTCACTATTTTTACTGAATGTTCGACTAGTTAAAAAAAACCAACAGCCTTTGTAATGGGTAAGCACCATTTGTTCTTTGCATTTTTACTTTTTGGGGGTCACTTTAAAGGTGGTGTACTTGTGTTTTGTCCACAGTGCTTTTCTCTTTTAGTGAGGGAGTATCAAGAACGCTTACCAAAATCACTGATGCTGCAGCAAATGGTTTGGAAGAGCATGCAGTAGCATTTCTCAACATCTAATTACCTTTTGTAGGGATTAAATTTTAGGTTGATCAGCTGGATAAAGTGCACCAAGGTGTATTTCATAGGGTTGGGGAAGTTACCCTGAAAACCAGTTGGGGTTTTTTTTGTGTGGTGGTGTATGGGGGTGGGGTTTTTTTGGTGGTGGCTTGTTTGTTTGGGTTTTTTTTTTAATGGGGAAGGATAAGAACTAAACCCCTCTTTCCTCTAAAATTTAGGTCCAGCTCTGAGGAGCCTCTCTCATGGCTGTCCTGCATTTGCCAAGCAGCTACTTAACCTAGAGCTGGGACAGTGTTCCAGGTTAGTCCTTGGTTATGAAAACAGAAAATTTTAGTGTTACCTAGAAGTGCCAGCTTTTGTATTTGGGAAGGGAAAAAGGATCATCTGTATTTCCTTTCCTTCTTAAGCCCCAGTAAAAACATATTTTTGCATAAGGGGCAGTTGAAAGTAAGCCCGATGAGGCTGTGAGGAGCAGTCGCTTGGTTTTTTACTAAATGGAGCTATGTGCTTATGTTAAATGAAGTCTTTTAAACTTGGACTAAGCCCAAGTGCAGAGTCAGCTTTTGACACACCCCCCACCCCCCCCCAACAACCCTGAGCAAGAACTAATTTTGCCTTTCGCCGTGTTTACCAAAGCCCCCTTACGCTCTGCAGGTATCTGTCTGGATGGTGTCCCCCCCCCAGCCTGTGTGCTGGCCCCGCGCTGCACCTGCGCCGCCGCCGCTCTCCGGCGCGGGGCTGGTGGCGGCGTGTGAAAATCCCCCGTAAGCTCCGGGCCGCTTCTCCTCCCGATCACCTCAAGTCGGCCGCGGCGCGGCCGCTGCCGTTTGGACGCCGCTAACGGCCGCGGCGGGAGGGGAGCCCGGCCCCGCGTCGGACCGCTACCCGCCCACACCCCGGCGGCGCGGGGGTCAGGCCGCCAGTAGGCCTCCCTCGCCGCCCGCCCCCGCCATCTTAACCAGCTACGCGCTGGGCGGGGAGCGAGGGCGGGGTGGGGGAAGAAGGAGGGCCGCGGGGCGTGCCGCCGCCTGAGGGGATGGCGGCGGCGGCGGGGGGGGACATGGCCGCTTGGACCTGGTTGCTGCGGGCCCCCACCGCCACCGAGCTGCTGCTGGCGGCCCTGTGCTGGCTGGGCTGCTACTGGCTGCTGCGGCGGCCGCGGGCGCCGCCGGGGCTGCCGCCGGGCCCGGCGCCCTGGCCGCTGGTCGGCAACTTCGCCTTCGCCCTGCTGCCGCCGCCGCTGCTGAAGAGGTGGGCGGGGGGGGTACGCGGGGGCGGCCGGGGCTCCCCCGCCTTCTCCCCCCATGTCTTCCTCACCGGCCTCACCAAGATGTACGGCAGCGTTTTCCGGCTCTTCGTGGGCAGCCGCCTCTTCGTCGTCCTCAACACCTTCGGGGCGGTGCGGGAGGCGCTGGTGCAGAAGGCGGAGGTGTTCAGCGACCGGCCTTCCGTCCCCATCGTCCTCATGATCACCCGCAAGAAGGGTAAGGGCCCCCGGGGCGCGCCTGCCGGACCTAGCGGCGCAGCCCTAGCTCCCACGGGGCTGGCAGGCTGCTGGGGCGCCCGACGGGCCGGAGGCGCGGCCACGGTGGGTCCCGCTTGGTGAGCTACCGCACGCTTAATGCACTGCCAGGCGATACTTGGCAAGAATATCGAGCGGGAGCTGTTCGGTTTTGTGGCTGCTGTGCCGAAATTTATAAATAACTGTTGTGAATTACAGGCTGAACCATCTACTTGCTTTTTGCTCATCGTGTGTGTCCCTTGCCCTGCTGGTGACAGAAAATATACCGAGAGAAACTCGCCCTACGTTTAGGTGAACATGCAGCATCCCCATGAACTTCGCAGTGCTGCGGCGTGCACAACAGACAACGTCACCATGACTGAAATGCTTGATCCCCTTACCTCTGTTTACAGTAAAGGGAATGGCCTTTGTGCAGGGACTTAAGGAACAGTTAGTCTGTCACCCGGCGGCTTTCTGATTTTAGCTATATCAGGAGAAGAAATTTCGAATGCTTTGGCAGCAGCATGAAATAATTGTGCAGTTCCCCAGTTCTTACTAAGGTAACAATGGCTAAGGGCAGGCTTCTGTGGAGTCCCGTAGCTGCGCAGTCTGTGCTGCCTGCATGCAAGCTACTGTTGCTGAGATGTTTGCAGGTGTGTTATTCTGCTTGTCAAAGCTTACTGAGCATATTCGGGTTTTTTTGAATAGGTCAAAGCAGAGTTTACTAGCTTTCACAAAAAAGGGCGTGGGGAGTTTAAACGTATGATGGTGATATCACAGTTAGAATTTCTTCATATTTAGTCTTTAGGTCCATTACAGATCTTAGTGTTTGTGGGAAACTACCTTTCCTTTTTCAGTTTAGGAGGGGTAGCCCAGGAGGCTTGTTAATGTGCTAACTGTATTGTAAAACTTGTTTATCTCCCGGGGCCAGGGAAATCTATCGGTTAAGTGCCTGAAACTTTTTCTCTTCAATTTTTTACTGTACTAGAATTACACCAGTAAAGATAAGAGGAAAATGAGCGGCTTAGAGCGTGTTTATTAAAAAGCAATCAGGTATTATTGCTGTAATTGGTTTAAAGGATACAAAAATAAATTATTAATTACATTGGTTTAATGATACTGGTCTGAGACAGATCTTACTGGCATGTAGTTGTTGTTACAGTGCATGAATATTTTTAGGTACAGTACAGTTAGCAAGGACTGGAGGAGGAAAGGGGAAGAGCAGTTAGACATTAGATCAATTTTAGCAGTGCTGTAAAACTGCTCGTGGTGGATTTCTTTTTCCTTGAATGCTGTGGATTTTGTATGTTTCTTGTTTTTTGCAGACAGTTCTCTGTTCGACTTTTTTTGAACACGGTGATACAAGAGGAGCCAGGGCAGTTGATGCATGCTACTTCCAAAGAATTCATGTAAATATCTGAGTAAGATATCTGATAACCAAGTTAGCAGCTTCCATGGTTGGATGCTCCGGGGGAGTCAAAAGTGTCAGGAGCTTGTTGTCCAGAGCATGCTGCGGCCAAGTGTAGGGACCGTGCCTGCCTGCGTTGCGCTGTGGCAGAGACATTACATTGCTTTACGTTTACTTTTTTCTGGAAGGCCACCTACGTTCAGGTACAAGGACTGTTACATGAGGGTTGCCCAGTTGTCCATAAAACGGACAGAGCTGTTATGTATTGCTTACATTAGCTGGTGCAACAAGTTGAATTGCCGCAGATGTGAGAGCATTGTAGAATGAACTGTAGGAGTGGTGTATTTAGAATACACAAAGGGAAAAGTCAGTGAATATGGGCAGCGTGGGCCTGCCTGGCCCCCACGCAAGGAGGTTCTCCAAAGCTGCTGGAAGTCACGCTGCTCTCATTGGGCTGTCTTGGGTTTAGTGGTGGCATGTAGCAGATGACCAAACTTCTGCGATGCTGCATTTGTGCTACTGGGAAGGCAGTTGCTGCAGAAGCGGTGGGGTAAGAGGTGAGAGACAAATGTTTTCTGAAAGCTTTGTGGTTTCTTTGGGTTTTTTTTTTTTATGGTATAGCTACAATGTAAATCTCTAACCTCAGTTTTCAGATATTGTCCATACGAGCTCTGGGCTAACAAATGTTTCTTTTTGTGTGCGGCTCATAGAGGAGGTGGATGGGTTACAACGCTCAAACTGGAATCCCCTTAAGTTTGGTCTGGGAGCCTCCCATACTTAGTTTCAGGAGTTCCTGGGTGAGACTTCGCTACGGATCAGGGCAGTGACAGTTGGGTTTGTGTGTGCTAGGAAAGGAATTGATAGAAGCGGGATGATTGTGTAACTTCAGATCTACTGCTCACCACTTGGGTACTACAATGCTGGGATGGTTTGAGTCAGTAAGCATCCATTTTGGATTCCTACATCTTTGTTCTGTAAACAGACTACCTGGTGTAAACTTAGCGGGCTATTTTCTTTTAAGCTACCTTTTTTGTTGTAGTTTTTTGTCTTTACCCTGAGCTGACCTGCTGGGTGTGTTACAGAAGAAAGAAAGGCTTATCTCAGCTGTGTGTGGCTCTATTGCTTGTAAGATGCAAATAAAATATTGTGCCCAGGGGAGAGCAAGTAGAAGTATCAGAAATGGCAAATACTGCATTTCAACAACTGAGTAGCAAAGAAGGGGGGCCTTCTTGGGTGGATGGAAAGTGCAGTGAGGACTTAAGGGAGAAGGTAGGGGTCAATTCTTAATCAAAGGCTTCTGCACATACGCCTGCAGAAAGAGAAATACCAGAGTGGGGGGAAAAAGTAGGGTTTGGTGGTTTTGTTTTAGTAAAGCATTTTTGTATTCTATAGGTATGAGAGGTAGCAAAGACTCAAGCCCTAGAGTGGATGGAGCTTGAGTGGTCGTCTGCCTTTATAGTCCTGCCCTGTGCACATCCAGATGTGGACATCGGACAATACAGAAGTTAAATATTATTAAATGTTATGAATTCTGTGTTTGTTAATGTTCCCAGTATTGCAGCAACACTGAAGCTAGTAGTGAGAAATTTGGGCGGGCGGGCGGGAGTTAGCCTTTACCAGAACTTGCTTCTCGTAAGGATTTGAATTTTTCATGTAAAAAGGGAGAATAAAACAAACTTTCTGTTTTTCTGTGTGTTTGTTGCTTTGTTGGTTGTATTGAAAGCTTTTCATTATCAGTTCATAGAAATTAGCCCTCTGTAATGAGCATGAAGTCCTTGTTATTCTGGGTTCTTGTTGCTTCAGAATTGATTGTTGTATTTTCTTCAGAGTTTTTTGTTTTGTTTTTTTGTTTGTTTTGTTGTCTTTTTTTTTTAAGAATACAGTTGTCTGTGCTGGGTACGTTGACTTTTCAGGTCATGCAGAGATTTTCTTTGAAAACAGTGAAGTACTATTCCGGTATTACTGCCTGTCAGTGATCCAGTTGACAGTTTTCTTTCTTCTCTTATCTCTGTTATTCTAACTTTATGCTCTTCCTCCTTAATCTGTCTTTTATGTTATTCTTTCCCAATTTGCAAATCAATTATTAGTATTCTGTAGTAGTTTGGGGTTTCGGGACTTCAGAAGACATCATGCCACACAGCCATGCCCTGTGCAGGACTGCTGGAGAGACTCTAAGCATGGGGAGGTTTGTTGTTGGTGTTAGCCTTCCCGTGTGGCTAGGAGAGTCTTCTTTACATTAAAGACAGTAGGTCTCTTTTCTTTTATGAAGGTATTTGGATCCTAAAACTAATTTTCCTAATGACAGAAAGGGGAAGAGATTGTGGATGTGTAGTCTGTTTTGGAGATACTTGTTGTGGGATAGAAAGTGATAGCATTGTTTTGTTCCAAGAAATCCACGTTTCTTCCCCACCCCAGCTACAGGCCCTGAAAACCCAAGTTGGTTCTTGGCCAAATTCAGCCCCAAATATGCCTGTTTTTTCACGTACCCTACTTGAGGACACCAGCGCTACCAGGAAACATTACTTGAGAAAGGCAATCTGAAAAGTTTTTGGTTCTGTTTTTAAAGTGCCAGGGAGTAGACATTTGACTAGATTTCGTAAGGAATGCCTTTATGCAGAGAAGATGAAGTTCAGCTGATTCTCAGCTTGTTCTGACTCTTCATAATGTTCTCCTTATTTTGTTTAGGGCTTTTGAAGCTAGGTCATGTGTTTGTATTTTTCGGTCTGTTGTTACTACTATCAGTAGATGAAGTAATCAGAAAATCTGGCTAGAAAGATTACCAGCTTTATGTTACACTGAACTATTTATACCTTTGGGATTGCAGACCCTTCTGAGTATCGTTATCTCATTTACATATCTACAGATTTCTCTTTCTAGCTGTAGATTTCTTATTTGTTTATTCTCTGTTTTGCATTAGGGGCTATGAACATTAAGTTGTAATAGAAATGTAGGTAATGTTAAGTACTGAAACATGGTGCATCTTTCTGTTGCTAATTTCTTATGACCATTTCTCTTTCTTTTAGATGTAACATTAAGATTTGCAGTTGACAGAAGAATTGATGTTGCTTTTATAAAGTAATTTTTTATTTCCAGATAAAAAACAGATGTGGTGTCACTTTACGAGAAGAACAAAAGCAGAACTAGCCCATGTTTTGATGACTTTAAACTTTTTCAGGTTGACCATGGAGTACATTAGAAATAGCAGGTTGTGTATTTTGTTACGCTACAGTATCGTTGGTGTGGTCTGTTAATTCAACAAAAGAGATGTTTCTGTTTGTAAGCGAGCAATATTTATACTTGAAGTTAAGGGATTTAATTTAAGTGCTGTTTCATAATGACACAATCATGCAGAACACGTGCCTAGAGGCATCAAAACTGTTAAGATGCAAATCAAGCAGGTTTTTGCCAACTGGCTCTGAACCTGTCTTCACCTTCCCAGTCTGTTTGCAGCATGCGTATCTTGTATTTTGATTATAAGTTAAAGAAAACCTTGCTTGTAATAGAAATACTTACACACGCAAACAGTATTGAGAAGTTTGTATAACATGAAGGGGAAAAGAAATGCAAACCGGTTTGTGTTTTAATATCTTCTATTCTGCCTCACAGAAGGAATTCCTGTCTCAGGACATTGAGGAGAAAAGGTTGTAGCTAACATATGTGCTAGAGTAACAGTTCCTACAAAATTGTTATCATTGGTAATAAAGCATCTACAGTGCCTTTTCTCCATCTATTAGTGTCTTGCAAAGACTAATAAAACTGTTGACATAACTGTTATATTCATTTCACTGATTGGGAGAAGGCTATAATAGCTTTTTCCCAAAGCTATTATAAAGAACCTAGTGCTCTTCCTTTAGCTCCTAGCCCAGTGCTTGGGATAGATTTGCTATGTATTGTTTCCCTCTCTTCTGGCTCTTGGGTTGCAGGCCTGTCTAACTATTTCTTCTTGAAAATAGAGCATTTTGGTTTCAGACTCTCCCTTTCTCTTCCAGGTGTTATTTTTGCACCTTATGGCCCTGTCTGGAGGCAACAGAGGAAATTCTCTCTCTCAACACTGCGTCATTTTGGAGTAGGAAGACACAGCTTAGAACCTAAAATCATTGAGGAGCTGAAGTTTATAAAGGAGGAAATGCTGAAGCATGGAAAAGATTCATTTAATCCTGTTCCGATCATTCGCAACGCAGTGTCCAATGTTATCTGTTCCATGGCCTTTGGCAGGCGTTTTGACTACGAAGATGTTGAGTTCAAGACGATGCTGAAGAACATGGCCCGTGCTCTAGAGCTAAGCGTGAACAGCTATATGATCCTGGTCAATATCTGCCCTTGGCTGTACTACCTTCCCTTTGGGCCTTTCCGGGAACTTAGGAAAACAGAATTAGATATTACTGCTTTTCTAAAGAAAATAATTGCACAGCACAGGGATACACTGGATGCAGCAAATCCCAGGGACTTCATTGATATGTACTTCATACATGTGGAAGAAGAAAAGAACAACAAGGAGAGCAGTTTTAATGAAGACTACCTATTTTTTATCATTGGTGACCTCTTCATCGCAGGCACAGACACTACTTCCAACACATTACTGTGGTGCCTGCTCTACATGTCTCTCTACCCAGAAGTACAAGGTAAGACTATTTTTATTCTAGGTGTTTTGTTCCATATTGTAAAGCTCTAGATGGATGTTCAGAAAGAGAAGCAAACAGCAACAGTAGAGAAGTCATTTGGAGTGCAAATAGTACATGTGTATGTGTAATTTGGAAGGTTCATAAGTAATCAGACATCTTCTATCCTACTCTGCTATGATGATCTCTAGGTTAGTGCTGTATATTGATTATCTAAATGGCCCTTTAGTCTATACATTTCTTCTGTTTTGGGAAAATTTTATCTTTCCTAAGCAATTCCAGGGAATCTTAGCGTGTTTCAAAAGCTTTGGCAATTGTGACATTCCAGGCCTATAGTAGTGATATAAGATATGTGAGACATGTAGTGGTAAGGTCTGCTTTCATGCCTCCCTGAGCAGGGAGGTTCTTGAGCCTAGCAGCAGAGTCTGAGGAGGTGAAGCACTGCCCACTGGAGAGGAAGATCAAATTAGAGACAGCTTAAGCAAATTGGACTTAGACAAGTCCATGGCACCAGCTGGTCAACGTCATTGCAGGGCAAAAAAGACACGTGGAGCACGTGGCCCCAAAGGAGAGGCAGAAGGAAATGGACTTGTTCAGTGTTAGGGAAAGGTGACTGAGGGGAGACCTTACACTGTCTACAACTACCTGATCGGAAGATGCTAAGAAGGTGGAGGCAGTCTCCTCTGAGGTGTGCAGTGGAGGGAAGAGAAGCAACAGAGACAGTCTACAACAAGAAAATTCTGATCAGATACTAGGAAAAAAAATTGCCCTATGAAGATAGCAAGGAGTGCAACAGATTGCCCCAAGAGTTAACAGAATCTCTGACTTTGGAAGTATTCAAAACTCAGTGGGGTATGACCCTGAGTAGTCTGATCTACCCTCAGAGTTGGATCTAACTTGGAAGATGACTTTGCTTTCAGTAAGGGTTTAGATCAGATGACCTCCAGAGGTTCCTTGCAACCCAAATTATTTGATGGTGCTATCATCTGGTTACTGTTTGTGACAGAGTTCTAGAAAATTACTTGTAGATTTTTGTGGATATAAAAAATACCAGTGGTGCTGGAGAGGTTACAGTATTAAAAAAGTACTTGCTAGAGTTGTATTTCAGGACTTAGGATAAATCCCCATTGCCAAAGACTTAAAATTAATTTTGGTTAAATATTTTTCTATACTGAGTCTTGTTACAGTACATGTGGTTGCAAAGCCAGTGTTTGCTTTAGTACTATTTAGCAAAGATGGTTTAATTTAAGAAAAATAAAGCAATTGATTTATTAATTTATTAGCAGCTTCTCCTAAAGTCCTACATACCAACTGATTTCCACTAGAAAGATTGTTGGCTATCTGCAAACTGGAAACCTTGGCAGGATGGACAGATTCTACTTAGGTAATTACCTCAGTTTATAGTAGTGAAACATTTCCCCAAGAGACCACTGCTTTGCCCAGACTTCTTGCTAACCTGCAGTGAAGAAGGGTAAACCTCAAGTTATCTAAGAACAATATAAACCTGGAATACTTTTATCAAGTATTTGAGATTTTGAGGTTTTCATGTGCTGCAGGTGTCTTGCAAATAAGCAAATAGATACTTGTTTACAGCACCTATCTGTCTGGAATAATCTCTTTAAATAGGCCAAGATAATAATATTGCACAAAGTCAACCAAATTGTTGAGCAAAGATTGCAAAATAGGGCATCAGTTCAGTATACAGGAGAGAGAGTCCACCGGGGACAAATGTAAAATAAAATTTTATTCATAGGCTTATTCTATTTTTAATGGTTGGTTGTTATCACTGCTTGACTTGATATGCAGTTACATGAATTAGGTGTGTTCTAAATTACACAAATGAGATCTAGAAGAGTTCTGTGTTTGGGTTTTTTTAACCCCTTTCCCTACTGCCTGGTACTCTACATGTATGTGCTAGTCAGTTTTCTCTCTTCTGCTGATCTTTAACAGTTTTATTGCGTCTCTCTGATTACGCCTTTCCTTATGCTATGGCTGTTGTCAAACAATATAAATAAGCTCAGTAGTCCAGACTGTATCACTTAGCTATGTAAAGTGATTCTCTTACATAAGGAATGGGATACTAGAAGTATCCTGCTTGCCTGGGAGTCATATATGGGCCTTTTTTTTTTTTTTCCTGGTAATATGTTTCTCTTATCCCCTAAAGGAAATACCTGAATTGCATAACTTTTAGCAGTAGCAAATGTTGCAGACATGGAAAGGCAAATGAAGGGCTATCAGGGGGAAAAAATCGGAAAGAATGTATTTGTCTGTGGAAGCCAGTTTTGCTTTTTACATGGAAAAAGAGAAGGGTGGGTGTGCACGTGTGTGTGCGTGCATATAGGGAGGCAGTGGGCAGTATTTGGTTTGGTCTGTTCCCTGACTTGGTTTTGGTACTTGACTTCTGAAGATCTGTGAGATTTTTAAATATATGGAACGTAGTGGAGCAGTTCAAATAACATGCTGTTAGCGGAGAACTCTTGAAGTCTATGTTTTTGCAGTTGGTAATGTGAGCAACAGTTTGACTGCTTTCTGTATAGTTCCACATATCTTTACAAACTCTGAAGAAATGTTGTTCAGTATAAAATACTGGTGTGACATTTGGCATGAGACGGTCTCCTTTTTTTTTTTTTTTAATATCGAAAACTTTACTCGTTTAAATTACTGTGGACGTGCATACCTGAATACAGGGCTATAATGTGTCATTAAAAAAAGTAGCAAAACCCCACAAAGCAGGTACTCAAGAGCCACACCATTAGCAAATCTCTTGCCACTGAGGTATTTTTTGCAGTGTGTTCCTCATATGAGAACTTATTTTACTAGCAAAGGCAGTAGGTGGCAGCAACTGTTCGTTGAACACAGTTCGTGCAGTATTTCTGAATGCTTCTCTGAAAACAGAGGAACTTTTTTGTATTGAGCTTTTATTTAATCTTGAATCAGTGCTAAGGAGAGAAAAGAGCAAAAACTCAGAGTATCAGCAGCCTGGATTCTTAATCTTGGAAAAGGCAAGCAGAAGAACCACAAACTATTCAGGATATCAAGGGTAAAAAATGAAAACTAACTGTTATTATTTTTGATTAAAGGTTAATTTTGAGGTCTCCTCTTTCAAGATTGTCTTTTGCTGTGTAGCCAGATTCCAAGTTAATTGGAAGAAAAGGCACATTGTCCTGTACATAGGTATGCTGGTTTTAGCTGGGATAGAGTTAATTTTCTTCGTAGTAGCTAGTATAGGGCTATGTTTTCGATTTGTGCTGAAAACAGTGTTGATAACACAGGGATGTTTTAGTTACTCTGAGCAGGACTTACACAGGGTCAAGGCCTTTTCTGCTCCTCACCCCACTCCACTAGTGAGGAGGCTGGGGGTGCACAAGAAGTTGGGAGGGGACATGGCTGGGACAGCTGACCCCAGCTGACCAAAGGGCTGTTCCACACCATATGGCGTCATGCTCAGCATATAAAGCTGGGAGGAGAAGAAGAAAGGAGGGGACATTCAGAGTGATGGCGTTTGTCTTCCCAGTTAACCGTTACGCATGATGGAGCCCTGCTTTCCTGGAGATGGCTGAACACCTGCCTGCCCATGGGAAGTAGTGTACGAATTCCTTGTTTTGCTTTGCTTGCGTGTGCAGCTTTTGCTTTACCTATTAAACTGTCTTTATCTCAACCCATGAGTTTTCTCACTTTTACCATTCTGATTCTCTTCCCCATCCCACCAGGGAGGAGTGAGCAAGTGGCTGTGTGGGGCTTAGTTGCCGGCTGGGGTTAAACCATGACAATGGGTGAAGCAAATCTTGCATCTTGGAAATGTCTATGAAGAGAATTAGTTGTATGCTGAGCCTTCAGTGAGATGAAAGGGGCAAACAAATACTATGACACTTTGTGGGTCACATGAATGAGAGGGGAGATAAGCTGGTCAACTTCTGTTTTTCCTTTGCAGAAGGGCTGTGTGGGGGAAGGAGCATCTGCTGCTGCCTTTTGGGGGAACTGGGAAATAGCTGAGTTTAGGTTCTGTGAATAGAAAGTAGGAAACAGCAAGAACAAGTTAAATGGCTTTAACGCTTGCAGTAATAGCACCAGAATTCCTGCTCCAGAATGAAGTATCTAAAGCAGCTGCATGAAAAGCTTTCCCATGTGTTCACCACCTTTCCCAGTTCTGAGAACTGGATCTCCCCAGGGACAGAGGCCAGCTCAGGCACACGCTGCATGCAATCTCTTTTTGTTCAATTTTTTAATGCAGGCCAGAAGATTGATGTTTTCACCATTCAAATGACTGTATAGTTAAACTCTTAAACTAAGATTATGAATACATTTGGAACTGAAACAGAAACAGAACTTTTTCTGTACTTTTCCAATACAGAAGTGCTAGCAATGCCTGTCATCTCAGTAGCTTTACTCTTGACAGTTGTCAAGATTGCGCTTGGTTGTTTTGTTCTTAACTGAGTCCATTCTTAAAGCTTATGTTGGTGTCGTTATTTCAGCTAGGGATCACATATCTTGTAGTCATTTTTGACAAATCTGTGTAAGCAGTGAAGCATAGGCAAATGAAATTGACATGATGTCTTCTCACATATTGTGCATCTTTTTTTTATTTTATTTTATTTCTCTCACTCCCTTTGAATAGAGAAGGTTCATGCAGAAATTGAAGCAGTTCTAGGACATGACAAAGTTCCCTCTCTTACCCACAAGGCTCAAATGCCCTTCACAGAGGCAACCATTATGGAAGTGCAGAGGATGACTGCGGTTGTTCCCCTTTCTATTCCTCGAATGGCCTCAGAAACTGCTGGTAAGCATTTATAGAGACTTGTTAGTACAGCATTTCTTTTGTGGATGAAGATCTGATGGGACATCTAGTGAGAATTTACAAGAACCTCATTTATGTATTAGACATGTAACCCAAATATGTAAAATGCCATTTATAGAGAGTAGGTGGGCTTGAGATACTCCTCTATTTAAGCAGCATGTCTGACCTAACATCCAGAAGTTTTCTAATTTACAGTGATTTCTTTTCTGGGGGCCAGCTTGTGTTGACTGATATGCTTAGTGGTAGCTGGCAGCTGAGGATCCACCTTTGTACCTGAAACAGCAGAGTTGTTTTTGGCTGTCTGACACAGAGGTCTGAAAACGTCAATTCAGAGCAATTGGTTTGCTAAAGGTTGAAAGGCTTGTACCATTGAGCTCCGCATCTACAGAAAACAATAATAAATATCCTTTATCAAGGCATCATATGTTTTCATAAACATAGCTGACCACTGGGTAAAGTGTGTGGGAGGTAGCAATACTGGGCTTTCAAATCCAGTACTGAATTGATCTGCTTTTTTAAATGTTTTGGCTTGCAGGACAGTGAGGTGCAACAAGCTGAAATGAGACTAGTCACTTTAAAACCCTTTTGTGATAACAGTTCAAAACCTGTCCCTCTTCCTTACCTCCAGCTTCACTGTGGTGGGGCTCTGTGACAGCACAGGAACAGGAGGAAACAGGATCACAGCACTTCCATGCCGCAGAGTGCATTTCTAACGATTGCTGCTGCCTTTTCCCTGCAGGGAGCTGTTGGTGTAACTTGATGTCTTTCCAGCTGCTCTGGCCTACGTGATTCTGACCCAGGCAGGCTAGCAGAGTTCACCTTTGCCTTAAGCTCCTGCTACATTTGCAGCCCGCAGCTAGGGATCTGTATAATTGTTGTGACATCTTCTAGTCATCTTTTTGATAAGTGTAAGTCTCCCATGTTTACTTCTAGCAACTTGTCAGATCCTCTGTCTCTGTCCCTTTGTTTGAAGTGCTGCAGGGATATACTATTCCGAAGGGCAGTGTGATCGTGCCCAACTTGTGGTCAGTACACAGAGATCCTAACATTTGGGAGAAACCAGATGAATTTCAACCATCAAGATTTCTGGATGAAAATGGCCAGCTAATTAAGAAAGAGGCATTCATTCCTTTTGGAATGGGTAAGATATCCACATGTGGTCAGTAGCTGGTTGGGGGTGGTGGTGGTGGTTCAAGTGTAGGGCCTTGGAGGTGTGAGATGTGAAAGTTGTACTTAGGACCAACTACAGGACTTGTTTTATTATTGCAGTTGGTGGCTTGCAAAATTGGTTGGGTTCCTAAAAGCTCCAGTTGCCAGGCAGAAATGAGAAATGATGAATTGTTCTTTGATAATACTTTTGCTATGGGTGTAAATGCTGTAATATGAAGCAGTACAGCTGAGCAAGGCTTAGACTCAAATATGGGAGACTTCAGGTTCAGAATTCATAGCTTAATAGTAGCTTGAGGCTTTCTGTGTTTGGACTATGCTAGCATAGGAATTGCATGTGTGTTAACAAATGGATCAACAGTATAAAAACAGTAATATGTCTCTTCTAACTGTTCTTTAGGTAAACGTGTGTGCATGGGAGAGCAGTTGGCAAAAATGGAGCTGTTCTTAATTTTTGCAAGTCTAATGCAAAGTTTTACCTTTTTGTATCCTGAAAATGCTGCAAAACCATCTATGGAAGGAAGGTTTGGTCTAACTTTAGCTCCATGTCCATTCAATATAATAGCTTTGAAGAAATGATACAATGTCAAAAAAGATTAACAAGGAAATACTGCACTTTTAAAATCCAGCTTTATTTTGTTTCCATCTTATTTTGTTACTGTGTTTCCAGAAAAACACCAACTGCATAGGCTTTCATAGTGAGAATGATCCATTTACACTCTTGGAAAGAGAAGATTTTTTTTGTCAGCTGTTGCATTCCACAAATGAACTGACAGCATAGTTTGCAATTTGATATTAAAACTTGCTGGGCTTAACCCCTCTGTCTGTAAGCTATTACTGTCAGTTTGTCAAATATTAATTATGGGAGAATGGTCCAAAACATCTGTTAATGCTTTAGCAAATAGTAATTGTTATTTTTGGTAAAAGCAGTACATAAACACTTAATTTACCAAATGAGTGAAGGACATCATCTAACACCAAAAGGATTAATGAATGAGAGGGTATTAGCATTTTCTGTGTAAAGAAACATTATTACTGAGCTTAAATAATGACAAATACTTTTGGGAAATGACTAAATGACACTTCTTTTAACCTTGGAAGATTCTCTCTTGCAAGTAACTCATAGGTGTGGATTGGATCGAATCAGTGTGGATTTCTGGATTCAAACATTCTTAACTATCAGGGCTCACGATAAACAAGCAGGTACCAACTCTGAAAACCCAGGCTTGGAGGCCAAGTGAATCCTTGAATATACCATGTTATTAACATGAAAGGAGTGTGCAGCATCTTGATGCAGATGTGTTTATCTCAGAATATAAATGAGAGCAGATTTCTCTAACAAGAAGCAGAAGTCTGTTTTCTCTGGTGCCAAGCAGATATTCAAGACTTCTGTGCTGCCACTTCACATTTGCTGTTTTCCCCACGTCACCAGTGGCTGCAGTCTGGACAAGACCAACAGCCTGCTCATCAGGGAGAACTCTACTTGCATAATCCTGAAGTTGGGGCTTGCACTCAGATTTTTAATTTACAGGCAGTGTGGACAGTACTGCCACAACCTGTTTGGCTTTGGGAACTGGAATCTTACTTCAAATATGGCTTCAATACGGCACTACAGATGTAGGTCTTATACACTTAGGCATGGAACATGAGGAATCTGGCAAACTTGAGGTTTGAGTATAAAGGCTTTCTCTTTGTTATCTTCCGTATGGAGTGAAAAGATTTGTAGTTCATACAATATTAGTGTATCAGTACCTTACTCTTTTCACATGCAAGATTTTAGTGCTGTTTATCACTATCAAACCAATTGCCAAGGAAACCTGTTGTTAGGTGTTTCGGAAGGGGGCACTCAATCTTGCCTTTTATTTGAAAGATCTCTCAAACATCAGAATCCATCTTTTGGGGGACATGTTATAATTAACCTTTAAATAATTGTTCTTAATCATCCCTAAATCTCCTTATACACCTTTTGATCTAGCAGAATTTCATATCGGATGAAATAAGTACATATGTACTCTTTTAGAAATATCCCTCTCCTTGGAGATCCTAGAAAATACTAGCAGTCCTCCTCATGTCAAGCTTACAAGACTGGAATGTGAAATTGACTGTAAAATGGGATTGGGTATTCCATAGCAGAAACTAAATCTCAATTGTAAAAGAAGAGTCAGCTCTTCAGCTTTAAATTAACCTCTGTCTTTGTCACTTTTTAACTTGAAGTTTTAGAAGCCTACGCGCTACGCCCGGCAAAGACTGTAAGATAGTTATTTTGGATTTAAATTAAGGTTTTCTGTTAGCTGTTTTGAATAACAGAGGGGCTTAATTTCTGAATGATGTGTTTGGTTGGTCAAGTACCCCACTGTGTGAGAACTTCCAGTTCTTTTATATACGCTAATGTTTGACTTTATAGGTTAGCCCATGCTTGTGTTTTTTCTTCGTATGAAATTTTTGAAAACCCCATAGCACAATAAAAAGTTGAGTTTGGTACCAATGCTAGTAAACTTGCACTAGAAGCTGACAGTATTGGAGTAATAAGCACTTATTTCTTTAACTTTATATTTTGCAATGAATAAGTAGATTCTGTACAGTTGGGATTTTTGTCTGGAAATCCTTAAAATGGTATATGCTTAATTGCAAAGCTAAAATTAAGTGCTGATAATATTTATATTTCTGTTGAAATGCCTCTTTAAGCAACATAATGATGTTGGTGTGCAACTGATTGCTTATATAAAACACGTGTCCTTTTAATCAGTGAGGACACATTTGAAAAGCACTTTAGTATTTTTTTTTACAGATTCCAAAGAAGACACAATTCACATAATCCCCTAGTATGTGGAATTGTACGTATTTGTGCTTGTTTTGCCTGCTGGGTTTAGTTTAAAATGTCACCTTTGAAAACTATCCTTGGAAAATTATCCTTCTACAAATAGTACTTTGAGATGCGGTTTTTGATGATACCTATAATCAGATGCTGCATAGTGCAACAAGCTAAAAATACTGATGTGAAGGTGCAACCATGTCAATGTCTGCCAGAATGCAAGACGCTGTTGGAAATGACAATAAAGAGCTGCCTTTCATGCCTTCCAGATGCACTGAAATTTTCACAGTGTGCCATGAAAGTAGCTAAACAATAGCATAAAAGCAACAAGATGTTTGTGGTTTTAAAAGTGTGTTGCCATCTTTGGTAAACTGTAAGTAAAGTGGTAGCAGATTTTGTTTGTGTTTGTAAATGTATCCTTCCCCTCCCTTTTTTTAGCAGAGGAAGTATCTCAAATGCCTTATTGAAAAATGTATGTTTATATAAGTGGATGGCTATTTCTGAATGCTGAAAATGTCTTTATTTCTAAAAAGGACTTCAGACTTTGCTTCAGTGTAATTTATTTTTAATAAAGTAATTCCCAAGTAAGTGTTTGACAGCTTTGCATAGTCATTTTAACTAGTTCCACTTGTTGACTAAGCTTGTGGTGTTTGGTGTTTTACATCTTGCAAAGAAAGCTTTTGAGTGAGACGATGGTACAAAATGTTTTGGATGAGGAGTGAAGGAGGTGGGGGAGTAAAGTGAAATTGGGAAGATACAATGCCAGGCATGTTATGAGCAAACGATAGAAAGACTATGTCTGTTCATTCTCTCAACGTAGTTTTAAAAACACTGTTACTGGGAATAAAAGGAGGAGAAAGAAGAGTGGAGATGAGGAAGAGAAAAGGGCGAATGAGTTGCCACCAGGAGGAGATGCACAGTTTGAGGAACGAGGTGGGAAAGAAAACCATGGGCAGAGTCGAGGTGTAGTTTTGTTGGACTCCTGCCATAGAGGGGTCGGAGAGCGGAGGGCAGAGAGGGATGGGGGTGCCCAGGGAGAGCCTGGGGTGGGGGGCAGAGAGCTGGGGCCTCTGGCCCGGAGGGACCCCAGGGAGAAGCAGGAGATCCTTGCACACAGAAGGGGAAGGCCGAGCAGGAGACGACCGAAGTGACAACCGAAGCTGGGGAAGGAGTGGGTGTGAGCGCGGGCTGTACGGAGGGCTGGGTGCTCGGGAGGAACAGCTGTACATGGAAATCCTGTCTTAGATCCTGGAGTTAGGTTGCAGGTGACTTGGCACAGCACTATTTTTTTAGGGAATTTCATTAATTACCTGCTCAGCTGTTGTTTGTGTACATAAGGAAGAGTAACTCTGAGCCTCTGTTTGGGTAAAGCTGTTTCCGGCAGCTACGTACTGCTCCTGACTAACCTGCTGTCAGATGAGGCTGAGTGAGGAAGGAGGATTTTTTGCATTGTGCTTTTGGTACAAAGTGCAGAGATATGAGAATACTCCGCTTCTTTTGTTTGAAGAAAACAAGTTGCTTAATGTTTACCCTGATGCTGACTCAAGTAGAATACGCTGTAATTGCAGTGTTGTCAGCTGTTGCTGAGTTGAAGCGCCGGTTGTTCTGGCGATAAAGGAATTAGATGGAAAATTATGGTAGTCTGCATCTGATATAATGCAGCTATTAGTATTTACAAAGGAAGGATTGGATTTTTTTGTTGTTGTTTGTTTACTATGTAGTTTGTGCTGGCCTGAAAATGAAATCCCCTTCTAGTTTGGACATACTCTTACTACGGAGTGCCTCTAACTCTGAGAAAATGAGCTGCTACAACAGAAGCGTGAACACTGGGAAGGAACTGCAGCGACCCCGGCCGCAAAGGGCAGGCGTTAGAGCAGCCTGCGCATCGAGCCTGCCGCTGCCCGAAGGCCGGCCGGGGGCTAGCAGGGCCTTTTAGCTGCGGGCGGCACTGTTTCTGTTGTGCTGACCTTGCTGTCGCTACTTGACTCCTCCTAAGGAGTCGAAAGCAGCGAAGGTGAAGGATTCGAAGCGCTTCTCCCCGCGGCGGGCAGCCGGGCCCGGGGGCGGCCGCCGCCACCGCCCCCCGGGGCGGAGCGGGGCCCTCGCCCCGCCCGGCTGGGCCCGGCCCCGCCGCCGCCTCTCGCTCCGCGCTCCCCGCCGCGCGCCTTCGCCATGGCCTTCGCCACCCGCCACTTCGTGCGCGCCGCCTCCTCCGCCGCCGCCACGGCGGCCGCCAAGAAGCTGATCGTCAAGCATGTGACGGTCATCGGCGGCGGCCTGATGGGCGCCGGCATCGCCCAGGTGAGCGCGGCCCGGCCCGGCCCGGCCCGGCCCGGCAGCGAGGCGGGGGTGAGGGGAGGCGGCGGCGCCATGGCGGCCGTTACGCGGCGCGTGCCGCGGGAGGGCCCCTTCGCGTCTCGCCGGGGCCGGGGCCGGGGCCGGGGCCGGGGCTCGCCTCGCCGCGGGCTGGTCGGATGAGGTGCGGTCGTGCCGGCGCTCGGCTCCCCCCAGGGCTGCGCTGGCAGCGGCCGCGGTTCCTCCTCTGCGGCCAGCTGGGGCCCCTTCCCGGGCTGAGGCGGCAGGGGGAAGCCCGGCTCCAGCCGCCCCGCACTGCTGCTCCTCGCGTCCCCTTCGCTTCTCGCTTTCCGCTTAGGGTTTTTACTTAAAGCGGAGCCCAGCTGCGGTGTAGCGCTCTGCCCTGCCCTGCCCTGCCCTGCTCCCGAGCGGGAAGGGGCGAAGCCGTCGGCCTCCGCTCGCCTTCCCTTGCGGAGCGTCACGTGCGGGTGCCAGCTGCTGGCCCGGCCGTGCCAGCTCAAACGGGTCGGGTCGCCGCTCGGGTATTCTCTCGGAGCTGCACGGCGGGAGCGATATTTAAAAAAAAAAAAGAAAACAAAACCCCAGACAAAGCTTCTCTGAATATATTATAGTTTGTGTTCAAATTATTTCATGCTATGCTTTTTTCAGCCTGTGCTTGTGGGAGAAGTAGCGGCTGCTCTTGCGCTGGAGGGGCGTACGCTCAGCAATGCCTGGCAGTCGTGGCCCACAACACAGCCGGACAGGCGTACCCGCTGGAGCCTGCTGTGGGTCTCGCCCCGTCGGCCTGCCCCGTGTCAGGGAGCTAGCGTGGGCAGCAGCCTGTTCATCGCAGCCCAAGGATGGGGGCTGCTGGGAGCGTGGAGGGACACACCCGTTCTGCCGTGTTGGCAGACTTATGTGAATTTTGGTTTTATTGCTGCGGCGGAGGAGAAAGCGCTGCTGCGCCGCTGCTGCCCAGTTGCTCAACTTCCAAAGTTTTTGTTCTTTTGCTAATCCACACGTCTTCAGGTCAGACAGGTAGGCAAGAACCACCAAGGTCAATGTTTTAAATTGCTTAAGGTGGTTCTTAAGACAATGTGTGGGCATTTATAAACCAGACGGTGCGTAATAATATTTGGAAAATGTTGGTCCAAGAAAGAAGCTTCTTCTAACTTGCCAAGGGAGTAGATCAAGTGACATTTTACAAGTTATTAAAGTAGAATGCAGCAGCTAAAACAAACATTTAGCTGTCAATCATTTGCAGAATTATGAATTGGTTAATATTTAAATAGGACTTATTTTCCCAGGGTTTAATCTCAGGCCTTTGGCTTTCAAGTTCATCTTTAACTTGATAGCTTGGGGACAGAAGACTGAACGGTCCTGTCAGTGATTTAAGATTTAGATATTTACTTAATTCACAGAAAGAGCCCGTTGCTCAAGATACCGGGGTAGTTCACAAACTTCACAAAGAGTAACTGGAGTATGCAGGCATCCCCACGTGGAAATTGACAGTGAGGTTGGAGTTCATAAATAGCAATTCTACATTTTAATGAATTAATGGGTTTCCTTCTCAGAACTGAAGATTTCTCACGTTCCTGGCAAATCTGTAGCAGGAGGAATATGGGGGCTATTTTTTTTGCTAAGGAATTAGCTAGTTGTTTATTAACTTGCCTGGTAAAAACACTGCTCTGTACCTTGATACTAGAGCTTGAGGTTTCCACTGAAGGAACCATCAAAGAACAACTTTGAAGAAAGTTGTTCTCATGTTTGAGGAAGATGCACACTATGCAAAGGTTATAATTCTGCAGGGAAAGTGAACTGATCTGCATATTCTGTTAGACTGCACGTTTTCAGAGAGCAGCTTGTCAAGAGAAACATGTCTGTTATTTGGCAGTAGCAGGGGTTGCAGTCTTCTACCACTGTTAAGGACCAAGGATTGTTTTGCTGACCATCTGCCTCTGATTTTATCAGTCCAAAATTATCTCAAAGCAGAGATGATTGTAACACTGAGTGGGGTCTCCTCTGCACGCTATTAATAAAGCTTCTCCTCCCTTTTAGAACACTTAAGAAATTGTCTCTCCTCTTACTCATACTGTCAGGAGAAGCTAACCTCTGCTGAAATGTTTGGCTGAAAGCCAGGAGTTCATAATTTCTGATTCTGCCACGTGAACAGCACTTCTGTATGAAAAAAGCATTAATTGACTCCCCAGCACTCTTGTGTTTCTTATTTAGTATTCTTAAGATCATTGGATAGTAGAGTCTGAGCAAGCATGTGTTTGAATTGCAAGGAGATGGTATGACCTTTTGCCATTTTTCTTTTTTCCCATCTATGTAAATATGGTAAGAATGAGGTGGGAAAAGGGAGATGTTAATTTTTCTAGGATTTTTTGCCAACTGGTGTAATCGTAAATGGATAATCAGTGAAGCATCTCTTAAAAGTGTGCTTGGTATTGATTTTTCTTCTGAAGAGTGGAGGGTCTTGCTTTGCCATTGCAAATGATCAGCGCCAGATTAAGTGTTAGGAGTGCAAGTCCAAGCTTGGTTTAAATGTTTTTTATGTTTCAGTTGTTTTTATGAAGTGTCCATAGTGAAAATTAAAAAAAAATAGAAAAAAGATGGATAAAGAAATGTCCAGCTGCAGACTGACACCTTGTTAAAGGTGTACTGCTGCTGTCCAGAGGCAGTCTGGCATTTCTTTATTTGCTGGATTAGTGAGGCAACTTGGATGAGAATAGCACCATACTTTTCTTCAGGAGATATCTGTATTTTTCATTTCAGCTAGCTTTGTTGGAGTAGGTCTTCTGGGCATGGGAGAATCTTTACTCTCCACGTGCAAGGTTAAATGTAAAGTAAAAGTTTGCAGAAGGTAAGCTAAGTTGTGTGACTTTAAAAACAGCCAGTGGAACCATGTTTTAACATCTGTTTTCCACAATTATTATATTACAACTCTGTTAGTTCAAGAATTCTGAAAATGAAGACAGGCTGTTGCTAACTAACGAGAGAAATGTAAGTTAATGAATAGTGAAGTAGCAGATAATGCGCAGCTGATTTTTAATAGGCTGTTGCAATGTGAGAAAGTGGCATTATATGTTTGAAATTCATTGAATACCAACCAAAAAGACAACCCAGTAGTGCTGTCTGTAGCTGAGCCAGTGTTTGTACCAAGTGCATAGTAAGGAGAGTTTGCAGGCCATGCAGGTCTGTACAGAGTCCTGGAGTGGCGAACGTTTCACTGCTACTCCCAGCTCCACTCTCACCTTCCTGTTGTTGCAGGGACATGCTCATGGCCTCACCACAGAGTTGTGTTACGCTACGTCCCAGGAACACAGGGTTAGCCATCCCTTATGCCACCCGTGCACCCTGCCAGCATTCCAGTTTTGGTCTTCATAGCCCTTCTCCTGACAAGATCCAAGGATCGCTTGCTCTTTCATGACAGCTTTTTGTTCTCTAGCCATAGCCACAGGATTCAGCTGCCTGCAGGCGCAGGTAGCATTCTGCAGACAGGTCGGGGGAAAAATGGGTTTCTTTTTCCTTTTCTCTCAAGTTGTTTGACACCTTTATCCCTTCCCCTGCGCCCCAACTGTGTGCAGGTTCTTATGGTTTTTCTAGTAAAGTGCATAAGTCTTGATTCAATGTTCATTCGCTCTCTTTTGCCTAATTCATTGCATAGTGTATTGTCTGACCCAACACAAATCAATATGGTTCGTTGTTTTATGATACTGATGTTGAATCTTTTTTTTAACAGGTTGCAGCAGCCAGTGGTCACACTGTGGTGTTAGTAGACCAGTCAGATGAAATCCTTAAAAAGTCTACAAAAGGAATTGAAGAGAGTTTGAAGAGAGTGACAAAGAAGAAATTTGCGGATAAGCCTGAGGTTGACATCATCTTCTTTATACCTCTAGGAAAGCTTAGGAGAATAAAACTATCATACTGAAGTTCTGATATTGTGTACAGTTACATATTATAGAGCATGTTAATATATGGCTTAAAAAGAAAACTTTTTCCAGTGTGCTGAAGAACTTGGATTTTTTTGTTTGGTTGTTTTTTTTGATTCAGGGAGGTTGGAAGATGTCTTACCTTATTTTCTTTCCTTTGTAGACTGCAGCCTTGAGATAAAGATTTAAAACAACTTGGTGACCTTTTAAAACAGATGCTAAATGTGAAATGGTGCCAAATTATTAATCTTAATTTACTAGCAAGCTATCTTTGAGTGCTTACCTGGGAATGCACCAATTTTGTCCAAAAGCCAATAGTCACAAAATTGTCTTAATACCTTTGTAAGGGCTTTTTTTTTTTTTTTTTTTAAGACTTGGGCACAGGATTACTGCAAAGGAAATTAAAGTGCAAGTTTAACTACCCTGAAGTAACATGAATTAGATGTGTAAGACACTTTGCATTTACATTACTGAGTAATACATACAGCAAGTCACTGTGACGCAGTTGATGCATCTAAATTTATATCCTAAGTATCCTAAGGGTTATTTGTTGCTATGCCTGTTTCTCTAAGTTCCACAGCAGATTAAATTCTTCTTTTGGTACATATTAACATATATAATATATACTAGTATTGATGATTACCAGCATGAATGATGCAGCAGACAAAGGAAATGAAAAAGGGCTTGTTTGCATGAGGGAGTACAGAAGAAAAATTATAGTAATACCAGGATAACCAGAGCAATATAATTTCCTACACATAATTATGGGGAGTCTTTTAATCCAAAAGGCAATTGTTTACACGATGCTTGTACTTCATATATGACATTATATTCTAGCATGCAGGCATGTTTTTACTTGTACTATGTCTCTATTTACCGTTGGTTCAAAGTCTTGCAGTTCTGTTGATTTCTCTCCTCACGAACTATGTCAGTGATTGGCAGATTTACTAGTCAGGAAACAGAATAATTTTTCCCCACATTTGCACTGAAACTATAGTGAGTGTAGGCCATTTCATTTCCTGAAGTATTCATGAACAAGCACGTATCTGTTCATAGGAGTGAAACCAGATAATCACTTAATGAAAACAATGCAAAGGTTTGAAACTGGAGAAGTGCCTCTTTATGGAGGGTGAGTCCAGGTTGTCTCAGAAACTACTGATTGACCGACCAGTTGTTCACTCAGACTCTTATGCTGAAGGTTGGACTGCAGCAAATAGTCTTCCTGAAAGAATGAATTCAAAGATCTCCTATTTGCTTCAAAGCAGATTTAATTGACTTGGAAAATTTTGTCAGTGTAAGCATTGTATCTGTATATACTTGGAACTTTCTCACTGATTTGGAAATGTGGCAGACTGTCTGAATTTTTGAGGGCTCAAAAACACTTCAGAGCACATAAGGGGATTTTCTTGTAAAAATAAATTATTGTAAATAGACATTGCAACTTCTTGGAAATGTTTCAGGCTGGTGCCGAGTTCATTGAGAAGACCTTAAAGAACCTCACAACAAGCACAGATGCAGTAGCAGTGGTCCACAGCACGGATCTGGTGATAGAAGCCATTGTGGAGAACCAGGAAGTTAAAAATGAACTCTTCAAGAGGCTGGATAAGTTTGCTCCAGAGTAAGTTTGCTCCAGCATACTGGAGCAATACAGTATTTTTCCTGTTACGTTTTGAAACTTAGACCTTTGTATCTTCTGTTTTTATTCTTACACCGTTAGTTCTGCATTGTCTTAGCTGCTTTTTTTTGAAACAGGAGTTTTTCTCCCTTAGACTAACTCCAGACTGTCACGTGGTATGGAATAGTCGTTGTGCCAGGTGCATATGCTACAAACACTTTCAGGTGTATTCAACCAGGTGTATTTACTTGTTGCATTGCTTCATTTGATGTGCTTCTGGGTATGTTTAGTCACAAGGTTTGTCCATCTACTCAGCAAGGTCAAATCCAAATGCAAATGCACAACAGTAGAATAAGCTTGTCGTGGTCCTTGAGGTATGGTTAACATATGTGTTCCCATATTTAAATAGAGAATTGGGATGATAAAATACTTGTTTTCAGTGTGCCTAGTATGAACAAGTTTTACGAAGTCTCAGCCTCTTAGCTGTAAGTCATACTCAGCTCACTAGTGACTTAAGTGAACTCAGTTTACTTTGTATTAGAAGAGTTTGGAGATAGCTCGTTGCTGGTTATTGTGTGTGAGGTAAAAGTGTACATAATTTCTTACTGTGCACTCACTCAGTTACTTACAGTCCTTGGAACTTTTCTTTGAACTATATTTGATAACTGTTGGAAATTACTTTTGAGTTACATCCAAACACAAAAATGCTGTTAAGCGAGCGTGCAGTCTCAGAAGCTTGATCCTTGTAATGGATGACTCAGGATCACAAGACCTTGATTGCTTGCAGGTTGAGGTTTTAACTAGTACAGCTAAATCTGGGGGTATTGGCTAAGAGGTATTCTAGACTGTCTAACTAAAGAACTAGGCAAGCTGCGGTTTGAATATAACGTCAAGGGAGAAAAGATGTTATCATTAGTTGGCTTCAGCCTGGGGAGATTTCCAGGCTGTCTCATATGGTCGGTAATCAAAATTACCTGGAACTTCTGAAAACAATAAATGATCACAAACAGCAGTGCACTGAGCATGGGGTAGCTTGCTGTTACCCTTCGTCTGACAGACAAAAGTAAGTAGGTGCCTTCAGCAATTATCAGGATACCTTGTCATGATTAAATTGTACTTATTTTGTGAAAACAGACCATTGGTTGCCTGAGTCTTTGTTCATATTCAGCAGAGAAAGCTAATGAGCAAATTAGAATGTACTAAATGGCAAACTGTCTAGAACCAGTCAGCAAGGAAAAGTGGGCACAGGGACTTGGAGCCTCCTTTAATAATAAGTATATTTGGAACACCTGAGGCTATTTTTTGTAAGACTGAGCTGTTTATAAGCATAGCTGCCTTAAAACATCAAATTTTACATTACAGAGTGTTAAAAGCTATTGGGAGTTGTTCAGATACGCTCCTTCCTGTGGCAAAAGGCATGATTTTGTAAGGTTGGGAAAAATAACATTAGACAAGAAGCCTTCCTTTTTAAGAGAAATGATGGTAAACATACAGATACCTTACATGTAGAATAAAGAAAAGGGAAGTGAATGGTGAAGAATATGGGTTGCAGTGTAGAAAGTCTAGGTAAAAAGAAATAAAAGCTAGTAAAATAGTGAAACTTAGTAGCAAGTGCTTAAAATATTAGCTATTAGATACAAATGGTAATTTGTAATTATGTGAGGAATATAGAGTAGCAGATCATGTGAGTAGCGTGGGGAAAGGCAGAAATGTCTAGTGAGTGTTCTGTATGTAGAAGGAAGCAGTAGGCTTTACTCATCCCGCGCGGCATTGCGGTGGAATGGAAAGCTCTCCCTGCCAGTGCAGGCATCCTACAGCCTTCGCTAAGATTCAGCGTTTCAAAATTTCTAAAACTAGTATGTGGACTAACTAGTGGGGGTGGTGGACTTGTGGTTGATGGGTAATGAAGACAAGATTTGTTTAAAGATAGCTTTGAGTCTCTGGAGGAGCTTTGCTTCTGTGGGGCCCTGGGCATTAATGGCGCTGTGAAGCATATGTTGTAGGCAGAGATCATGAAAGACCAGGCTTCTGAGGAGGGAGGACTTGTCTGAATTCAAATCTCGGGACTTACCGCAGGGGTAGCTGATCGAAACATAAGGGGCTGTGTATTACAGTTGCTCAGACCAGATGATGAATTATGCCTTTGGAACATAAGCTGTGTGAAACCTTGCATTTTTCTTCTTTTGTACTGTATCCCATGTCTCATGTCTTTCCTCAGCTGCAACAGCTACATGTTCATCTCCCATTTTTGCACTATGATGACCTTTCCAATGAAGATAAGTCTGGGGACAGCACAAAAACAAAGTGTTGCAATAAAAAATCAAAACAGTTAGCTTATTTCCTCTTCCTTTTTCTCTATAAAATAACTATAATTTCTCTGAAAGTGGATCTATAAATGGAGGGGGGTGGGAAAGCTATTCTTTATTGAGAAAAGTTTTATTTGGGGGTGGGGAGTGAATTTCTCTTTAAGTTTTCAGAGAAAATGTAATGAGCCAGGAGAGTTTGGCAACCCCAGAGAGCATTGGGGTATTCCTCATCTGGGTAACTGTCCAGGTGAAACGGTGACTGCTGTTTCTTGGATGCCATCAGTCTGAGTGCGTACTGGTTTATGTTCTTAGAACTTTGCAAAATTGTTTGTGTACGTTATATTCCTCTCGGTGTTACACTCACCCTCCTAATACAGTAATTGTTACTGTGTTACATGGTCATCATCTTCAGAGCAGGCGATAAAGCATTGCTACCCACTCTTCAGTTCTGTTTTCCTTTTCTTGAATTGGGTCAGTCTCATGTTTCCATTTTGAAAAGGTCAGGCTAGGGTTTTTGTAGAATATCCCCACGTTCTTTGTGTCTTTTAGGCCTTTAAACACTGCAGCACTTTTCCAAACAGGATCATAATGAACATGACAAAAGAATTTTTGGGTATCCACTTTAAGAGCTCTTGCCTTCTGTTTATTTCTGGGTGGTGAGAATGCCCGTCAACATCTTAGTCTAGGATTTATCTTTAGATGTGGAAACAGCTAGGAACTGGCCAGTGGTTTTCAACTGTTTGCTGTGTTAGAATCAGTGTGTTATAAAACTGTTACGAAAGAAGTGTTGTTCGGTGCTCACTGCATAACGGAGCTGGACTGCAAGAGTCCGTTTTATTGAAATGGTATGTTTCTCTGGTGTTGGACTCTGTTTTTAATGTCTTCCCATGACCCAGTAGATGGCATCAAGAGAAAGCAATCTGGGGCCTGGAAAAGCATCACTAGGGCTTCACTAGTACTGTTGCTTTCAAAAGCTTTCCAACTCTGCTGTCACCTGAAGCATGGATTATGTAATTCTAAGTCACAGAGGCATGTAAATTCTGTTTTAAACTCAGCTGAAATCCATTGGTTGGTCAGAGCAGAAAGTGTAAATAAAATGCCCTTGTACACAATAGAATTTTAATGCTTTTATTCCCAAGGCTTTATGTTGTGTGAGGCTACAGTATTCACCCGCAGAAGTGATGCTGAGGTAAAATCTCTTACTTTAAGTGAACCCAGATATAAACCTAGCAATGATTACATCTCAATGTGCTTAATTTTTATATGAATATTTGAATTCTTTGTATACAGTGGCAGATTTGCAGTGAAGATGAGTGTCTTTTGGATACACTGACCTTGCAAGGTCAAAACTATGAAATGTAGAATACTCTTTTTAGTATCCCACCTCAGAATAATATAAGGCCCACTTTATGGTGGGGAAATAACAAAAGAATATTTGTAAGAAGTGTAAGCAGGAATTTTCAGGATTTTTTTATTTCCTTCTCCATAACAAATTCTCAAAAACTGAGAAAATGTAATAAAAAATGGAAAGCAGTGTGGGTTTTTTTATCCCCAAATGTTTTCTTTTAATGCCACTATAAGATGTCCCCACGACTTGGACATAACTTTTCTGAAAGCTCTGTTGTGAAGCTCAATTATATCTTGGTGAAATGTAAACAAAATACCAATATAGATTAACATTTGATGAGTCCAGTAGGATAACTTTTTGAAAGGTCAGTAGGATACAGCCCAGAATGGAAGGTAGGGTTTCATCTCTAATTTAGTTTCTGATTTTTGTGGTTTGAAGAAAAAGCCATTTCTGTAAGTTTTCAGTGTGATGTCAGTATAGCAGGGCTGTTGAGGTTCTGAGAGATTTCTGGGGAAAAAAAAACAACAACCCACAAACCCCCCCCCCCAAATGATTATAAATTGCAATTAGTAAATATGGTTATTGTCTGGAAAAGGACTTCATATGTGTTTTAAAATTCTTGTGATTTTATGTATCCTTTGCAGTGTCCTATGAATGGCAGTTTTTATCTTTTCTCTGTTTTTTTTTTCCATCAGCTCTTTCCTCTGGTGGTACATTTGCTCATCACGTCTACCGTTGATCATTATTAAAAAAAAAAAAAAGATTCCAAATTTTTCTTAAGGCTCCAAAGTGCACTTTTGACACGGCAAATGATTTGGTTTCTGTAGATGTGTAAATGATTAACAATAGAAAATACCATTAGGTTTCCAGGATTGCTGAAGAAATTACCTGGGAGAGATTTGGGGAGTTAACAAAAATTTTCTACTTACAGAGTCTTTTTTTCCATCACCTAATATAAGTATTCAGCATACTTACTTGGGAGTCAGAAACTCACACAGCCCTTCCAGTGGTTATTTCATCCTTGCTGTACTTACACCTCAGCAAAAAGACCGTAATAATCTGTAGGGATATTTCTGAGAATTCTGTGGATCGTTAGCCAATGGATGTCTATTTGTGTTTACTGCACCAATCTCCCACTGTCAGAAAAATAGCTGTCATTTATGCAATCCATATGTTTCTTTTTACCAGGCATACGATATTTGCAAGCAACACTTCATCCTTGCAAATCACACAGTTGGCTAACTCAACCACCAGGCAGGACCGATTTGGTGGTCTCCATTTCTTCAATCCTGTGCCTATGATGAAGCTTGTGGAGGTAAGTGTTTTATAACATCATCATAATAACCACTGTAGCACAGCAATACAATTATCATCACTAAGAATTCAGTTAGATGAAAGAGTAGATCTCAGTTTGCAGCTCTTCTGATGTGGAATGAGCTACCTCTAGTGATAAGTGGGTGGTGCAGTCTCTGTTGAGGGGCAGGTTGAACACAGAGGTAACTCCTTCAGTCTCAAGGCTCCGAAGTTCTCCACTGAACTGCCAACAGAGGTGCCGTTTATAGCGATCATTTCAGGCACACAGGCAAGCTGATTAATAAGAACTACTGACAGCTTAAACAAAATCATCCCATGACTGACAGAGGAGTTTGGTTGCTACTAGTGTAGAAATCGATAGGAAGTGATGTGCAGATAAAATCATACTGCCTTGTGACTTTTGAAACAAAGTCAGTCATGTTTGTTTCAGTGTTCCAGATGATTTGTCTGGAAGTATTACAATATTTCCCAACTTTTAAGGAAGTGTAAAAAGAAGTCTTTACATAACTTTTCAGACACCTTTTCTAAACATACTCTCTTTGGCTACATCATGCAATTTCTAATAATACTGCAATGCAGCACAGAATAAGAAATAATCTGATATTAGAGTTCATCTGAGCCTCCAAAGTAAAGATCACATTGCAGAAAAACCGACAGGTGTCTCTTCTGCTTTTTCTCACCTTCCCCTGTTATGGCTGACCTAGAACTTAGAAACTCTCGAGTAAGTGAAAATAAACTTTGCATGTTGGCTGCTCTGCCCCAAAGTTTCATGTACTTTGTGTCCTTAAATGCTGTAAATCTTTTCCCTCTGTCCCATGAGTGATTAGTTCTAGTATTGGTTTGGTGACAAGCACTTCAAATATGTTCTGCCTGCCTTTTGAACTCCTGAGATTCACTTTATTATATTTTTTGCTTGTTTCCCATTAAAATACCTATTATGCAGTTACTTGCTCTGTGTCTTTGAATGTATTATTCTCTTCCTCCCTCTTTTGAAATGTTTGAACCTTTTGGCTGAAATGAACAAATTTGATTCAGAGTATGGTTGTCTGATGAGGGCTCAGACACTTGCAAATTCTCTCTCACTAACTTCTGTACCCATGTGGATTTTTTTTTTTTCAGTTCAATATTGCATCCTGTATATTGTGACTAAATGCTCTGGGGAAATGTTGTAAGAAGAAAAGGAAGGAATTTTGTAGGTGTTGTTGGAGATAACAGAAATCTTTAGCATAATTCCTTAGGCTAACATAGGTTTTATTGATTTCTGTGCTATTAACTACTTGTTGGCAGTAATTTGTGTCTATGGATGAAATGTTCTATGCCTTATTTCAAGCCTAAAACAAATGATAGTCTTTAGAAATCTAAACTAAGCCTCTGTGAGGTTTGGAAAATAGAGAAGATATCTATCGTAATTTGTAAAAGACAAAACAAAGAGATCCCTGTATGACTGCTGTGGTCAGTCTTTATAATTTGTGGGTTTTTTCACCTGACTTATGAATGTCCTAGCCCAGAGTCGCTCCAGTTGATGAGTAGTATTTGAAGAACTTTAAAGCACAGAAGCTGTGCTTTTAGTGACTTGATCTTGAAAGGCACCAATATTAGTAAATAAATACAGTTTTTAAGGCTTTGCTTTTGTTTCAGATTTACTGCTGTAAATCAGGATTGGCATTGACAAACACTGTAAAACAACATTTTCTATGTAAAACAGATGTTCCGGTTTGACATAATAGGGGGAAAATAAAGAGAATCGCCCAAACTATAAAAGATGTAACTGAAATTGCCAGTCATCTGTCATGGAAGCTGTCTTTCATGGGTCACAAGTCTGCAGTGCCTTTGAGTCTTATCTGCTATTTTCGTAGACTGTTGATCTCATGCTCAGGAGTGCATAGGTTTGAGGGGATTTCTTTCTCTAATGATCCGAAAGACTAGTGCTAATGCTTCAAAATTCTGAAGTGTATATTAAAAATTCATTCTTGAAACTGTTGGAGTCTTATGTATCTCAGATATTTTTATCTAATGTCCAAGTAAAAGAATACTATTTTTTCTGCTGAGAAACAAGCCTTTTCCTCAGTCCTAACTGGTTTTTTGTGTTGACCTTACATCAGTCATTAGGACAGGGGGGAAATCTCTGTGTAACTTAATTGTATGAACAAGGAGATCAGCCTTAACTGCTTATGTATAGCATTTTTCAGTTACTGCACATGGAGGTCAGTTTCAACACAACTATCATAATCAGTTCAGCTTCTGCAAATCTTTTTTTTCTTTTCTTTCTTTTTTTTGTGTGTGTGGGTAGGTCTCTAATAAATGACTTAATCCATCCTAACTCCAATGAAGTATAGAAAATACTACATGTGACAAAAGACTCAGTTGTGAAGAAAATCAACATGGAAACCTACTACTCAAAAGCTAAGAGGCTGTCACACATTTGAAAGATAGATTTAAAATTTTCTTTAGAATTAAGTGTCTGTGTCGTGTTTACATTGGGCACAGGGTAGATGTTATAACCCTTTATATCGGGAACTATGTCTGTTAATATGGTTCCCTAGATTGATGCCATCATGTTTCCTAAGGCAACAGAGACTATGTAGCTTTTAAAGTTGTCCTGTTATACTATAATCTCTAAATGGGATTCCAAAGGATGGTCCCTTTTACCATCCATACTGGCTGAGTGGGAAAGTATCTTAAAGAAAAACATAATTTCAAAATGTGCAAAATGCTGTATCTAACTTTAAAATACATTTCTCTGTCTGTTACATATATATCCACTGAAACTGGCTTTTGCAAAACATGTTTTGTGAATTTCTGGATAGTGTTCTGGATTACAGTTTAATAATTGCTGTACTGGGAAGCGAGAGGGATTCTGCTCATAAATGTGCTTACGCTCTCCCCACTTTCCCTCTGCCCAGGTCATCAAGACTCCAATGACCAGCCAAAAGACTTTTGAATCGCTTGTGGATTTCAGTAAAGCAGTAGGAAAGAGTCCTGTCAGTTGTAAGGTGAGTACATTTTAATTGTATAGGGTTCAGAAGGTCTGTTCTTGAAAACTGTTAATTTTAAGGTGGTAGGTTTTAGTAGATGTAAGAGCACTTCAAGAATTTCCAGGCTGCTTTTTGTCCAGTTTCTCTTCCCTATTAAAAGCATTTTGACAAAGAAAATGCCCACATTTACAACAAATTCCTCAAAGCAGGGTGACTCTAGACATCTTGTGAGAAGCAGCAAAACTCACAAGTATCAGGGTTTACAGTTTTTGGTTTTTCTTTTCCAGTCCTGCAGAAGCCTGGACTGGAGAGCTTAAGCAGGAGCTCATCTATAGCCATGCTAGAGACAAGACTGCTACCTCTTGCACTGTGAGGCAGTTGGATGGATCCTCCATGGTGTGTGCTCATTGCAAGTTTTTCTTAAGACTGCAGTAACTAGACCCATATTAATCTTCATTGCTTTGCAGCTTTGGTTTTTTTTCTCTAGAGGACACCCTACTTCTGAAGCACACTTTTTCCAACTCCATTAAGTTGTGATCTGGGTAGCTTTATGCAAGCTACTGCCTTGAGTTTCACAGCCCCCAGGAGACATTTGGTCATAAAAAGAAGGGCCTGCAATCCGGTAGTTACCAGTAATTCAGTGTCTGGATGCTGGACTCTAATTCTGGCTGTACTGCTAAATTGCTCTGCGGCCTTAGTTGACTTTTCCTGTTTCTGTCACAGTTTTGCAGTATGTAATGTGCAGAATATATGATGAATTATTGTTTATAAATTAGCTCGGGTAGAGGGTAATGCAGTCTCCGTGTCTGAACCTTTTTTTTTTTTTTAAAGTTCCTGTTTGTAGAAGGAAAGTTGCTTGGAATTCTCTGGATTAAATATTGAGATAAAATGGAATGAACAATAAACATCTGAAACAGTAGTAGTATACAAAATAATACTATATTTGCAAAGCTCTTTCTCTTTTCTTTGTATTTTTTATTTTGATTAAAGTGTGTGTAAAAGAAGTTCTGTATCAGTTTGTTACCTTCTTCTGACAGCGTGTATCTTACTTTTCATTGGTAGCATTGGTGTTTGCTATTGAAGTGATCCTAACTTTCAAAAGCATGGCTTACTGGTGAGCAATGGGGGAAAAGTACACTATTTAGCTAGGAGTGTTTCCAGTAGTGAACACACAAAAAAACCTGTTAGGGAAGAACTGCTCCTCTTGTATCCTTCAGGAAATTGTATCAGCAGAATTTTGCTAAAGAAAAGGCATTTGCCAACTGACCACTTTAAATTGTTTTAAGATTAATTGAGTTGGGCTTGTAGTATTCTTACTGTTCTCAGTCATGATGAATGTTTATGTGCCATTCCTTGTTTGCGAAATTCATCTTTTGTGTTTTACTGAGCAGATAATTCATATGAAAAATACAGTTTAGAAAGTACCAGAAATTGATGATTCAATAAGTGTCTTCATCCACTTTTTAAATTTGTTGTGTAGCATTTGAGTGTAGTACTGGTAAAGAATGTTTATTTACAATCCCTTTTTCTTCTTTTCATAGGATACTCCAGGGTTTATTGTAAACCGTCTCTTGGTGCCGTATATGATGGAAGCTGTTCGACTTTTTGAGAGAGGTACTTGTTGGGATATTGACTTCAGGGAATGTTGACATGTAACACTGCTAAATGTTATATCCTTTCAGAAAAGCCTTGGGATTCCCTCAAAACTTCCAGACCTCAAGGGCTGGAAGTGAATAGTGAACATCAAATATGAGCCAATATGTGTAGCTGGAAAGACCCTTGTCTTCACTTTCAAGTGTCAGTGTATGCAGAGTCATAAGGTACTCATTATTTGTGTGGGAAATTTCTGGTGGTGGAAAATGTTTCTGGTTTGGAGATGACAAGGTGAATGTAGTGCCATTGTAAAAATATCCTCTGCCAACTGATCAGGAACCTCCCTCTCTGCATCCCAAGAGACATTAATGAAAGTGGTTGAAAATCCCATAGTGGGACCATTAGCAAAGTTCTCCTGAGTTCACTTATATTGGGCTTGTGAAATAAAACACCAGTTTTCAGGTGAGGTGAGTACTATAATACTCAGTGTCACACTACAGTACTGGCATACAAGTGATTTGGGCTCAGCTCTTGCCCCACAAAACCTCCTGTTCCCTTCTATGTCCTTTTTTAGATATAGGTTCTTTAGGAACTCCCATCTCACTGCTGGTCTCTTTTACGTTAATACTGAGGGTAGGTAGAAATAATCATGAATCTCCAAAGAACCACTAAATTTTTCAAAACATTGGTAATTGTTTTGAAAAGGAAACAAGCCAATAATGTAGTGGATGAAGAGGAAATTATGAAGTATAATTGCTTTTATTTCAAGTGCTCTGCTCATAGCTGCGTGCTACTAAGAATGTCATTTGAAACATTTTGTTTCTGAAATCACTGCTTTTTTACAGATGAAAGCGCTCCATTATCAGGATTCTACCAAATATGTTTTAAATATTAAAAATCTCTTTTATAGCACATGGAAGGGATGGTTTGATCTCCAGAAAAAAATATAAACCAACACTACTTGTTTATCCATCAACAGATGTACCTAATTACATCTCAAAGGGAGAAAAGAGCAAATTTAGTGACTTGAAAGGCAAAGGCATGGATGCGAGGGGGCGTTATTCTCTTAGAAAAAGTCACAATTTTAAATAAAGTGTATGGGTGTTCCAGTATGTGTAAAAGAGGTGCCTTTAAGTGACATGTATCATTATGCATATTTCAGGAGACAATAGAACTTTAATTAAATGTAGAAGAAAACAGTCACTGAGATTGTATGTTAAAATTGACTGTTCTCTGCCTAAGCAAAACAATATTTTGATTTCATCTTTATTCTGTTTGTATTTTTGTATCATACTGTTCAAAAGTATGATATTTCCAAACTTGTTAAAGTTCACTCATGAATTTTTAACTCTAATGAAATCTATTTAAAAAGCTGGTTAATATTTTGAAAAGCCTGATGGCTGTCTTCTAATTCATATTTTCCATTGAATCAGGTTAAATCTTTATCCTATCCTTTGCATTAATTCTCAGAGTAGACACTTGAGCCAGATTGTCATCCACATTAGTATGAAATTTGTGTCTCTTTCCTGGCAACCCCAAGCACTGAAATACCATTTTACTGGATCAGTCCTTGAGTCTTTATTTACACAAAGTCTTCTTGGGTTAAATGTGCACTTTTGCTTAGGCAAAATACCTTTAGTACATGAACAGTGATTTAAACAGCGGGCATATTATAAATATTAATGTGTGGTGGTCTGTACTGCCCTATTCCTAGTGGAAAACCAAAAAAAGCAGTCAGTCAAGTTTCTATGGAATTCTGCTTTATACTAGGGGTACAACCCGTGTTTGCCCTTTTACTAATTTTAATTGTATTGTAATGCAACTGTATACTGTCAGGTGGCCAAGTCCCAAGTTTGACAAAGAAAGTGGGACAAATCTGTTGATAGAAGAAGTATGTACATCTGCATCAACTTCAGATGAGTTGAGGATTTATGTGTGTTTGAATTTGCGGAACTGAAATTATGTTAGAATTAAGTAAGGCTAATTTTCCCAGTTTCTCAGAAATAAAATGTGGTTTAAAAAAAATAAATTGTCAGCTTTAAAGGGTAAAAGGAGATATGTAAAACTTATTACTTCATACAGAACTTTCACTGAAGTTGTTGCCTTTACAAGAGATTTTGAAAATTTATTTCTAAGATGCTCTGATCTTAGGTGTATAAATTGCATAGGCTATGCCTGCCAAGCTTTTGGACACCCTGAATGCCTGTACGCATCGAGCATGGAGGTTATTTAACAAGCACCTCTGGGGTTTGTTTAACTTGGTCCTTTTTATAGGATCTGCAAAGAAGTGCACTGCCTTTATCAAAATATGTATTAGAAATAAGCAGTAGAGGTGCATCTGCTTTCATGACAGTATAAAATATGCATTCCCAGCAAAAGAATGAGGTGAATATTAACTGTGACAACGCGGCAGTGCAGGATTTGTACTTTTATAGGCACAGACTGAAGTAGAAGTAACAGATTTCTGATAATTTTGATTATTTTTTTTTTAATAATTTTGGAATTCACTAATTTAACTACCCCTGCCCAGTCTCTTCAGGTCACTCCTATCTGCCATCTCTGGTGCTGACGGATATCTTCCAGTGAAAGCTGCTGTAACTAAGCATGTTACTCAGCTGCTACTGCTCCCCCCTGCCATGCCTGCCTTGTCCGTCAGCTGGATATCACTTGCCTTCTGGCTGTTGTAGAGTAAGGGTAGCTCTGTCCTGCGCATCGTTCAAAAGCTGCTGCTGATCTCATGAAGCTGAAATTGAGATCTTTCCTTATTTACGCTGTTCAGCTGCCTCTCAAAGAAGCTCTTGATTCTTCATAGTGACCAGTTCTTCCTCTAGTCTTTCTGATAGGTTGAGCACAGTAGCTGTGGCTCCATCAATAGTGTAGTGATCTATACTGATATGCAAGAGGAAGCTAAAAAATGGAAAGCAGGCCTGCAGGGCTTTTTTTTTTTTTGTGAGAGGTTCACCTTTATACTCCAGCATGTGGATGCTGACTCCAGTGTTTGTGGTTCTGAAACGTGCAGAGATTTCTGTGAAGAGCTGCACCAGGGTGAAATAACACCCTGTTAATTATTTATAAGTGGTGCCAAGTAGATGTGGAATCTTCTCTGTTCATCAAACTGTCAATCTTTTCTCTAGGAGATGCATCAAAGGAAGATATTGATGTTGCTATGAAGCTTGGGGCTGGCTATCCCATGGGTCCATTTGAACTGCTGGACTACGTTGGGTTGGATACCAGTAAATACATTATAGATGGTACTGCATGCTTATTTTCTTCTGGTTTTCCCCTTTTTAGCTAAATAGTAGATGAATGTTCTAATAAAAATCTGACTCTTAATTAGTTTAAACTGAATGTTTATGGCATAGCCTTTTAACTGTTATGGGGAAAAGAATGAGAATTCGGCTCAGAATGCTGTACGAGTACAGCATTTGTGCTGTATGCCTGTCCCCATGCACACAGGGACAGAACAGTGGTGGTTTTGCTGACTTCATCAAGTGCCAGTGGAAAATAATAGTAATATTAGTGGAACTTTATATAATGAAAAAGAATCAGTGGGAAGAGACACATGTACTGGACATAAGAAATTCCGATGAAAAGCAACAAATGTTGAGACTCCCTATCCGATTTCTGCCAGCCATGTTTTCATTCTCAATTAATAGGAAACCCAGTAAATACCTTAAAAGATGTAAGTATACCATCTCCCTTTCACTTCAGTTGATAAGTGGATGAATGTCACTACAATAACAGAAAAAGACGTAATTGCTGACGGCTTGTTGATGGTTGTTGTATTCTTTTGAATGAGCAGCTGTCCTGGTTTTGGCTGGGATAGAGTTAAATATTCTCCAAGGCAGAATGTCACTTTCAAAATGACATCTTCGATGAAACCACTTTTGCTTTTAGCCAGTACTGTGGAGTAGTGTTATATTGTTCTATCTGACCATGTCTTTTGCAGGTATAAATTCAACTTGGCATTTCTTTCCACTTGAATTTCGTTTCAGCATAGCCTTTGTTTTATTTCCTTATACTTAAATACATTTTAAGTTCTCTTTAGTTTTTTTTAAAGTATTAAAAATGCTCAGTCGTGGAGATTATAAGGTGTTCAGAGTAGACTATGCTTAAAGTCTAATTGCTAGATTTGCTCATAATCATCAATACTGATCTGTGCTTTATGAAGCTGTATTGAAGGGTCTCAGAGAGTCTAGAATAAGTTCCAAACCTGCAGTTTTCTGACCTCTTAATATTTTTCTAAGGAGATGCAGATCTCAATTACCTTTGCGTATGAACAAAACTGTTACTAATTCATCCACTTCTTTTCTTCCACCAGGATGGCACTCATTAGAGCCCAACAATCCTCTTTTTGCACCCAGCCCACTCCTGAATAAACTGGTAGAAGAGAAGAAGCTGGGTAAGAAGACTGGAGAAGGATTTTACAAATACAAATGAACTCCAAACCTCGAGAGGTGTTAAACTATCTGTGTATGCTATTCAGCATTGCCATATTACAGGTGAATTCTGTTTAAACCTGCCCAAGGATGGCACAAGCTGCATTTAGAACATAACCCACCTCTGAACTGAGTGATTGCACTAGTTAACTATTTCTCTGCTGAAAGCTTGATTTGGTAGATTATTTTTTTCTTGTAATTCTGAAAAGCTTTATATGTACAGTGCCTTCATGCAGAAGTTGATTTTTCAGGCGCAGGACGGAATGACAAGTGAATTTATGTATTTGAAACATTATTATATTAACGGGAAGAATCCTAAAAATAACCGCACTTTCTTAAAAATAAAATTTTCAACAATTCTGTATTGAATGTCTTGGCTTGCAGTTGATGTACTTGGTTGTTAGTCCACTGGGTGGCAGTCTCTTTTCACGCTGGCAAACGTAGCAATGGAAAGGCAGTAAGTTGTTTTGTTAGGATTTTTCTTAAATGCAATGCTAATCTGTAGGTGTAAATTACAGTGCCTTGAACAATAATTTTTTGAATGTCATACTGTTTAAAAATAAAAATAAAAATCCTGCAATAGCAGGCTGTCACCTGGACAGAAGGTTCCCAATACAGCATTTAAAAGCAGAACTCATGGTTTCTGTTGGGATTTTCTGGCATTTTCAATGACCAATTGAGGGCCTCCTTTTCCTAGGTGCTGTAGAAACATAATGAAGAGGTGATTTCTATTCTGAAGGGCCTAATACATAGATTTGTTTTTTATTGATTAAGCTAGGAAGGTGGTGAAAGCTTCCATGTGCTTTCTAGAGTCCTGTAAATTGGCTTTATTTACTGGTTATTCATTTTAAGTGTCATTTTTACACACTACGCTGCTACTGTAGTTGAGTACTTCAGGGGATTGAAATTGGAGTCTGTGCTGTGTAAACAAATAGGTGTGTCTGGCTGTGTGAAGCACCTTCTGTTTTGCAACTTGTATTTCCTTGGAGCTTGGCAGAGCCTGGATTTGTCCATGGTGGGAGTGCTGCAAATGCTGCAGAGCAAGTGGGCATGAGGGTTGGAGTTCCAGTTCAACTGAGCAGTAGTCTTCTTTTACTTTGTGTATTTTGGATCTGCAAACTGACTGCTTATATATATTTTTTTAATTAAAGAAATAGTGAATAATTATTTAACTCTATAAGTTATAGAGTTATACTCTTCCTCCCTCCCCCAACATCTAATTCAGATTGCATATAAAGAAATTGAGGCTGACAGATGTTAATTTCATTGCACACGATCACACAAGAAATCTCTGGGTAGTTGGTTTATTGGATCCTGGTTCCTCATTACAGATCTTCTGATTTTGAGATGCTTGTCTTGAAAGAAAAGGGTTAAAGGAAAGAAATGGTACTGTAGACAGTCTCTTTCCTTTACTAATATATTGTTAAATTGAATTGGTTTTCCTAAAATACAGTCCACTTCTTGCACCTGAAGTCTGTTTCACTTGAAGGTTCTTAGTGCCTGTAATTCAGTTTAGTGACTTTTAAGTGCTGCAGGGTGAAGTTAGCTTCAGAACTACTGTTTTCAGTAGTAATTAAAAATGAAAACGTGTATTACTCTTGTGTCTTAAACAATGCTATTTGTTTTTACAAAAACATTTGGGCAGAATTAACTTGATGCTGCTCCCTTTAGTCGGAAGATCATCTTTATTTCTAATTTGGAAATGCTTAGGTTTATAGCAAGTCATAGGCTATTTAATAATAAATTTGCAAAATATTCTTCACTATTAAGTGTGATATTTTAGGAAAACAAACTTTCTCTAAAACAGTGTTTTCCTTTCAGGAGCTCTAACAGGTACAGTATGTATATATGTAATATATACAAGAAACCTGAAAGAGGCATTTGTAAGTTTGTCTTGCTATTTCAGAAGAGACTTCTTTTTCTCTGTAGCAAATAGGCCATGTGGAGGTACTTTACTGGTGGGTGGGGATGGTTTATTTTATCAGCATGTGGAGTACTGTGCCAGGACGAGCAGAGATGAGGTAAAGGGCCAAAACTTCAAATACTCTCCCTTAAATCTATCACAACGCATAGTAGTAATTGAATGACTGAGGCCATTGAATCAAGGTAAGCCTTTTCTTTTGCTCCTCAGTGAGGAGGTGTGGAGGATGTAGAAGTCCCTTCTTGGGTTCAAGATCATGATGAAATTGGTCAGAAGTAGGATATTTAAATAGTCGCTCCTGATTTGTACAAGAATTTCTGCAGCTTTGACAGTTCAAAGATGTCTAGGAGGCTTAAAGAATGAGTAATGAAATGAAGGAATTGTCTGTCTCCACTTTTCCCTCAATAAAGATTATTTCCCAGCCCTTGCTATGCCTGGACTTGATGCGGAGGTACATGAGCCACCTTCCACTGCATGTAGTGTTGACGAGTGAAGGGGAATCTCCTGCTAGTCAGCCCCTCAGACTAGGACGTGGTACATCAGACCTGTTCTCACCAGTCAACTCTTCCTGAATTTTTATTAGTAGGGGAAAAGAGATTGTGGAAAAAAATGAGGGATAGAAGAGAAAGGAGGAAGGGTGTTTGGTTTCTCTCACTGCCTACTTTTAAAACCTTTAGTCTTCGTTATGCTTTTTGTCAGCAGGCCTCACAGATTTAGAGCGTTTGCCCCACTTCGGTCCAAGCTTTGAGATGTACGCTTGGCACAGCTTGGGGGCAGCTTGACAGCCAACAGCTGAGGAGTCGGATGTGAGCCCAGCTACTGCAGCTGGGAAGATGGCTCCAGATGCAGCATCTGGGTCATTTCAGCTGCCAAGCGTGCTCCATCTATGGTCATCCTAGCTGCTGACGCGGCTGGGAAGAAGACGGGAGCACAGCAAACTTTACAGAGGGAGTTGAAAGCAGAATCTTAATTGGACTGGAGGAGGATGCTCTGCATGAGTGGCTTATGGAGTGTAAAGTGCACGAGGCAGCAATAAAGTTTGATCCAAAGAGGAATTAAGCATGTAGAAGTTAAAATTTGGCTTTGCTCTAACAAATGAAATATTCTCCATTAATGGTGCTGAGCACAATAATACTTGTATGTGGGTCAATAGTAACAGCTGCCTGTTTGCTGAGTGCAGATGTCCTGAAGTTCTAAATCTGCATCTGTGTTTGCAAAAGTCATTGAGCTTTTCCAGTATATTACTGTAGGAGATTAATTTTCTTAGAAGATACGGATGTCAACTTGCAGTATGGATTTGAATCTGGAATGGAAAGTGGAGTTTGTTGCTTCCTCCTTCCTTCATTGTGGGGACTTGCAGAACATCACCTTGGCAGGAATTTAGTTGGGAAAACAGCATTGCCAAAGAATTTAATGTGTGTTAATTGTCTGTTGATGAAGTGTAGCCCCTGGAAATTAGTAGCTGCCTTGAAGTGAATAGCCCAGCTCTGTCCAGACGGGAGTTTTGTGAACCTGTGCCTTATTTTACACAGTAGGAAGAAGGGTTGACTGAGCAACTGCATAAAACGACTTGAAAAAGTATCTTTTTTCTTTCTTAGGCAAGTTGTATTTTTCCCCCAAACCGTCTGACCCAAGGGTTTTGAAGTGACAATGCAAATGTCCTTCAAAAACCAGTTGTTATAAATGGCAGGCTATTGACAAGAACGGAGTTAACTCCAGCATCTAGCACGGGCTCTTCAGAGCCATGAGATCCAGTACTACCAGCCCAGTGCTCCAGCAGTGAATCAGGCCTCTGAAAAGCATGGTAGTGGCTTGAAAATGAGATTCAGAGTTTTGTTTTCTTAATGCCATATTTGGTGGTGGTTCTCCCAATGTTTGTTCTGTGGATAAGACTTGCAGATACCTGTGAAACTTAAGGTTTGTCAGTCGATCGCTTCTGTAGATCCACTTACTGTAAATTAGTGAATGTTTATCAGGCTGGAGAAGGAAAAAAACCCAAAAAATTTGCTGTATGAACCTAAGTGTAGCGAGATGTGATTGTCTGGTTAAATCTGTACTTGTTATTAGAAAGAGAAGGGCATCTGAAAAAGAGGTATTTCCAGTTTGCCCGCCCAAACAGTTGTCTTGGTCTGAAAAGGTCTTGCGTGTTCCTGATTTTGTGCCAGGCTTTGGTCAGTAAAGTCTGCAAATGAGTTAGGTGTAAGCTAACTCAATGTAACATATTCCTGTGGTCAGAAAGTAGGTGCTAGAGGATGTAGGTACTAAGAAATGATGTCTCTTGTGTTACTTTGTACTTTAATTGCAGTGCAGTATTGAGGTCTGAGATCCCCAAGGATGGTGTGGTTTGGGTGTGTGCTGTGTAGTAGCTTAAAGGTGATGGGATTGCATTGTTCCTTAGGAGAAAAAAAAGAGTATGATCAGCCATGAGAAAGTGAGTGCTGTTTCTGCTTCTTTTATTTCATGAAAAATCCCTCTTGTTGCAAAGAGATTGGAGAACTTCTGTGAAACTACAGATGCTTGATGTTCTCTAGTGAATTTTTTGTGTAAGCATCCACTGTGTAGCATCATGAGATACGAAATGTTTCCCATGTCTCAGACTATTGCTCTTCAAGCCTGTGTCCATTTTGATAGATGTGTAGCTGATGGTTATTGCAGATTTCATACTAATAATTTTTATTGAGCTATCAACATATAATTGCAAAGTTTAATGCATGCTTGTTATTCTTACATCTAGAGAAAGCCACTTTACAGTACCAAGTGGCTTTAAAGATGTGGGCAAACCAGAAGCAGTTCTTGTAGTTTGTAGTGACCAACTTTCTCTAAAAATTTACTGCTGACAGTTTTGGAGTTAATTTTTCCAAGAGAGGCGGTAGTCTTCTTGCAGCTGTAGCTATGGTGCTACGTTCTCACTTTTCTAACTAGTACCACAGCAGTGACCCACATCTCAGTATTTTTATTCACTACAGTTTGCAACCACGTGATCAATTATGAAACTGACCTGAATGATGCCTATTTCCCTGTGCTTTTTGGAAGAGCTGAGACCAGGAGCAAAAGCAAATGCTATGATTCTTTTGAGAGCTAGATCTTTTCATGTTATATGTTCCTTCAGTAGCTTTTCCTGTTGTTCACAGCCAGAGGGAAGCGCTTCTGCTGAATTCTGTTAGAGAAGGGTTAAGTAGAGCCACAATCTGGTAACTGTAAAGATGATTTGTAGAATGATCTGTCTTGAATTTTAAGATCTTCTCAAAAGTTCACGTCAAAACTGAAATCCCTTTTTATGTACCATTTGCTATCCAGTATACTTTTCCATTTATAAATGCAGTGCTATGCAGAGTCTTAAATTAAATGTATATGATCACAGAACAGTATGTAATGAGGTCTGGGGTTGTTACTGATAATATATTAATCAGATTTAGGTTTGTATGCCCATGGAGCAGCTTTGCACTTCTTCAATTCACTCTTTTATTCCCTTAGAGGTTTTCTATAAATTGCAAGTAACTCACACCAATGCATTCTTTGCAGAGAAACTAGCACCATAAAGCTCTAATGCTGGCTGGATGTTTTGGTTGCTTCTGGGGTAGGAATAATACAAAACACCAAACGTAGTTATTAAAGGACCCGTTTCTTTTGTCATGTGGTGGCATGAGGCATCACTATGAGGCATAAGGCCAAGTTTAGTTTCCAGCCTTGGGTCAGATGCTGTAAGTTGGCCAGGGCACAGGAGGATATTTTAGCGCCAGGCTTTTGCTTGGCGGGCACTGAGGAACTTGTCGCTTACTTTGGCTGTTTCGTGCTGCCAGATAACGGGATTTTTTCCTAGCCTGTTGTTCAGTGCTGCTTTGCTTGGTGCATCGCTGTCCTGCCTGGTAACAGCTTCTTCTATTCTGGTCCCATTTTTATGCCAGCAACCACTTCTAGGGTGGTTTTCTGTAAATGAACAAACCCTTACAGTATTTGCTAGTTAAAGAATGCAAAATTTTTGTCATTAGTAACCTAAACCCCCCATTTGGAGTCTTGGCTTCAGCAACAAAAATCTTGTGGATTAACCACTTTCACCAGCGAGAGGCTTTCTGATGAGCTGTGGGAAGAAGTGTATGCTTGGCGGTAGGTCTACAGGAAACAGCTGGAATTTGCATGTGGTGAATTAGCACCAAATAAAATCCCCCCTTTTTTTGCTTAATTATCCTTGCATACTCAAATGGATCTATTAAATGTTTGTGCAATAGAAATTGGTAAAACCACACATTTACAATAAGTGAGTTTTGATTGTGCACAGACTGAGATTTGTCTGCTCTGCTGGTGGCAGGGCCTGTGTAGGTAGCATAATGGTCTATGATCTGATGAAGGGACCACTCTGTTCCCTGACTCCTCCTCGGCATGCAGTGATGCCCTGAGCCGGATTGAAGCGCTCCAGCCATTGGGAGCCCTTGCTTCAACTCTGAATCTTCAACTACTTCCCATTAACTTTGTTTGAGACCTGCTGTTTTGAATCCTACAAAGCTGCAAGCATAAGCAGGTGTAAGATATACTGCATTTATATTTCACAGGCTTTTTAGTTGTTGGTTTTCTCTAAAGAGGTTGTAAAAGGTAAAATGTTTCTGATGGCTACTTGAAGTTTCTCTGAAGACGACAAGAGGGCTAATGGGTTCCTTACAGCTGATGGTGCAATTCTTTCTTACTTGCAATTTAGGGTGAGATTTCTAAAAGCCTTATGTTTCAGTTGGAAGCTTCGTGATGTTTTCCAGAATGTCTAAGCAGGTGAGGCATCTAGCTTCCAACGATTTCTTTTCAGCACTGAAATGCCTCTCAGAACTTAAAGAAGTAGTATTTATGGAAGAGCCTGGTTTTGGGGGTCCGAGTTTTATTTAAATCTTGAACTTAATTTTCAAAAGAATGGGGAATATTAGAAGAGAACTAGCATGGATTTTAATGACAAGTTCCCCTATCCCGCTCCAGTTCTTGAGAGAATGTGAAAGAAAACAGCAATTTTCAGCCTTTTCCTTCTCTGTTTGCTGTTTATGTACTTTCTTGAACACAGCATCAGTTGCAGGAACAAAACTCTGCTCATGCTGCTAATTATTAATTTCCGGCAGTAGCAATCAGACTATACTTCTAACCATCAGAAAAAATACCGCCTTCTGATTTCTTCACCCTCCCACTTCACTTTCTTTTGAGCCAAAGGGTTATCACAACAGCTTATGGATGGATTTCTGGGTGCTATCGTGACATTAGTGTCAGAGAGTGAGCAGCAAAAGTTAAGCACCCAAATAATGTTTTAAGTGCCTAAAAAAACTTGTGTGAGTCCTTTTAGGAAAGAGTATGGGTGAAATAGGCTACAGGGAAATACTTCATTGAGAGAGCTGATTTGAATGAGGCTGTGGATTCTAAAACCCAGTCAGGGTGCTTTTAGGCAAATGGCAGTGTCTGTGAAGAGTGAGATCTACGATAAGCATTAAAATAGCTTACTTTAGGAGACAGAAGATACTTAGAGAATTTAATTTATTCAGTACTAGAGAGATGAGGTTTTTAAAGTGGTAAATTTTTATTTTTAAGGGGGGGGGGGGGGGGAGATGCTGTTAATTTCACATAAGTCGTTTTCCCAATACCATCTTTTTTATTTCTTTAAACAAAAGCATTAATTGGAACTGAGGAAGAAGTCTTTCTCTTTCTTAGAGACTTGGCATTTTATTTTCGGCTAAGACTGAAAGGCATTGCTGCCTAAGCTGACGCTAAACTGGCAAATCTATGAACTGAAGCCAGTATTGTTACTTGGATCTAAATTTGTAAAGATATTTGGTTGTCTTAGAATAAAAGTTGAGCATACAGTTTACCTCAAGGGCAGAGTTATACTCTAAAGATTATTTGCACAAGTTTGCAGCTGAAAACGTTGCTTAGCTTATTGACACGTGACATTTAAAGTAGCACGTTGGTGGAAGGGAAGAATAATGGCAAATGATGATGAATGTGTCAAATGGTCATACAATAGACAAGATCTTCACCCGCAGGCTCACTGCTTTTTAAAGGCAAAGGGCAGAGCTTTTCTACAGTGGCAGCTAACATTACAAGGTGGAAAGTTTCCAGTGAAGACTGTGATTTTGAAAAATCGCTTTTATTGTGTTTTTAGGGAATGAACTGTTTCGGTGACAGATAAGACCGGGCTTAGCTATGGCTGGTATCAGTTTGACTTAGAATTTCATTTTAAGTCATATTATGAGAGTAGTGCAAACCCCCAGGCACCCAGCTCAACTTACAACTGATTTATATTGAAATTGGGAATTAAAATCTAAAAATCAATCTAAATAATTAAATTAAATCCGTCTAAACAAAGGCAGTGCCCGTACAGCAGGCTATCCTGATTCAAGTATAGCAGTTTGCTAAGGCTTGCTTGCCCACAAAGCTTGCTTTCTTTTAACTAATACTCCATAAAAGTTTTTGGCTACTGGCAGGGAAGGAGAGCCACTTTCTCTGCCTTCTGCGTGGAAGGAAGTTCTTTTGGAGAACTTGCTGGATCTGCTGAGGAACAGAGAGAGAATTGTCAAAATTTGATATTTGACATGGCAGCTGGAAATCCAGCATGTGTTAAAGGATTTTAGATACCTTTGAATAGAACTGATTTCAAGATGTGAATTAGCAAAGACATCCTTTAATCCCAACTAGTGTAGTTCCCAAAGAACTTTGCAGGCATTCCTGTCCTGTTTAGGAGTTGTCATGTCTATAAATTACCCAATTTAACTAAGTATTGGTTGTGATGTCTGAAAAAAATTGGATTAAATTTGGTAAAGGGACAGGTGCTGTCCTTTGGTGAAGGACAGAGAAAGTGCTGCCTAGTCTTCAGCAGTCATAGTAGTGGTGGGTAGTTGGGACTGGTGTTACGCTTTTCCATTTCGTCTTTTCTGTGAGCTGCTACTTCTGCTCCCCTGGGACCATGGAAGGGTAATGCTACAGTACTGCACAAGAGAAAACAGCTCAGGTGAAACACTTAAATCCACACCCATCAATTTACTCTGTTCTCACACTATTCTCTGAGTTGTTCCCATTGCCTCTGGAAGTGAGGTAACTCCCAAACAAAAATGACAAGGGGTTAAGCTAGTGAGACAGCTGTTGGAGTAAGATGATCTGAAGAATTCTTTGAATGTTGGTTGATAAATACAATATATTCCACGTTTATATAATTGTGTGGTAGCAGTTATAACAACTATACCTGTAGTGTAGTTGTATGCATCTCATTTAAGATATCCCTTAATTCTTCTGTCTGTGGTTTACACTAGTTATATATAATCGTACCTGATCCTCACAACGTATCTGTGAGCTAAGGAAGTACCATCCTTGGAATGCGTTGGGGGACAGATATACAAGGGAAATTCTTCCTTAAACTGACCTGAAAACAGTCTTTTCACCCATTCTTTCTTCCAGTGGTATTTATTTCCAAACTGGACTGAACAAAGATACGGTATAGGTGTTAGACCTGGGCTAGATTTGAGTTCATCTTTTTGTGTTCATAGGAAGTCCAGCATCAGGTCATGGAAAGGGGAGACTGCTTCCCAGTGGGCGAGAGCACTTTGCAGTGCTGTCCCATCAGCAGGGAAGCCCCAGCTGCCCCTGAGGACAGGGCAGGAACAGAGCAGTCGGTCAACACAAGAGAGAAGTGGGAGGATGGAGAAACCCTAGAGCAGGAGTGAAATCGAATGGACCAGAGGAAGAAGGGAATAAACTGCTTGGATATTGAGAAATTGCTTGCTATTCTGTTTCAGTAAGTAATCTCAGTAAATTCACACTTTAAAAAAAATATAAACAAGGTGGGGGGTAACTGCATTAGAATACCAGCATAGGCAGAACTAGACTGCTCAGCGGTTAATTGAGTGCTGTGAGTGGTTTTATTTCTGAGTCATGCAGTTATACCAGTCCCACACAAAGGGAAACTTTTACACCATATGTCAAAATCTTCCTTATGCAATCTGAATTTTCAAACAGTGACTAAAACCGCTCATTGTTAAATTTGTTGAGGGACCTTAGATTAACATGTTTTGATTGTGAATTCTTTCAGGATATTGTACTAAAAAGTTGGGTAGAGTTTGAGCTGGCGGGTTTTTACAGGAAAAAAGCAGTGCCCATTCCGTGATTCCTCAGGCATGGTTTGTCTGCAAATACGATTACTGCCTATCTAATTTAGGATTGAGCAGAGAGGAAGAAGTTGTTGCTGATGATGTTAGTCATGACAAAATAAAACAGATTTCACAGGAGAAGAGTAAGAAGGAAACATATTTCAGGGTAGTGAAAGCAGCAACTAGATTTTAAGAAACTTGTCCATCTTTGAAGCTGTCTGTCAAGGGCTGTAGCCACTGCCATGTTCTGGTGTGTACCGTCTCTTCTTTTATTACCCAGCACTTCACTTTCGCAGGCAGGTGCTGAGAAAACCTAACCCTTATATAGCATTTTGCTTTGTCAAGATCTGAGTCCTTGTTTCTGTGGCTTGTTCTCTTGTAAAAGAAGACACAGATATGGTCCTACCTCAGTCTAATCAATATCTGGCTTAGCTGTAGGAAATTAGTCCAAATTCAAAGAGTTGCCTCTCCAAATAAGCGTCTTGACCATCGTGAAGTTGTGGAGTATGTTATTTCGTTACCTTTTCTCAGCACAGTGAACAGGACAGACCAGTTCTTGGGTGAGTTGCTCTTCTGGTATGAGGCAGATGGAAATTTTTCTCCTAGCTCTGCTGGTTCACGTTGGTTTTCCATAGCTGAGAGGGTTGAACAAACCTGTCGCTTACTTGTATGCGTGGGGTTTCTGGGGGGTGGGATGGGTGAGTTTATCAAAATGTGCTTTGTAGAAAATCATTCCCAGGAAGAAAACGTTAGTATCCCAGACCAGTAAGCAGTGACTATTGTCTCAGCCCAGCAGCCGCTGCTTCTGTGGCTCAGTGAAGTCAGGGTTGTTGCAGGAGGAGTGTGCTAGCCAGAGAGAAGACATCATCTGAAGCCCATGGCCTGAAGGTGTGAGTATCTACCTGGACGGGGAGCAGAATTTTAGTCTGTGCTTTGACCTGGCTGAAAGCTGGTGGTTAAGACGTTCATTTCGCATCTTTCTGGCAGCCATGTCCCTTTTCCTGGGGCTGCAGATGCTTGTTTGCTTCCTTGCTTTCTAAAGCTGATCTTTGTATCCATGAGGAGACTCACAGGGTGAATTCATACATGAATCCAGAGGTTCTCTTCCTGGTCTGTCATGTGGAAAAATGAATGCGTTCAGGCACACTTTCTAGGTTTTTGGCTTCATCTCAGAACGCCTGTGTTTACAGCAGGCCATTTTCCTGTTACAGCTGCTCTTCTTTTGGCTAACTTCCTTCTTAGCCCACTAGGTTTGTCACTGACCCGACTTAGGAGAAATGTGTTCAAAGCTGACAGGCTTCTGGCTATTTGTGGGGTCGCTTCTTTCCTCTGTAATGTTCTACTTTGTATTAGGTCCTTATGCTGGAGGGGAGCCTGCCCGGCACGTTAGCTCCCTTGTGAATGCAAGGGAACAAACTGCAGTTACGTTATTGGAGAGGTTACTGGGCATTTCTTTGTCCCTGCAGTGTCCTTCATGTTCTGCCTGTCTTGCTTTAGCCTAATTAGCCGCCATGTATAGCAGAGCAGGAGGCCATCAGGAAACAGGGAACGGTTGCTTCAAAGCCTTGCGCCCTGTTGTGGTTTCAAAGGAGTGCAGATGACTGATGCTCCAGATTCTGCTGTCCTACAGCCTGGAGCAAGGATTGGGTCCCTGAGGTCCCACATTTGCTGCAAATTGACCTAACCATCAAGCTGTCACTTGTACAACTAACTTACTGCCTTTTCTGTTAGCCAATCCAAAGCGGAAACTACAACAGAAAATAATTCTCTAGAGTTGGTGAGTCCCTGTAAGTGCAGCTAGTGAATCTGTCGTCGCTTGCCGTGTGAGAAGCCAAAGTTAGCCTGGGGCGGTGTTCTTTTATGTAACGGAGGGGAAGTGGCGCTGGTCCAGGTGATCCAGAAGCCCCAGGAGCCAGACCATCCTGTGACGTTGGCCTGATTAGCTGTAAATAATCCTGGCTCAACTGCCCTGTTGGGTATCTTTGCCCTTCGCTGTTGTTTCGGTGAGGGGGAAGGACGTGTGTTTCCTAGCTGCGAGGATATCATCTCCTGTGTTTATGAATGGGACTACCTGCACCGAGATCTGTGCAGAACTGGTTTTGGCGCATGCATGGAATGAAGTATGGAGGGAGAGAGTGGGTTTATGAATGCTTGTACAGAAGCATCTGGATAATTAACTCAGCCATTAGGTAGGAGCATTTAAATCCTTAAAGACATTTTCTGTGGGAAATACAAGGTAATCATCTCCTCAGGCACCCAAGAGAGACGTGGTTCGATGCTGACTTCTGCCTTAATTGCACAGCAGGAATTTCGGTGTCGTTTTTGAGTCTCACCTGGAGTAATGTACTCAGTATCGCAAGGATCTAAACCTAGTCTTACTGCCAGGGTAACACCATCATCACTCGGCCATTCTTACTAGCTCACCTGTCTCCACTGACCAGCTGGTGCAGTACCGTGAGGGCCCAGGTCGATTTGCTCTTCAGCCCCACAGGAACAAACGCCGATCGGCAGTGGGGCAGGAGCAGACACTGACCCAAGTCACAGGGTGTGTTCCAGGATAGCGCGGTTACGCTGTTTCAGGTGCTCTCATGGGAGCATCCTAAGCCTTGCATATTAGTCAGCCTTTCCCATAGTTGCTGTATGTGAAAGGTCTTTGATCTATGAATGAGCCCAACACATGGTGCTTGCTCACTCTATGTTAACAGCAGAGATGTTATTTTTAGCTCCTGAATTCTTTTTCTTCTTCACTATTAGAGCTGAAAGACCTTTCGTCCTTAAGACAGGCAACTGTTCACTACATAGTGTGTTTGGGACAACGTGCTACGTAAGGCTAACACCTCTATTGGGAACAATTTTTTTGCAGAATGGGTAAGTGGCTTTTTAAATAGCCATTAAAAAATCTAAATAAAGTCGTTGTGTTTTAAAAAGTTTTAAAAAGAACTGTTATCTTTGGAACATGTAATTTAGAGAACTTGCTGCAGTAATCCTTGATTTAGAGCAATTACTGCACTAAAGTACTTGCTTTTTTCCCTTTAAAAACAAAAACAAAAACCAAACCCCAAACCAAAAACCAGACAGGTTTCCAGCAAAGGCTGGGATAATTGACTGGAATGGAAATGTAGCCAAGTCTTGCAAAACGCCAGTATACAGCTGCTGTTCTCTCAGAGGTCTTCTCCTGCCATCTGAGAGTGTTCCTTTGCCTGGTCACTTGTTTTGCTTTTTTTAACGTAATCACTAGTTGCTAGAAATAAATATTGCAAGGACTAATATGCTGGTTACATTCTTACAATTGGGTTTGTGTGCAATGCATGCTGGTTGAAGAGGAAGCTGTTTTATAACATTTTAAATTCTGAAATTTCTTATGCAACAGAGCTTAAGGGTCAGTTATAAACAATCTAATCGCATAGCTTCCTTAGGCAGTAACTCACCTGTGTAATCTCTTGTAGCTCAAGCTTGACTCAGTCCAGTCTCACACCAAACAAGATTCAGGAGCTAGAGTACAAGGTATGCCGATTCAATGTACAGTTCATAATACTTATTTTGCAGTGGTGCTCAAAAACCATTGGAATAGTGGATCTACGGCTACAGTGGGTTTTTTCCTTTTGAAGTCCTTTAGTAGAAGTCAGGCAGCTGCGTCTGTTTCTCAAAGCTGTGGAATACCAGTCCCTGAACAAAAGGGGGAAGGTGTCAGAGAAGTTGCTGGTAGTATTTGGGGCCTGAAAGACTCAGAACACCTGTATTTTCAGTTTTGAAGCATGCAGAGGAGCTGCTTGCTATTGCAGGAACATCTCACGGGCACCCCTGGCAGTAGGCAGGCCATGCAGACTCTCTGGATCCGACACCATGAAACCAGGCCTTCCGCAGCTGATTCTGCCGCCAGCTCCAGTCCCTGACCGTGGGATAAGTTATACAGCTATAAGAAATTTAACTGTAGTCTCCTATCCCTTGTGTGGGCATGGACTGCAGCCAGAAAGGAATCCATGTTCCTGATCATCAGCTTAAAACCACTGCTGCATTCACTAAGATTTTAGTAGGAAACTGAAGATGGGGGGGAGGAATCACAGAGCCTGGTACTTCCACACGGGCCAAATCTAACTAAGAAGCATAAGGGAGCACCGAGCCTGCCCGTTCCTTACTCCTGGTATGAAAACAAGAAACTTCTGCTCTCTTTAAGAAGAAAAAGAAAGTAATCTTCCAAAATGACTTTACTTCAGGTGAGCAAACAGCTGAATAGACACATTGCATTTCCTATAAGGGAACACTGAGCCAAAAGTCTTCAGCCTTAGAAGCAACTGTGCCTTCCTGGGCTTGTGTCGACCTTTGCGGGATTCTACTGCACCAAGCGTGAGCCATTCTCTTTTTTTCTTTTTTTTTTTTTTTAAAGCCAGACAATTGACTTTAGTTTTATTACAAAGCTTTTATTAAAAAACAAATGCTCAGCACATTAACTCAAACTGGAATGACAAAAAAAAAAAAAAAATCGGTTGACAGTATTTTTGGCAAAGGCTGTGCCTTACTATTTTAAAAAATGGGTACATCAATGCTCATTTCAACAACTGGCATAAAATCCCACTAACAGGCTAACAAAAACAGATACAAATACAGAACAATTGAAGTAATAATTCAAGTGCTGGGCTTTTTACAAGGAGAAGGGGAATGGGTGAGAAGGAGAACTCACTGCAGTCAGATTTGCTGGATGTATTGCTTATGTTTACAGAGTAGATGATGCAAGACTGACGTGTCTACTGACCAGCTGACTGTTGTTACATTTATTTAGTTCTATAGGACACTGTATTATATAGACTGAGAGGCCACTATTTGTTACAAATAGTTTAACAAAAAAGCCACCTTTTTTCCATACAGGTTTTTCCTCTGGCAGAAAAAAAAAAAAAAGAAAAACCCCTTTTATTTAAAAAGTATTTCAGATTTCTGACACTTGTTTAAAAGCTCATACCTAGTAAAATATACACCAAAGAAATTACAAACTAAAAGTTAAAATATAAAAGCATTCAAGTTTCTTAAAAAAGCTAAAACCAAAATTGATCCTGTCGCACCATTAAATAAAAAGAAGGTTGAGTGTGTCATCCTGGTCCAGGCAAATTCCATTCCTCGATGTGCTGTATGGGGCAGCTGTGGTCTACGTTATTCTGTTGGCTGAAGCAGGCATAGACAGCCACGCTACTTTGTTTGCTGACTCGATATGGACACAGATGAGACGGGGGCTTAAGAGTGCAAGGCAGAGGTGGAGTGAAGACAAAAGCTGCTCTGCTGACCCAGGAGCTCATTTGCTCTATTTATATCAGGGCTGGACCTCGTGATAGTGAAGGATTTTGGCAGTGATTGTCTTTATGATTCAGTGTCTCTAGCAGTGACATCAGGGTGAATGACATCCTAGACAGACTCCTTGGGGGTGGTCTGTGTGGATGAAGGACACACCTAGGGTTTAACAAGCTTCCATCTCCAGAAGGGGTCCTGGTGTCGCCGCCTTTGCTTTGCAAGTTGAGAAAGCATTTCTTTTCCCACCTACAGGGAGGGGAGAGAGAGAGAGAGAAATACTATATGAAGCTTTTTTTTTTTTTTTTTTTTTTAAATCCTTCAAAGAAGCTGGTGATGGGTCACTGTAACTACAACACAACCGTATGAAGTGGAATGTGTCCTTTGCAATGTCAAAGTTAAGTGCAGTTAATTGCTATTTGCTCTTGCTTGAAGTTTGCAAGAATATTTATGGAGTACTTTGGATTGTAAATAGATGTCCACACCAGCCAGAAAGGTGGGGTTTTAAGCTATGTAGACATTCAACATATTACAGAAGTAGTTCCCTTTTGTAGTGGATTTTGTTTATCTATCTACAACATTTGACCCAGGTATCCGTTACAAAACTAGACATCCTCAGGCTTTGGTACTACAGTGGTTGAGATCAATTAAACCTCTACTTCAGAGGTTCAAGCTCTACTCCCTGCAGAAATGAAGAAATGCTGTCTTCTGTAAGCAGCTGGGTAGAGGAAGGTGGTGGGTGAGGCTTGTGTGAACACTGACCCTACCACCCGTCCACACGACTGGGGAGGATTCGTTCTGCTCTTCAGCGGGGTAGGGTGCATCTTCCAGTTGTGTAAGGGCCTCTTACCTAGCAATAAAGTTCACTAGGATCTTGGAAGGATTGATGTTCTTATAGCATGTGAAAAGGCCAACAGTGCAAGCCTTACGGGTATTGCTCATCCAGAGAGGTACAGTTCTTCATCGTTAGGTCTCTGGGTTACATCAGCTGACTTATGCAATTGCTAACTCAACCATCACCCCTGCCCTTCTGACCCAGACAACTGGCTTATAACAGGGACTCCACCCAAAGACTGTCTAATGAGTCAGGCGTTTTTCCACAGACAGACACATGCTCTCCAGTAATGGTCTCAGGATTATTGGTATCTCAAAAAAATCTATGTTAACCTCTAGGCCTCCAGGTACTACTCAGCTGCCAAACAAGTAGAGGGTTCAATGAGCAGAGCTTTTGAGAATGACCAAAATTAGCACAGGAATGCAGTTCGGTGGAGAAGGTGAGTGGATTTTCACCAGAAGAAACACAAAGTGCTCAGTCACACAAAGAAGATACACTGCCAGCACCTTGAATCACGCAAGGCAAGACAGAACAAGTTTGTGAAGAAATGGTTTAAACCACAAGTCAAACTTCTGTTACGCTAATCATAATAGATAGACTGCTTGAGCCTGTAAGAGCCACAAGCAGAATTAATCAGCAAATATTACAGCAGCAGTATTTAAACCAGGGCCATTTATAACTGGGCATCCACCTCCCATCTGCTGCAGCTTCTGTGTAAGCCATTACAGCACAAAGTGTTTTGCCCGTACTGGTTGAGTACAGCTCCTAAGGAGTTACACATGCTAATGTACGCCAGGGTAGAGAGCCTCCAAAACTGATTTCGGACCCTTTGATTTTAGTGAGTGCAAGCTGAGGCCCCAAAATCTTACTAAACAAATTGACTCCTCATCAGAGGCCACCCATTGTTTTAGTGGAAAGGATAGTTGAGGACACTGAAGAAGTTTAGCTGCAGACTAAGGTAGAAAGAGCAAGCACAAACTTATACCAAACTGTCCTGTATAGCTTTAATTTGATGGACTTGCTCCCCTTCCCCAAATAGCACCATCCCTGATACATAGCGAATAATTTTCACCTGCTGCTGGTAGCCACAAAAGGACATTTAAAGCCGCTGTGGCCTCTTAAACAGCACAGCTGAAAGTCCACTGGCAAACCAGTGGTTTCAACAGAGGTGGTCTGTATTGACTAATTCAGTTCCTATTTCCTCATAAAACCAGCCCAAGTCCCAACTAAAAAAAGCCTTCCGAGCTTCCTGCCTTTTTTTTTTTAATAAAGTAGCACAGTGCTCCGTAACACATGCGGATCAAAGAGCTGCAAAGGGCTCTACCTTTCCAAGGAGCACGAAAGAGAGGCCAAGCAAACAGCAGAGGAACACTGGGGAGAGCACCCTGCAGCTTTATATTTATTTTGTGCCTTTTCATCCCGGATTTTCAAAGGTTTGGTCCAGGTTGCTCTTCCTGGGAAGGTTTTCCTCTCAGTCTTACATGAAAACATTCAGCTTCCTGTTGAGGAATGGCCTTGAGGCGCCAGGCCAGTAGTTCACAGCAGTCTGATACAAGCGCTGTGATTCAGAGCTACTCCCCATTAGCAGCCAGGAATGTCTACTTCACTGAAGGAAATGAAATGCTCTTCTGTTGAGATGGTTCCCTGCCTCCTCCCCCCTTCCCTTACCAGCAAGCTGTCTTTGAAGTCAGGAGGTTAAAATAACGACTGCGGCCTTGCTCTGGCCCTCTGCTTTTTCAAACAGCGGCCATCGCTTCTTTCTCAGTCCCAGCGCAGCTTTCGCAGTGCCTTTCCGTAGCCCCTCTCGGCGCCTGGTTATCCCCTGCTGCCGTGGAGAGGCTGCAGATACGGTTGTGATTCTGCACGGGGGCAGGCACAGCGAAGCCCCACATACTCCTATTTCGAAGTGAATGCTGCAGTACAGCAAATTACACAGTAGCCATCCTGAAAACAGTATCTAGAGCCCAGCCTTTCCCCAGCTGCACATTAAGGCTACACGCTGGAAATTGCTTCTACTGCTGATAAACCAAATAATACCTAAAAAATACAAATGATGATGGTGTTGCCTTACAGATATAAAACAGGTCAAATCAGGATTCTTTTCAAGAAACCACAGGCATGTGCTAAGGAGACTGAAGACTTCCCACATCTAAGGCTTCACTGGGGGGCTGTAGCTGAAGTCTCGCCAAGCGAGGCATGCCCTAGCAAAGCCCAATCCACAAGTGAAGTCGGCGCAATCAAAGACTGCAATTACAGCTCCCTGGCTGTGGTTAGGCTTCAAAGAAAGTGCTGCAAGTCACATTTTACATATGTGAAGTCTTGAGCCTGAGCCACAATAGGAGGCACTGTCTGTGCCATTAGCAGTGTACATCTGACTGCAGGGGGAAAGGGGGGGGGGGGGACACCTCGAAAAGAAACAGAAATAAAATTCAACAATAATTCAGTGTCAAAAGAAAGGCCTTACTACTGAAGAGATAAAACTGTGTTTCAGGAATCACTATAGTAAACCTAAAGCCTCCTAACAAGCCTGGGCTCGATGGCTGAGGGCAAGAACATCAGAGGGGGATCACAAGTCCGCCCCATGCTTGGGAACGAGATGGATTGAAGGGTGGGTCCGCAGGGGCCTTGTGCTCCTCCTCTAGTCTTTAACTCCTCTCCGTTTTTCTAGAACAGAATCTTCTAGGGAGAGGATTACGCAGCTTCATCCAGGTCATGCTAATCGTAAGAGGCTATGGAAGAAAGTCAAGAATGGCTGGGTCGGTACAGGAGTAAGCACGGAGTAAAAGAGATAGCTAACCCTTCACAGAAAGCAAGTAAAAATTTTACACCAGGTGCTTTTTTTCTACACTTTTCCCCACCATAGGTTGTTTTCATACAGTTGTAAGAAGAGACAAGATTACATATAACAGTAGTTATATGTACTGAAAAAAAAAAAAAGAAAAAAGTCGGTCTCCAAACCTGGCTTTTAATCCAGTACTTCAAACAACATGGCAAACTCAGGGACCCAGCAGCTGAAAGTGTCATTTTCTTCTGAAGTCCAAAAGGAACATGTTCGACTTACTGCCAGGGTTTATCCAATACTCCAGAAACTCGGGTATGCAAAATCAGGTCATTATTTATCAGGAAGGTTCACGCTGTTTGTGAAGCCCCTTTGTATTTTCTTCAGCAGCAGAGCTGGAGAGTTTCAGGCGCAAGCAGATAGATGCCGGTGCTGCAGTCTGCTCCTCTTCCTGCCCAGCTGTGCCATGGTTTGTGGGGTTAGCCTAAACCAGATCCTTGAAATGTTCGGGGCAAACAAAAACAAACACTCCACAACCTTTGTTGTTTCTAAACAAAAAAACCACCTCCTAACAAAACCCCAGTCATTTTAGTAATCCGATTTGCTGCAGGGTCCCACAAGCTGTTACAGCACATGGATGGAGAGACCTACGGGAGACAGGAAAAAGCCCTCTCTGCAAGAGCTGGATACCAGCAGGCAGCAGAGGAAACCTTTTAAGCTGCCTTTGTTGCCAAAGAAATTACATAAAACTGTACCCTAAAACTGTAACAGATATTGCCATGTTGAAGCTATGTCCCTACTAAGTTTTTCTTGGGTTTTTTTCTCCCCTTGCTACTGTTAGCCTCAGCCCATTGCTGGTAACTGTGAATGGAGACTCGAGTAACAAATTATCCACTAGCATTTTAGATGCCCTGAGGTAACTAGTGTATATACTGAAAATACCTCTCCATTGACTACAGGTGGAGTCTGGAGTCCTAACTTCTTCCTCTTAGCTTGGCCGAAGCCGGATGTGTTGAGCAGCAGGGATACCCCCCCGCCATGAGTCAGAGACCTCTTCCCGAGCAGGTTAGTGTCAGCACGGGAAACGCCCAGGTATTTTAGGGCTCCCACTTTGTGCGGCTGAAGTCAGCGATGCCAAAGCAGGTGTGGCTCTTATCAAAGGCCCCCAGTGTAGGCAGCATGAAACTAGAAGCTCTATCGCTGAGCTACAATCTTTAAAATGATCCTACTGGAAGACCCAGGACGTGTTTTTCCTGTTGGGGGTGGGAGGGGAGAAAGGTTGCATGTTTATAATAAAAAACAGATTACCTCTAGACAGCTGTCTCTAGCAGCTTCTTAAAGAGGAATAAGATAGTAAAAGTGATCTGCAAGGGAGGGAGAAATAGGCTTGTCCCCTTTTTGTATCTTTATGGCATATAATAAATATTCAGAAGACTATTTTTTAAATTATTTTATAGACTGAGAGCTGTGAAGAAAGATGCATCAGTTCTAGGGGCACTGAAATTGCTACTTCAGCTTTCACCTGCTGTAACAGAAGACATGAAGTACTGGTAAAGTAGTAAGTGAAAATTCTTTCAAAAGAAAAAATAACAAACTTTATAACAAGGTTTCCTTTGTAGATCATCTTTTCTGCCACAATTAAACATAGGTTAGAATTTACACTGTACTTTGAAAGACAATCTCAACATTTACATTTTCTAATACATGGAATAATTTAAATAGTTCCTTTCATGCAACCAAAGGTAAGTCAGATGTTACCCAAGTATCTTCTTGAGCTTCATCAACTCTTCTACACACAGGCAACACTACCAGTGTAAGACAGCAGTACACAGAAACCACTACAGAATTCAAACACATCAACTTCACTTTGATGCAATTAAGTCATCTCAGCAGAAAATCTCTACTGGTCCAAAATGCACAAGCCTCCTGTTGCATATCTCAAAAGACACACATATGGGAAGAAACCCAACTATTCATCAAAACGTAGTCTCACCTACTGTCAAGGCAAATGCACACACCATAAACCTAATTATATGTAGTTATTTTGGCAATAACATTTTACCTTGTGCAATTTCAGGTATCCCTGAGATGAAGGATAGAGGGCTCTCAAAACTACCAAGTTTCATTCTCATGCAACTTAACAGTAATGAGGAAACATGTATCTTACTTTTGCAAGGAGGAAGCAACTTCAGAAATTATGTGTCTCTGCTCAGTTAAGCCTCCTTAATTCTCTTACCCTCTGAGCTCTACTGATGCCTGTGCCAAGAACACGAATTCAGAGAGATGGTTGCTGGTACCATTTCCCTCAGTTGCATCTAACCCTGCTCACACACGACGCCCCAGTGCCAATGACACCTTCGCTGCACAAATGCTTCCAACATTTGCTCCTACTGCTGGAACCAACAGCAGAAAGCTGGTGTCCTGAAAGGTCAGACTAAAACCCATACTGGCTGCCAGTCTCATGTTTACCTGGCTAGACAGTGGTGCTTCAGCTGGGCCGGCAGTGAGCTTCCTTCCTTGTACAGCTTTCCAATCTGCACACTTTCGAAACTGTTTATATGGTACAGTCTTAACAAGCAGGTAAAGGATCAGAGATTTAAAAGATGACTTGCATAAAAAGTCTTAAAGTAGAGGATTAAGGAACTGACTGGTATGAGAAGGTTGGCTCTATTAGCAGTGACTTTTGCAAGATCGAATTTAGGCTTTTTGGTTTGGTTTTGTCATTTTGGTGGTTCTGGTCTTCAGGGTGGCTGGTTTTGCATTCATGTATATCAGAAGACTTCTTCAATCCAATCATAATCTCTAAAAGTCAGAGGCAGACAGAAACAAAACTCAGTGCTAAAGTTTGCTAAGCTTTGACAGAACTGCATTTAAGTACAATTCTGTTGAAATTAGAGGACAGATTTCACCCAAGCTTAGTCTCCAGAAACAAATGGGAAAGACTTTGACAATGTCATTACAACTTGCTTTCTAGCTGTTCAGGAATACAGTATCAATTTCTCATTTTGAAATTTTTCATGTAAATACACTAAAAAATGAAAATGCAATACAGACCCGGGATGAACACTAAAATGCTGAGGTTTTCATCCAACTGGGAATGAAACCACATTTCAAAATCTTATGTTTTCTTTATGAAACAGTTTGTTTCTACAGAGTTTTTCTCATGACCTTAGAATTCTCAAGCTGGTGGCGAGTTTACTAAATCCACTAAAATACACCGTTTTCATCCAGAGAAGAATGGTGCACCGGCCGTCAACTCCCTGTCCCCACCCTCTCCCACAGGAAGAGTTAGAACAATAGTCGTCCCACTGTTCCTTCATTCTAGCCCAAGCCGCCTACTGCTAACACCTCAGAAGTGAAACGAAATGGGTTTTTTTAATCACTTGTAAATGTGGCTGAGTTCAAACTTCAGTAGGCATCTCTAACTTCACAGCAGCATCTGCAACTTGAGCATCTGTGACAAAATAAACAGGTTCTAGACATTTGCCTGCTGAATTATCTACTTTTGCCCTTTGCCAGTGTCAGTTTAAAACATGAAATGCTGAAGGCCAGCTTCATAGCTGACTGTGCTACATCCTTTGATTGCAAAAACTGTTTTGTAAACACTTAAAAGATTTTCTTCTTTCTCTAATCCCGTGTCTATGCTGATTGTCTAGTTGAAAGTGTTCTGCTGCTTTTTTATTTAGAACACCTATGCCTGGCCCCTACCTTGGCTTACCCTTATCCCTCCCATAGTCTCTGATTGCACCCAAAATAGCTTTTATACCCTTCCCTCCTGCACTTCACAAGGCTCCTCTGCCAGGCTGGTAAGGGGAAAGGGGGAACGGGGTCTGCCCTGCCACACCTCTCCCAGCAGGTGTCAGTGCCCTTCTGTACCTGCCACCCAAACGGGAGGCGGCTTTTCTTCAGGTTTGCTCTTTTGACGTTTTTCTAGATGTCGGAGAGCCCGAGAAAGAGAGGAGGCTTTCTGTCTTTCACCCCAGCAAGATCAACGTCAGGTCAGAATTAAGTTGCAGGAGAGGATCTGTCTGAGGGCTATATTCCTTGTCTTTGGAAATTTCTATGCCTATCTGAAAAAGGCTGAAGTTAACCTAAGTATTCAATAATATAAATGTTTCAATCCAGCAAATTCTCTTCTGTTTATTCTGTCCCTCTTGCCTATGCTGAAGGCCACCATTCGTAGGCAAAACAGGGAACAGGGAAACATGGGTCACACAGGAAACGTAATTTCTAAGCACATCAGCAAAACATGCCTGCACCACCATCACCACACAAATTCTCACACGCACTAACTTCTGCGCAAATTCTCCAGGCTCTGTTTAAAGCTTCTGAGCCATCAAGGGGTATAGAAGGGGTGGAGAGTTTGTTTCATTTTAAACTACTCCAGCAGCAATTTCAAGAGCACTAGACAAGCCAGGTTAGAAAACATGTGCCTCTGAAAGCAAGGTACCACATCCTCTTTGCATCTCCTTTCCAGGATGCTGGCCAGAAACCCATGGTCAACCATGACCACAGTCATTAGACGATTCTTTTCCACAGTATTCTGGCTGTAGATTGGTCCACTTCATAGTCTGCTTTCACAGCCTCACTCCATTTTATTTCTAAGTAATAAGGAAAAAACAATCCAGTCATAAATTGTTTGTTACAACACTATCCAAAAATCACTTCTGCACTGAAATTTGGCTCTAATTTCCATGTAGGAAGTTTGAAACGTTATAGATAACTCACTGTTTAAAGTTAAACAGTCTTAATCTGATCCTTCTAAGTGCTTCTGATTGTAAATCAGTAGTAGTTAAGTTTTCTCATTTTTGAAAGCTTTGCTAATCTAAATGCTAATTGTCATGGAATTTTGCAAGCCACAAATACACTTCTCACAGGTTTTCAAATGTCTGCTAAGCTTCTCTATCACTCTTTTTAGCCCTTGAAGACATGCCAAAACACAATGTTAAATTATGTAGCTTGTGAGGACTTCCCAATTGCATCCTGCCATATGTCAAATGATGTGCCTTTTACAATTACCGTACATAGCAAGTCATAAGAAGTTAACTATTTGCACGTTGCGGAACAAATCAGGAGGAATTTTTGTTACTACCCTGCTATTTCCTTGCTGATTTAAAAATACTCATGAGATGCTAAAAATTAGCTTTTTTCCCTTCCAAAAGTCAAATTGGATAGGAAATCAGGAATATCCACTTCTGACACAGAATTGCTCCCATTTACAAGTCTTCTAGAAGGCTGTGCTTAAAGTAACAAGAAAACACCCACCTTTCTGAAAGGTGCTCAACAGACGATCTCTACATTGTCCTTAATCTTAGCTTTCCTCATTTTCCCTTCCCTCCTGGCCTCTCCCAAATTCATTTTTAGCATTATTGGGTCTTATGCCACTCTCGGTTGATTTCACAAGGGAGAATAAAGAAGAGGTATTTCTTCAACAAATAAACGTTCTTTCAAACATTGCATTGGGCCATGTCAACTGAAAACAAAATCCTGCTTGGGGACAGTTCCACAACTCTTAAAGAATGGTGACATGCTTTGGAGTACCCCGGGATAATTTACCAAACGCTGGAGCACCAGGTCACAGTATTCCTAAAGTACTATAATATTAAAGTGTTTTACAAATTGGCCATTCAGCAGGCTGGAGAAGATCGCAGAACTCGGCTAAATGCTAAGCAGTGAAGCCATAAGAAGCCTGCTGCTGTGTACAACCCCAGGCAGAGGAGCAACTTAACGCTACCACCTTGACTTCACCACTCAAATCATGTCCATGCCAAAAAGCAGGTTAGAGGTCCTCTTTAAAAGTCAGTTATGCGCTGAAGTGTTCATGGACAAAAAAAAAACAAAAAAACCCCACACACCCAAAATGTTCACAGTATCTTAAATCATTTCTGTTTGCATGTCTCTTCCGTTACTTTCCTCTGAACATCCCACCACACAACCCTCCCACCATTTCATCCTTCTCACTTACATCACCGTAATTACAGCCCTGGCTGATCTCGAGATTCTTTCTTTGGTCTTGCCACCTACTCATTTCTGATTCTTCTCAGATAACAGAACGCTTGTCTCCTTCCCAGACCTCCCACCCTCCTTCCCCCTCTTCCTTGCACCATCCGTACGGGTAAGAAAGCTAGTGTTTTCCTGTCTGCAAGAGCTCTTTGCGGCACTCACTGAAAGGCATTCCCAAACTTATTATCTCCATCCAGTAAAGACTACAACAGCTCTGCTGTGGGCCTGGTAAGATATTACGCTTGTGGGCAAAACATTCTTTGGATTAGGCTTGCAAAGGGCAAGAGTCTTAACCTTCAGAAGTTTACTTTGAAGTCTGGCTGATTCAGGTTCCCTAAATCGTTCTGTGCATTTACTTCCAGCCAGAGCACATCTGTACATCTCCAGTGGAGAGCATTCACTCGGCACGCAACATTTAGTGAGGCTGCCTACATGCGCATATATGGAGTCAAGAGCATATATGGAGTCAAGAGCTTCCCCCTTCAGTGGAAGAAGATACCTACTGTTCTCATACTCCCTGTTATAAATTGCACAAGGACAGAGAAACAGGTATGACCAACAGTTTCCACACCGATACAGAGCTTAAGAGGAAGGAAGGAAGGAAGGAAGGAAGGAAGGAAGGAAGGAAGGGGTGTAGAGGTAAAAGGGAAAGAGAGAAAACCCACATACTCAGAACATTCATCCTCTTCTATTTCAACTCATCGTCTACTATGGAAAATGCAAACAGAGAAACTCCAACAAAAGTAGTTCAGTGTAGGCAAGGCAGCCATCCTTAGATTGTAAGGCATCCAAGAAACCAAATATCCCCCAGTTTTTAACTGTCACTTGAGCCTTAGTTGCATTCCAATCCCAATCAAGCGCTGTGTGTCAATTCAGAGAAAATTATGTGTGTTTTCCTTACTGGTACTGTGTTAACATCAAAGGGAAAAATACAATAATCATGGACCTGGGCAACTAAGCTGAAATATCAACTATAAAACTCAAGGTTAAAGCACCTTTTTTTTTTTATTAGGTATAATACTTATGGTAGTCACTGTAACTAACGGTACTTTACAGCCACATTTGTTGTGTAGGCTACAGAACCCAAATGCTGCAATCCACATCTAAAATCAGCATGACTCAGGCATATTGCAAAGGGCAAGACTGCTTGCCTGAAAAACTTGTGCTTAGCAGGAAGAACAAAACAGCACGCATTTTGCCTTTTCACTTTACTTCAGCTTTCAAAAAAAAACCCCAAAGTCTTAAACCCAACCAAGTTTAGACTAACCAGCATAATGGCATATGCATAATGGCATATGGCATAATGGCAACAGAAGAGGCTTGAATCATGCAGATGGACTGACACACTGCACAGAGCAAACGTAACTTGACTTTCTCTGGCTGAAAGTCCAAGCAGAGCAGAGGGCCAACAGGAGGCCGCTTTGCTGACCAGCGTGAGTGCCAAGGGGCTCACGTGGCCAAACAAGGCAGAGGGAGAGGGGAGAAAGAGCCCGTTTCTGTTATAATGCATAGGTGAGTTTAGGAAGTGTTATTTTTTTGCATGATTCCTGGAATTCTCAGGGATCTTCCGAGAGCAGTCTGGGTTAATTAGACAGTGTAGAAGCAACTATTCTGTCAAATGAATGCTATTCCTAGTAGAAAACGTATCACACTGAGAGGAAGAGAAGGACCAGCCTTGCAGCACAAACACTGAGAAATGAGGATCTCGCTGTGGTAGTGTGTGCACTCACAAGCAGACTAGAAGGTGTTATTGGATATGTGTAATCACTAGTCGTTCCACCTTCGGTGCAGATTATATGATATGATTGATATGATATGCTATATGAAGAGAGAAAACACATGCTGGAAATACAACAACAAAAAAACCAACCCATACCACACATGAAATACCTCTGTACAGTTGAGGGAGAAATTCTTGATATAACTGAAATACAGTCCCGTTTTCTTAGCAGATGCTTTGTTAGTATACAGGTGAATAAATTTTAAAAAAGTGTACCCAGCCAGCCAGCATCTTGTAGATGTCAGCACATAAAATGTACCCTGAAGCCAGCGTCTAACCTGCTCTTATGAACTGTGACAGTCTGCTGGCTGGGAGGGTTTGCACTGCTTAATAAACCCATCCCTGTGCTTCACAGGCAGACTTGCAGCGAGTCAGTGAGGTATGGTCAATTTGAAAATATTAAGGTTAAGAAGTGAAATGGTGAACACCTAATAGATAGCCGGTATAAAAACCATCAGTAGTCAAAGTAACATTAGCTTTGGGATATGATACTTCTGCAATTTTTGCTAAATTCATATTATTGCATAAAATTTATAAGAAAGCTTATTTTACAATTCAGTTTCATCATCAGGAAAGCTTTAGAGATGTTCTTACCATGCTTCAGATGTAGGCAGCTGTCATTCTGGGGCCTGTACCTGTAGAAGATTGTTTTCCTTTAACAAATTTCTGTTACAGAGTTTTTGCACATTCCAAATAAGTTTGTTTGCTACAGTATTACATGGATTTTTTGGTATGTTTTTGGTTTTGTTGTTTGGGTTTTTTATGGTTCTTATACCAGCCATTTTTGATGGGGAAAACAGGGTGTTTCTTTGTATATATTTTACAGGCAAAGAGGAGACCTCACTGATGCTTTTAGCCAACCTACTAGGCAGCTGTTAGTGTACACAGAAATGTAAAATACAGCGATAAAATACAAAAAAGGTCACCAGTGTCCAATAATCCCACACAGTATTTCAGTCATAGTTAAGTCTAAGGATGATACAACATTGATTGAGGAGAAAAGCAAAGGTAAAGCAGGACAGCGATTGCAGCAACGCGTAAGTTCAGCCAAAGATGTGGATGCCGTCAGGACTGCTGCGTGGAAAGGCATAAGGGAAAGGAGACATGTACTGTGTGCATTTTCACAAGCTTGCATTCAAAGGGAAGTATCTTAAAACATCCATTAGAAGCAAGTGTTAGAGAAAAGCATGTAAAAATTAAATAGCGCAAGCCCTGGTTTCTAATATACACCTGAGGTGAATGGTACGTAAGAGTTGGTCACGGCCTACCTGATGCTGATTCCTGCAACTTTTCTCTCTTCCTCTTCTTTTTCTTCCCCTGAAAAACAGGAAATTTTGCCATACAATTACATGCACGGAACTGCTTTTTGTCGCTCCCCCACCTCACAGCATAGAAACAAAAGCCATCTGGACACTGAGAAAGGAAACAAAACTATTGGTTTTGGGGTAGCTAAAACCTTTTCTAACCCACTTCCAACTGTTTCAATGGTAACAAGGTTTGCTCTCAGCATCTATGGAGAAGTACGCACATGAGCAATACATATTTTTATACCCACATGGAATCACAATTTCTGGCAGTTTTTCAACTAATGCTGACAGCTGCAAGCATCTAAAAGACTTCTCACGCTTAATAATCTGATGACACGTATGTTGATACAATAATTTATGGCTCTTACAAGAACTCTTCACTCATTCAGATACTTACACTATCATACATGGCAACAGCAGACAGGGTGTTGAAAGTACCTAGGACAACCATGACTTGTCCCCAGGGTGCAAACCAGCCAACTAAAACTGTTCTGATAACGTTCATACCTTAACAAAAGCCAAGTCTCGTATGGCTGTGCCCGGAGAACGCGCTGTGCAATAACCAAATAGCAGACTGCTGTACAGCGGAGCACCCTTAACATGACCAAGGTGCAGGACAGAAATGGACGTCTGGCAGCTGTCTTTCTTGGACACCACACTGGCACCAGCGTGCCGGCGCAGGCTCGTCGTGCCAACCCACACACTCAGCCTTCTCCCGCACCCCCATCTATGGAAAAGGCCAGAGCTCCTGGTTCGCACAGTCTTTCAGGAAACAAAAGGTCAGTTTAGACCCACAATTTTAAACCTCAATCATTTTGCATCGCCCTAATTACCACTTTGATATTCCTCCATATGACTGCTTTTTATTGTCCTGTATCGTCAGTCAATGCTGTTTTGTTTTGGTTTGGTTTTTTTTTAAAAAAAAAAAAAAAAAGTCATACCCATTTACATCTTAAAGAAGCCTTTGAGCTGCCAGGACAGGCTCTGACAGATGAGCTCTGGCAAACACTGGTGCAGTTGCTGTAAGCGGGACTGCAGCCCGCTGTCCATCCTTCCCCCCAGCCAGAGGCCACCCCACTCAGCACGGCTGGCAGCTGCCAACGCCTGTCCTGGCACAGACCGTGCCATGCACAGTGGCCACAAACTGGAAGGGCTGAGCTGGAGAGACACATCTTTCCATTAGCTGGCTCTGCAAGGCGACGGGATGGACAGCAGGTGATGTGAGAAACCACCTCAAACCACTGCAGTGCTCACTGATGGACAGCAAGCGAGGGCCCCAAATACAGGCTACGGTGAAGCTATGGCAGATGAATTTAAGAAGTCTCCAGTCCGCTCTGACAGCGTGGGCCTGCCTGACTCTTAAGGTCCTGCCCTTATTTATCCTGAGGCTGGCAACAGGGCTGAGCAATGCCTTGTGAGTGAGCTCCCAAATACGGGACCAAGACTAGGAGTTGGAAAGCAGATTTCAAGGGCTCTGGGGAATTCAGAGTGATGTGCTTTATCACTTAGGCACCAAGGCAATACTTCTGCATTAGTGCAGACATTAACATGGAAAATCATGCGAGGAAAATTATGTTCTATTCTCTACGTCAGGCTGACTTCAAGTGCTAAAACATACTGAAAGCTGATCTGAGATCTGTCTATGAGATACCAGCAGTGGAGGAACAGAAGGAAAAGGCTGGGCTAAAAACGAGCTGTCAGCATTCCCAAATGAGGTAGCTTCTGACAACTGCAGCACACGCAGACACTACCACATTATGAAAACACTGTGCTGCTCGTGACTGTCACACAACTCTGCAGGACTACTTTGGGTGTCAGTAATAAAAACATAATAAAAAGCACACAGATACTGTCAACAGTTGAATAGCTCATTCGCGACACAATGCTTAATGTTTTCTTGAAATTTCTGAAATCCTGAATAAGCAGGCAAACCAAAATAGAAGAATTAAAACCAAGTAGTACATATTTTTTAGTTCTACTGTTTTGTGAAATTCAGCCACATGAAACAGAAGAGTCACCCCTAAGTCACTTCCAGCTCTCAAACTAGTGCAGTAATATCTGTGCTAAATGAATACAATTTCATTTTCTTAACTGCTCAAGTTAGAAAAAATGAAGGGGAAAAAAGAAAAAAAAAAAAAGGTGACATATACCTGAAAAGGTTTCAGTGATAAACTGTGATCTACTATGATCACCTTCTCACTACCATTGCAACAAACGTGTGAATTCCTGGAGAGGCAGAGAAAAGGACTGCAAGAGGAAGCTAGCAGAGTTCTCCGTTGTAACATATAGGACTGGAGTATGTCAGAGCTATACTTCCACACAGGATGTAGGTTGGAAGCACATCAAAGAGAGAATTCATACGTGCCACCTTACACACTCTGAATGTCTATCAAGGCATTTAAGAAACCGCAGGTCCACTGCTTGTGCTATATGGCAGTAGGCTGTGGCAAAACACATCAGGTTCTCAAAGTCAACATAACCGAGCATCACAGGACAATCTTGAAGGCTGATGTCCAGTAAGCGTGAGCTAACAAGGCTCCAAAGTGGTTTGATTTCCCAGCAAGTAAGTTCAAGACAATTAAAATCCCTTGTTTTCGGGGAGTATATCACTAAGGCCCTATTTGTTGCCAGGTATATTTCAAGACAGCTCTGTTGACACGGTCTGGTCACTGAAATAAACCCTACCTGCATAAGGTCATGACAGCTCATCTGCTAGGAAAGATGACTGTATAAAACAGGCAGAAACAAGCTGCTAGGGCTTACAGTAGTGTCTGTGCTTACAAAACTGGGCACGGATGTCAGCAAGACCAAGGCATTTGCTTTGGAGATGATCATGTAGTTTCTGTGTCAATGTCTTCCATGCCAAAGATCTCCCTAAGAGCCTCTAGCTTACAATGAAAATTTTGTTTAAGCTGAACAGTAGCTGTGCTGGATTGGAAGTGTTGGGTACTTCTACAGTTTCTGTTAACACTGTATTTAGGTGCCTCATACTCTTTAACGTCCACAAGACATCACTGAAGTAGAGAAATACTACTGTCCACCTAATACAGCTGGAAAACTGAGCCAGATATAGCATGTACACTTCCTATCACAGTAAATAATGTCACAGCTGATGGGGGGACGGAAAGGAGCCCATATCTCAGGCTAGGATCCGTCTCTCAGGGTTGCAGCTTGCAAGTTTCATAACATAACATATGACTACACTGACAGCTCACTGTAAGCACAATAGTATAATTGTGCAGTGCAAGCTGTGCAACGTGCTATTAACATTTGTTTGATATTTAAGCATAAAATAAAGAGTAATTGTAAGAAAACTTCTTAGCTTCACCAAACTGTATAAAAGCAGAATCTATCATGAAGTTTACTTACACAAATTTTGCAGGCTTTATTTCAGAGATGGACCATTATCAATTACTTCCAGCTGAAGTTCAGTTTGCATTAAGATCCCTGAGCTTTCGGTTCTCTTGAAAGAGACACACCCCTTTTTTGCTCAGGTCTAAAGGTTTCTGGATAGCAAGTGATCCAATAGAAAATTATGGAAAATGCACAGCTGTACAGCAGAACATAAGCTTTCAGACAGTACTGACAATTATCTTAGAAAAAAAAAAACTTTCCATGCTAATTTTTTCCCCTCAAAAACTGTGACCTTCAGAAGAAGCATCTCAGCAACAACAAAATCTTAAGTTCTCCGGACGCTTGAAGTGCAAACAAATATAAGACTTATGTTATATGTTTGTTCACCATGCCTCCATCCAGAACTTTCCACAAGTTAAAGAGAAAAAGAAGGAAAAAAAAAAAGTTAGGTAAAGGAAGTTAATTTGAAAAGAGCCTTCAAGTGAGTGACTTACATAGTTGTCTCTTGCAGACCAGCCTGGATAAAGCTGCATGTGTAGCTGCCTTTCTTTACGAGCTAGTTCATAATATTTCGCTTGTTCTTCACGGGAGAGAGCATGCCACTGCAAACAAAATAAGCATAGCATTAGACTAGGAAATAACTCATACCTAGGCAAAGGATGACATGAGCAAGTGTTTTTGTGACTTTGATTCAGTCCTTCCCCACTGCAAAAATGAAATTCATTAGCAATTACAAGCACCCATGTTATTAACCAACTTTCACACATTTGTCAGCCCTGCAACTGCCAAGTGCCTTGAGCAAGACAAAAATAATTTATGGAAATGGCTCACCAAATAATGTGCTCACAGAACCATGCTCTCCCAACACTACTTTAAAAAAAAACCCAAGAAATCCCCCCAAAACCCCAAACAACCAAAAAGCACCCTTTAGCTCCCAACAAAACAGAAAGGGTTTGTGCTGCTTTTGAAGGGCAGCGAGCTCCCCACCACAGAAGGGTTTGCTGTCTTGTTTTTAAGCAGCAGCCACACACGGGTTTTCAATGCCAACGCAGAGGGCTTTCTGGGCACCACCAGGCTCCTGTTCCAAGACCAACCTCTAAGTATTGAGCTTCAAGGTACCTGCTTTCTGATTTCTTCTTGTTGTAACAGAAGAAAAGAAAATGGCAACTGCAAAAAGTTTCTAAGATACAGAAACCACAAAACTATAGTCTTCCAAATTACATGAGTTGACCTCTGTAGCCAAGTAGGGATAAACTTCCTGCTTTTATGTACTTAAAAAGACAAAAAAAAACCCCAAACAAAAAAACCTTCACAACCTGCACATTTGAAAAGGCACCAGATACATCAGTATCTAATAATTTTGTTCTTGTTGAAACACCTGTCATAGACCTGAACCAAAAAGAGTAAAGGCCTTTTATTTAGAATCGGGTTCCATGGCTGCAGCGTTAGACATGTCTTCTTGTTTGACTTTGACAATGTGCACGGGGGGGCAGGAGGAGGAGAAGATATTAAAAAAAAAGAGACACTAAATGATTAAGACACTCATGCACAAATAATTTACATAACTAGGATTTCAGATCACATTTGTACGATTTAATATGTCGTTTTGTTACACGTCAGAAGATGTGAACTAAAGCGCTTGTCTAGCTTGAGCTGGCAAGTTCGATGTGTTACTGAGAGCACGGCAGCTCAGCCTGTTTGCAGCCCCCAAACTCCGCGCTGCGTTCCCCAGCTGGAAGGTAGCGACCATTGCGCTGTGGCATCACAGAGCCCGGCAGCGTGCAAAGCGTCAGCGCTTGAGAACAGAGGTGGTTCCTGTTCCGGAGTGGCACAGGGTATAGTAAATAGTGACCAGGATGACTGAACACAAAACATTTGATAATAATTAATCTCCAAGCAATTATATTGGATAGCTCATGCGTTGTTTGTACCACCGTAAAAGTGGAATTTGAGGTACTTTCACGGAGAACAGTAACTTGAAGGGAGGAGTCCAAGCTGTGGAAAAAGCAGGCAATGGAGCACTGAGGCTTGATTCATTACCAAAATGGAGGTAAATAAGCCACTGCCCTCAGTCAGGCCAAGGAAACAAGGCTGACATACTAAGCAACTAAGATCGATTGCTGAGGGAGTGAGAATGAAAACATGATCCTAGAGACCTGCATGAAAGAATGGAAAAGGCAAGCACCGAGATGTCCTTTAAGAGGAGGTAACTGGAACATCAGAGAAAAAGCAGAAGGCTGCAGGAACTGGGACAAGTACCAATAGATTTCTGCTCTGTGGGGGGTGGGGGGGACAGGGGGGCCAGTCTTCAGATTGTAACAGAGACGTAGCAGTTAAGGCTGTGGACTGACTTCCCACTTTAAAAGCAGAGGGTTTTCAGAGAGTTGCAGTGCCTCTCAAGACTGCCTTCGTCAGTGGTCAAGAAGAGGGGTTCACTGAGCAAGGGGGTTTGAATAACCCCTACTCAAACCCAGACTGATACAAAAGTCGTCCCTTTTCTCATTTCCGGGACAGTCAAGGGCAAAATGGGCATTTACCTTTGCTGCTTTCCCTTGGAAGAACACCACTGACAGCGAACATGAACTTTCTAATTGTGGGTTGGCCTGCATATTTTTTTTCAGAGCATGGAAAGAACAAAACATGCCTACAATGCCACAGAAGCAAATGGCTCTCAGCAAGGCTCTGGGACATATACCGGGATCATCGGTACTTGGCTGTTGACTTTAGAGACATTCAAAACTTGACTGGACAAGTCCCTGAGCAACCTGATGTATCTGGACCTGCTTTGAGCAGGTGTTGGACTAAATGGCCTCCACAGGCCCCTCCCAACCTACATGACTTTACAATTGGACCACGTTATATTCACTTTTGAGTTCCATCTCCACTGGCGTCCAGCGTTCATCTTTGAGTGATCCCCTCCTGCTCTGATGGATGCCAGCCTAAGGGAGGACCCAGAAGGTGATCTGAATCCTCCTGCCATGTGTGAATGACGATACTTCAAGCCTGAGGTGCTGACACCATGACATGAGTAGAACAGACACCAATTTGATTATGTTGCTAATGCTGAAAAAAGGAAGTCAGGACACTGCTTTTATTTTTAGTTGCATGTTTTATCTTCTATAGCTAATTTGATAGTTGCACATTAGTTAGCACCTTAAGCAGAAAGTGAGCCATCACACCCAACTAAAGGGAAACACACACAAATTAGCAGCACACATGAGTACACACACACCCTCCTGTACATACCCTTCTGCCAAGAATCTGGTTGATAGCTGCGCTTTCTTTCAGAGTACACTCTGCTACAACGTTCGCTCTCATTTCTTTCATGTACAACATGAAAGCATTCAGAGGTTTCTTAATATGAGGTCTTTTTGGCTCTTGTTCTTTTCTCTGTTCGTGCTGAGGCTTCCTAAAACGTGGTGGGGGAAAGGGAAAGGAGGGGAAAAAAAGTATCCATTTACCTTCAGCCTAAAAAAAACCCCATGGAAAATTACCAACCTGTGGTTACAGTAGCATTTAAGTAGTAAGAATGAGAATTTCAGTGGTCATGTCCCATCCACTTTCATACCTTTTCAGAGAACTGACTTAATTTAATACTCAGGGAGGATGTCAGGTTGACATTCTCTAGCAAATAACATTTGATCTGTGAATCCGCTCCAAATTCATCACTTGTCTCAATTCTCTTTTTGAAAGACTATCCATAGTACCCTAGAAGACCACTGCTACAGGCAGGAGGAAAGCTCCTCATCCACTTTTTTTTCTTAGGCCTTTTTCCTTCAAGTACTAAGCAAAAGGGCTGCTTTTTACTAGTAGGTTTTGCAGTTAAGACCTTTTCCAGCAGAAGTTCGTGAGTTCACACTCAAGCAACATCCACAGGTAGACAGGTCCATGATTATGTCTGAATCAAGATGGCTGTTCCTGATAGCTAAGTAGTGCTGGACTGGAATGAGAAATGGCTTCATGTCTCATTACTCTTCCCAAACAGCAGCCCACATCTCCTGTTTTAGTTATAGGAGAAGAGTTAAAATTCAAAGAGGACATGAAAGGCACTTTTTTTTTTTTTAAACCTCCTTGACTCTTCTTCAGATAGCGTTAGTTCTCAAACATTTATAGATTAAGGGCTAGTGCAGAAAGGCAGACTCACACATGCATTAGCTCACTGTCGTTGTGCGGGTGTTCTTGTTTCACTTGAGGTGTTACAATAGCTGGGTGAGGGATTCCAGTTGTGTGAGGGCCTGGAGGACCAGGAATCATGTGATGTGAAAACCTAAAAGAGAAAACAAAGGAAGGTCTGTAACCCTACTGAAGACAGGCATCAAACACATGACAGCGGCAGGATGCCCCAAGAACGCAAACGCTACGGAGCTTGCAATGGAAGACAATTCTTTAAGAATGCATAAAAAATATTTGGGTAAGATTTGTGCGTTGTAGCCCACTTATTCAACAAAAACAAACAAACAAACAAACCAGTCAGCATTTTGGTTGTAAAGAAGTTATTTTATTACCTTTCAGGCAAACAGTTTTAGCAATGCACACAAGAAACATTTAATGGTTGTACTGTTGCACTGACTAGCAATAAAAATACACATTTCTTAACCAAAAACTGTATTTCCACACCAAGATATAAACATTCTTAAAATATCCACCACCAGCCAACGCAAAGGAGGGAACTGCCATGCAGAAACAAATAAAATAAAATAAAAGAAGAACAGTCTTTTCAAGAAGTTTCTGATGGCTCTCTAAGGAATCTCTTACTTTTCAAGGTACTTAAGCTACAAGATTTTAACATCACTTCACCTAAACTCACTATCCTTCCCTCAAATGCTTAAAATAAAAATAAACTAAAGAATCCTGCATCCTGGAAAATGGGGGGGGGGGGGGGAAATATGACACGACACATGGGACGACACACACACGACACACGGACTTTTGTCCTAAACCTTCCTTTCATTTGTACAAGAAGGAAAATGAAAAGAAAACCAAAGTACCACTAACTCAGTCATCCCACCCTACTAATCCAAGTCATCTTCAAAGATAGCTGAGATCGATTTTGAAGGTGCTGAGCATTGCAAGCTCAGGCACAGCAGAAAACTTGCATGCTTTATTTTGAACTGGTGGAAAGTACCATTAACATCAAAAGCAAGCTCAGGCTCCAAAGGTTTGCTGAATGTGTGCTGGTTAAGGAATCACATCCAGCGTCTCCCTTCTCCATTCCCTAGTCACCTTGCCCTTTTCCTTCATGCCATCAAAATAAAGCAAACACAAAGCCCCGTAACCAAATCAGGTCATTTTATTATGGAGAAAGAATGGGGTTTGTTCCCAATCACCCTGACAGGCACACGCTTATCATTCCCCTGTAAAGAACAGAAGGGACAGTGATAATCCAAAGGAGCCCACACAAATAGAGGCAAGAGGACCCACCACTTATCAGGTGGTGGCCTGTCTTAAGTCCCCGTGCAAGAGGATGCGTCTTCTACAGGTCACACAAAAACCCCCAAGAATGGTATATTGCAACCTTGCATACACCAAGCACAGGATGCAGAAGCTGTCTTTAGAGTGCAAAAGCAGAGCAGAGGAGGTCTGGAGTGTGTCATGGCCAAGTCTCAGTTAGCATTGCTTGCTTGCACTTAGACATAAAGACACAGTGCCTGATTCACACACCAGTACAAATACACTGTGCTGGCATCCCTTGCCATTAGTGGCTTTGGGCTAGGAAATACCTACTTGCGAGCAAGTTTCCACACAGGGTGATACCTAAATGATTCAAGGCTAATTACCAACAACTTTTAATTAGAACTGGAGAGCGCAGACTAGAGTGACAATCCACCTGGTTGCATACTTGCATGAGCAAAACCCAAGGATGCACACTATATGTTGCATCTAGAAATGAACTAATGACTCATTTCAGATGAAACAGCTCAATTAATTGTTGACAATTCACCAGTGCTCCTAATTGCAATACTTCAGAGACTGCCAAGAGAATGCTGAATGAGACCAGTGTGGGATCCAGGCAAACTGTATATACACAAATATGTTAAATAAAAATGTACGCATAAAGTTTTAGCTGACTGAAAAGCAAGCAAAGGCAGACCAAGATGCAAGCAGAAGAGCAACTTGCCCTCTAATGCCAGCAGTTACTCCCCAGTCAGTCATTCACCTCCTACACCTACCTGGACATGGAAGGGTCGACTGAGAGTGAGGATGGATAGGGCTGCCTGAATCCACTCGAGATGGGATATACAGGCTGACCTTGCCTGAGGTCACAGAAGAAAGGAACCCATCAATCACACGATACGGTATTCAGTAGTTACTGTAGAGTTACAAGCACTTGATGGGAACTCGGTACTAGTCACAAAATATAGTAATAGGTAACACTTTCAAGAGTTCTGCTGTATTCCAAGCTAACGAATACTTGAACACTTTGGACTTTCTCCCTCGCTATTGAAAGATTCCCAATCTCAGTTTCCACTGGGGAAGAAAGCAAAACAACCAGCCTTCCTCCCCCAAAGCACATGTGCACGCACACACACACACGCGCGCATGCATGCACACTCTCTGCCTCTATCCCTCTCTCACCTAGTTTTAAAAGCACTGGAATCAGATTTGGTTAACTAGCTCTTAGAAAAGAGGCATTTTATTCCAAACAGTTCTACTGTAGATCAGTGCAAGAACACCAGACTGTGAATTGTCAACCTAGAAAACCTTTTGACAGTTTTATTAAGTCTTTGAAAACTTAGGACTCTTTCCATTTGCATATTCTATAGTGAGGTAGAAGTGGCCAGCTTTTCTAAGAAAATAGAAGTTTATTTGATAAAAAAACCCCACAACCACCTAAAAGCCCACAGCAACACAAGTCCATCTTAACTACTTAAAGCTCAAACATTGCAATCCAGTAAAAGAAGCTTGTGTGAAAGTCTTACCGCCTTTATACTCCCAAATACAAGGAATATTTTGTCACTAGCCTGTCATGTGGACTCCAGTTTTTATCATCATCGCTACATTTTGGTTACTTCCAGTTAGCAACGGTTCAGGTCGTGACTACAATTAACACTCTGAAGTAGCATGCTACGCTAATGCAAACAAATACCAGTTCAGCCCAAATACCTGAACCAGCCCAGAAAGACCACCCCACAGATCAATCCTATTCAAACAGTTACTTATTGACTGGCAGATCAGCTTTCAGAGGGGAAGAAAAGGGATATTGGCCTTTGTAAGGTTCAGGATACAGGTTTCACCCTTGGAGTGCATTACTGGAAATGAGCAGCGCTCAAAGGGAAGGGGGGAAAAAAAGGCGGAGGAAGTCTCAGCAGTGCTACCGCACAGAGGCAGCTGGAAGCCGTACAGCATAAGGGATGGCTGGGTACGTCCTGCTGTCAGCGAGTGCTGCTGAACACATCCCCAGGCCTTATAAGATCGGATCTTGTCTCTCCTTTCTCTTTTCCCTCTTCCCTCCCCGCAGCCTCTGCATCGAGAAACCATTCAAAAGAAATGATTGACCACATCTGGAAAACTGCCTGGTGGTGGTGGAGGTGGGGAGCCAGCTGAGCAGCAACGAATGGGGAGGAGGGGAGGGGGAAGTAAGAAAAAGAATAGAGAGTCAGATACTTCCATATTTTAGTTTGGTATCTGATAACAATTTGTTCCAAAAAGGCACGTGGCACTTCCTGAAAGATTTGCCAGCAATCCAGCATTTTACCATCTTCTGCTCTCTACTTTCTATGCCTGTTGTCATCTGGATCATGTTTCCCTCCCATAAACACTAAAAAAAATAATAATAATAAAAAAATCTGCATTGCTTGTTGCATGGGCCCAGATTAGTCAAGATACAGATTCTAAAGCACTGAAATTGTTGCTGAGTTTCCTTATTCCTTGCTCCAACAGATCTGAGGGCAAGTACCTATCTACCCCAAGCAGACATGAAGCATCCTGCCAAATGGATTACTCTGAAAATACCACGTGTTTCCTCCCAAAGGAAAATGACACCCTGAATGTCAGAGAATGATCCTGAGAGGGCTAGTATTAGCAAGAGCAGCAAAATCTCCCAATGACAGAGGCTTCTCTCCATACAGAAACTGTAAAAAGCAGCAGACTACAAAAGTTTGTTCGCCATTTTGGTGCAGTTTCAAGATTTCCCCCCACACACACACTTCAAAGTTCCTTCTTACCTCCCCTCCCCTCAGTAATTGCAATTTTGTTTATTAAAAATTTACATTTAATTCCTTGAGAACTGTTTTCTGCTATCTTTCCAAATGCCAAGAGCCACAAATCTGAGCCATAAGAAATATATAGACTTCAAAGTGAAATCTACACACTTCAATTTCTGTACGTGTTCAAAAACCAGATTCAATTCATTTCAAAGATCAACTTTTTTGATCTTTTCAACTAAAATAACATAGTAATTTCTTACTGCAGCAACATTCTTATTTTGGAAATGCTGCGATTGATTCAACAACAGCGAATGGCGTGAACATGCACCTTTGTCTGAAAAGAAGCTAAAAGATCTTACCAGCCAAGAGGTGGTGTTATCTGTCCAACCCCCCCTGGAGACAAGGGATAGAAGGTAGGGAGATCAGGAGCTGGAGGATGCCTGGACATGCCTGTTAAAGAGCACAGAAGAATGAATGACTTTCCCCTCAAAATACTACATGTGAGCTACAGTTCACAGCTAACATGGCCAACGCTACGATGAAATTAATGCTCTAGGTAAGAAATAACCATGTTCTTGGTTAGTGTTAAAAGCAAAAGGCCACCCATGCTACCTTTAAAATAATAAATAACTTGCACACGATATTGCAATTCAAAGGGAAATACTGGAAAAAACAAAGTGGAAGGAGGGAACAAATGCATGGGTAAGGGCCTGCAGACATATAGATCTCCTGTAAAGCGTGTTAGGCAATACTGTGCTCTCAGTGGTTTCACCAAACCCGATCAGATCCTGAGGACCTCTTCTAACACAGCATGAAACAAGAGGAAAATAAAGCGTTGTCAAAGAGGCAGTGCAGCAGGGCTATTAGATTAGGTAAATTGCTACTTGTACATTTTCACGGGTTCCCTTATGGATTCACAGATTTTGGAAACTTGCTACCACAGAGGATCAGTGGTTAATTAAGAATCATTTTCAGGCCTGTAATGGTCACACTTGATATGATTCATTTGGTTTCCAATTGTCACTCCAGCTACAACTAAGCTCTTCATCAAGTTGACTCCTGTGGGCTCCAAGGTCAATCTGTTTTGCATTGGTAGTATTTCATGGAAAAATAAGAGTCCCATCAGAAATGATCCATCAGCTCACATTCCCCAGAACACAGAGTCCTACAACTGCAAGAATCACCTCAAGATTAAAGCTAATCCTCGTCCCAAAAGGGTCTGCGGTCTCCATTCTTCACCTAAACCTCGTGCCCCCAGGAGACATGGAATTACGGTTGCAGAGGCCACAAAGACATCGGTTTATTTAAATGTGTTTGGGGAAGAGGGGGATGGAGCAGAAGGAATTGTTAAGTCTACTTCACATGTTAAATCAGCTGCTTTAAAAGGGCATTAAATATTTATGTGGTGACACTCCAAAGGTCCAAGACTGAGTGTATACTACCTTGAGACTTGGTTTATAGATTGATGCTACTGATTTATTTCCCCCCTCTAGTCTGTATTTAAATCTTCTGAATTTAATTATAAGATTTGAAGAATATCTTTCAGGATTGTGCACAGAAAACGATGAAAAACAATACTGGTGGTGCCACTGTCTTAAAAAAGCTAAATTCTCAGACTTGGGACCACAACCTGAGGATCATATTTTTGGCCAGTTGTCTTTTCAAAGGTGTAAAACAGCTGGTGGCTGACAGGAGAGGGAACGCTTTATATATCCCAGGTTTTTTTATTTGAGAGGGAATGCTCTTTTAGAGCAGTTTAAAAACAAAACAAGAGATGAAAAACAAGCCCAGCCTCTCATCTCTCTCATCTCTGGTGTCAGTTGATGCTCCTGGGAATGATGACACGACCTTACCCCTGCCAGACCAAGTTCTGCGCAAGGAGCTGGGCCGCTCCTTCCCCAAAATCCGCATTTCTGACCCACGGAGATGACGCCGCTCTTTCTGCACTAATGCACCGCAGTTATCGCTAGTCCAAAACCTGTGGCCCCTTACGGGGGGCTGCCAGCTACCTAATGCCCAGCAGGAATATATGCGGCCAGTGCTCTCCGAAGCAAGCTTTTGCTCACGGGAGGACTGAGAAAAGAAAATAAAAGGGAAGCAAGAAGTGACTGCCTTTAGCAAGGCGGTGGCTGGGTGTCCATCCCGAGGTGGCTGGTGTGCTTTGGGCAAGCCGCTGTGGGCCCCCCCACCGGGGGATTTCAGTGGGGGGAGGAGGGCACCCCGGCATCTGGGCTGGGGCACTGGGGCAGCTCCAGACCCACGGTGGGAGGCGAGGACAGAAACAATGGTCGGAGGCGTTTGGCAGAGGACCTGAGGGAAAAAAATCCTCTCTTCACAGCAACTGCATGGGCCACTTCGCTGGGGCTGCTCCCACATGCCCGCGGCACTGAAACAGGGAGCATGGAAGGACCACACACATCAAGGAGACCATCACAGCCAAAACCAAAAGTCTCCAGCCCGCATTATCCGTCCCCATCTCCACCAGACACTGTGCAAAGGGATCGAGAGCCCATTCGGGAACACTGGAGGGGCACGAGCTCTGTGCCAGAGACGCCCCTGGCCATCCCCTGGCAGAGCCCCTCTCTGGGCTCGTGCTCGGGGATGGGGACGTGAGCGGTGGGACGCACTGGGGCTGGACAGGGGAGAAGGCGAGATGAGACAGAAGGGAGAATGGGCAGCAGAAACAACAAACCAGATGTTCAGTTTGGGTCTGCAGGAGAGGAGTACGAAAATAAACCAGGGGTAAAGGCAAAGAATTGGGGTGCAGGAGGGCAAACCCACTGCGCAGTGAGTGAAACCCTCTTGAGCTCACAAACTGCAGCAGCGGGGTGTGCCCCAGCCGTCACAGCCAGCTTGGGCAAGAGGTGGAAATCCCATACTCTAACACGTGGCACCCGTGGGATTTCAAGGAACGAGCATGAATATCCTTCCCCTGGGCACTGATGCAAAGAAGGAAGACAAATGAGGACTCCATTTGCTTCTTCCAACTCTGAACAGGCCAGGCTTTCCAGGCAGAGTGCTTTTTGTATTCCCACTCCCTAAAAAAAAAAAAAAAAAGAAACGCAACCAACTAACCACCAAACAGCAAAAACCACACGGCCGTGGTATTTTCTGGATGTAGCCCATGTTATTATCTGCGGAGCAAGGCCAAATTAAAAACTAGGCATTCAGGGAAAGAACTAAAAAAAGTCTCTCTCCCTGAACGATGGTGGCTAGACACCTCTCCAGATAAATGAGACAACTGCGCATGTGGACGTGTGCCCAGATAAAGCAGAGCTTCATGAACTTGTCAACTAGGTGTCACACCACGTGGTGGGACACGTGCGTGCAGAAAGAGGCAGGGAGAGGCACCCTCCAGCCCCAGCCCCGGCACTGACAGACTTCACGCCCACACACCGACGTCCCGACTACAGCGAACGCTTTCATAAACCCTCTGCCCCCTCTCCTTCCCTCCTCGCCAGCAGTTGTCCTGCGCAGATTTCTCCTCCCTGGGCTGCTTATCCAAAGCCTGGCTCAGACCCACGCCATCCGGGGTCAGTCATCCCCTTGCACCCCCCCAACAACCATCACATCCCCCCCAGCTCCTGCATCCCAACGCAAGCAAACACACCCGGGGTTTCCTGGGGAGGGTTCACCGGGGCGCTGGGCAGGCTGTCTCGGCACCTCGGAGGCTGTCGGCGCTTCCCCGGGGACCCACAGACTGACCCGGAGCGGGGCTGGTCTGACGCTCCCAGACGAGGATCTGGGGGGCTTTTTTGTTTGTTTTAAGGAGTCCTAGGGGCACAGAGAAAACTGACACCCGCAACTCCAGCATCTAGAACGATGCTTTCTGCAGAAGGCAATGGGCATCAGAAGGTTAAAAAGTGTCACGTTTGCAAAGCCTTAACCTGTGCAGGCCTGAAACTGTATTTTATGGGCTACACTTCAGTTATGCCAACTGACGTACGGAAGAATTCGGACAGCCAGAATACAAGGACATAAAATACAATTTTGAGTAAAAAGGGGAAAGAAAAGGTTTCGGTAACACCACTACTGAAGTACTCTTCCCCCGTTTTCGGGAAGGTGAGGGATGATTGCCGTTTCCGCATCTGCACGCTGCAAGCCTCAGGCACAACAGAGGATGGTGAGGACTGGCTGCTGCTTATTGAGATTTTAAAAGATTTTGATGAGCAAAGCAAGCCCAAATTATCACATTAGAAAGAGCACGAAGACTTAAACGGCCAAGTTAAATAGCAGCATCACGGCAGAATTGCAGTCTTTGAAAGCACGCATGCATGCCTGGAATCCTCCCTCTAAAATATTAAGAATAAAGCCGTATCAGCAGCATGGGGGGCACTGGGACTGCCCTGCCTCCCTGCCGGGACGGGATGGGCTCACCTTGTTTGGAGCTGACGTCAGAGGGGATGTGAGACGGGTGCGACCCCGGGGAAAAGTGCTCATCGCTGTAGGTGATAAGAGGGGTGAGGGGGTGAACCGCATGAGAAGGCTGTACCACTGGCACCTTGTTTGACTGCAAGAGAAGAAAAAAATTTAAATTAAATAGTGTTAGCGACGTAGGGCTTCTGCATTTAAGGGGAAAAAAAAAAAAAAAAAGGCACTTCCGAAATGCATTTTTTACGTATTTGTATTACTGAAGGGAGCGGGGACAACATTGGGGCGGGCAGACGGCAACCAGGTTTGCTGCCAGAATTGGCATCCTTGACCCACCAGTGTCTGAGGAGGGATGCGGGCACGGAGGAAATGCAGAGAAATGGGTAGGGCTGGGAGCAGGGGGAAAGGCGTCTGGGAGACACGGAGATGGGGCCGGAGAAGCGGCGGCCGGAGAGCTGCAGGGCAGGAGGAGCACGACGCTGGGCAGGCACCGCACACCAAGGGCTGCGACCGCGGGACGGCAGAGCTGGCAGCAGCGCTGACGAAACCCTTGGGTTACGGGATCAGCATTAAAAAACAAAAAAACCCCAAACAACAAAAACCAAAACACCAAAGGTTTAAGGTGCAGGTTTGCCACATCTCCAGCCTTAAGAGCAACACAAGCATCATCAACTTCACTCCTCCTCTCCACCGCTCTCCTGCGCAACCGCGGCACGGCGCAGCGGGGACAAGCCCCCGGCCTTGCCAGAGGGTATGATGGGCTTTTCCCCTGGCAATTTTACAAACTCCACCTTGAAATCTCCTGGTCTGGGTAGAAGGTAACCGAAAAGCCACCCTTAAAAGCCTAATTTCATATATAAGCGGTTGGCAGCGGCCTCTCGGAGGGGTCAGTTAGGGAGGAGACCCGCTGACCGCCCAGGGACAGCTGGGAGGCCTCTCGCCGCATCACGCCGAGGAGAAATCAGAAGTGCTACAAACGCCCGAGAGGGTCCCCAAATGGGTGCCAAAGCGATGTCCATGCATGCCAAGACACACGCTTCCCACCGGCCCTTCCCACAGAGGCGCAGGGGAGGGGGCACTCGGCGCGATGGAGGGACGCTGCCCAAAATCACACTCTTGGATCAAGGCTGCAAGACAACGGGACTTGTCCGTCCCGATGAAATGCTGCCGTACGAATGCTGCTTGAAACGCAAGTTGCTCTTCCCATGGCGGGATGAGACATAGCAATGATGCCAGCGTGTAACAGGCGCTACTCATTTGTACCCCGCCACTCTGTACCCTGCCCCTTAGCAAAAATAATTATGCCTCAAACAGGTTTTTACTAAAATATATATATATAAAAAAAAAAAGGCCAAAAAAAGCAATAGGCCTTCAGAAAGAAACACTGATAAAACTCAGCAATGACAGCCTGTCAAATACTAGGAATTAAGAAAAGAAAAAAAGAATTTAAAACCCCAATGAAATTAATTTTCTTTGAGCTCACTATTGAAATCCTGGCACAAACAGATGTTAGGACAATACTCCAAGTACAAACCCAGGATTTCTCTGGACTTCTAGAAGCAGAAGGGTTATTAAATGGACAACTCAATTTATTGTTAAGGCCGGTAGGAATAGAGGAAAGGGAGCAAACGGGAACCAATGCAGCATTTTCTGCTTGCCTTGTTTCCAGAGCACCACCTTAAGGAACTTGCATTAGCAGGCAGTATCTTCTTAATGTCTGACCTATCCCTCCAGTCATATAGCTCAGAATCTGGTGCCATGAATTTTTGCTAAATTATGCTATCCTTGCTCTCCTCTTAATTTTACGGTTTTCAACACAGATTTGCTTTCCTGTGGGAAAGAGATAAGAACCTGAGGATTTTAATTTAAGCTTCGGCCTTGTCTTATATTTTGCAAGATGGAGAGAGAAAGCAGCGCCAGTAGGTGTTTTAAAGCCAACAAGCATTAGGTCCATTTTTGTGACCAAATAATAAAAGCAATATGAATTCTCAATAATATATATGAGTTGAGTTGTAAAGGGGATAGCTCAGACTGCTATTCATCTTCCCTGTCTGTATAAACTCAACAAAAACCAGATGCCAACAAATTTCAGACGCTTTACAAATCAGGCCTCAGTCTTTAGCTATGAGACTTGTGGGCCAGCCCACCATTCAGCAACTACTTTATCAACAATAAACTGTGTATTATGAACAAAGATCAAGCAATAGATGTATTTAGGTCACACACACGCAGCTGCTAATCAGCATTAATTTCTCAAAATTTAGTAATTAACATTTTGTATTACACTGGATGTAATTCTCATGCACGCCCCTGGTATCAGGGTTACTTGCTTTCAGAAATCACCCATTTGTACTTTGAGCAAGCCAATCCCCGTACCCCCTCACACTCCAGCATCCTGCAGATTTTATTATTTTCTAATTCTTGGCATCTTATCCCCTAAGCCCACAGCAGCGGCTTTCAGCGGGCGAAGGAACTGTGAGAAGTCAGGAGAAAAGCAAACCGCTTGTCAGCAGGCTTAAAATTAACATATAAACGGGCCGTATGGCCATTAAGAGCATTTGGGGGTATTTGGGGGTCTTGCAGAGCCAGAAACTGAAAAAAAAAAAAAAAAAAGAAGAAGTAATAATAAATAATAACAATAATAAAAAGCTCTCCAGCCTGCCTGCCCCACACCGTTTTGGGAGGACCTCGGGAGCTCTGGCCACCTAAATCCTGCTGGGCACCCAGATGTGCCACTGGACAGGGGCTCAGTAGGCACAGGCTGAGCCTCCCCGTCCCTGTGGTCCCACCAAGACGACCACAGTGATTGACTGGGGAGAAAACACAGGGCGACACATGCAAAATGAAACCGGGATGAGAGAGGCCTGATGACCTATTTTCCAAAAGCCCTATGGACTAAATCGGTTCTGCTATGGCACCTGCCCTACAAGTCAACCCAGATGGGTTATCTGGGCCATCCTCCCAGAGAGGGCTCAGGACAGGAGACCAAGATCTCGTATGCAGACCTTGCCGCCCCTCTTGCCGCCCTCTCAACCCTCCCACCCCTGGCCCGGGGCGAGGGGTGGAGCAGATTGGCCCCACACGCCCCGGCCAGTCCCAGGGATGCTGGCCTGCACCCTTCACTCTTGGGGACATCTGGACTGCGGACAGTGGCGAAGCCCCTTCCACCACCTACTGCTCGCAGTGGGCATTACTGCCCCAAAGGCTTTTCAGGGCTGAGCGACATGGGCTTAGTGTGTCCAGAGAAGGGCAACGAAGCTGGTGAAGGGTCTGGAGCAGAAGTCTGATGAGGAGCGGCTGAGGGAACTGGGGTGGTTTAGCCTGGAGAAAAGGAGGCTGAGGGGAGACCTTATCGCTCTCTACAAGTACCTGAAAGGAGGTTGTAGAGAGGTGGGGGTCGGTCTCTTCTCCCAGGTAACAAGTGATAGGACGAGAGAAAATGGCCTCAAGTTGTGCCAGGGGAGGTTTAGACTGGATATTAGGAAATTTTACTTCACTGAAAGGGTTATCAAGCATTGGAACAGGCTGCCCAGGGAAGTGGTTGAGTCGCCATCCCTGGAAGTATTTATTTAAAAGATGTTTGGATGAGGTGCTTAGGGACATGGTATAGTGGTGGTCTTGGTAGCGTTAGGTTTACGGTTGGACTCGATGATCATAAAGGTCTTTTCCAACCTATACGATTCTGTGATTCTGTGACATGGCCAAAATCCTACGTCATGCTGAGGTACAAGACAGTGCCGATTAGCCTCCTCTTGCTGCTGCCCAGTGTCTTTGCCCATAGGCTTCCTCCTCCTCCCACAAACATGCCATCCCCACTACATTCACCTGCCTGAATCCTCCGAAGACGGTGCATACAGCTGCAGAAACACTTGAGCGACTGAGAGAGACCTGAACCCAGGGACAGCCGATTTGGGTCAATGTGATCTCCATGCAGGAGGAACTCGGTCCCCCGCACTTCGCTCAGCCCCTGCTAACCAAGCCAGCAACCACCACGGCTCTCCCCAGCACACTGGCGACATTTACATCTAACACAGGCACGGTTCACGGAGGAGCTTTTCTCCTTAATACAACCTTAAAAATCTTCTCCTGCAAAACCCAATCAGTCCACACGCCTTCGATGAGACAATTACATAATTACCCATTGTCCTACATGAGGTTCTTCAATATTTCAGTACAGAAATTATACTTCATCCACCCACCAAAACGTAATATTTTGGTGCAAGTTGGTACCTAAGCAGCTTCTAGAAACACGATAAAGCAGATGAGAATGCAATTCTCGTTTCCAAGACAATCTGAGGAAGTTGGACGTTCACTGAAACTGCTCCTAGCACAGCTCCAACGCAGCGTACATGGCGTACTGCCACGCCACAGCAGTTCTGTCACTTTCATTAAGCTCTGGGCCTAAGCTTCTTCACACGCCCTGGAAAGTAAAGGAAATTGAACGTACAGCCTAGCTCAAGGCCTGCAATTTGAAAAAAATAAATAAATAGCTAAAAATGAGGACCCGCGGCTTACAAAGGTATAAGGCTTCAAGACACCTTGTCACGCAGGTGTCATAACCCGTTATGAACGTTAAAGGTTAACGGCGAAGGGATCGATCAGCCACGCCTGTGCCCCACGGGACCCAGCTGAAAGGGCCGCTCGCTCCCGAGTGACTAAACCTTGGTGGCCTCCTTCTCGGGGGCCACTGGCCCATCAGGGCCCCGGTCCCACAGCACAGCCTCGCGGCAGAGCCTGCAGCAGCGCCCTTTGGGAACTGGCCTTGCACCCAAAGGAACTTTCCCCGGCCCTCCCTGGGGCACTTCTGCTGCTTGGACACTTGCTCATCAGCTTGGCCTTCACAGCCGGGATCTGCTATTTCTCCCAAGCCCGTGCTCAGGCTGAGGCGAGGCGGTGCAGGCAGGGGACCGTCCCCTGCAGGGACACCAACAGGGCAAACAGGCAGGGCTGGGAGAAAATACATCTACTGGAAACAGCAGGAGCGGAATTATTTGACCAGTTAGTGCACGGATGAAGCTGCTATTCAGTTTTATGACCGACCTGAAAAAAACCCAAAATCCCCAATGAAACGTTAGTGGGCAAAGGGCAAGAGCTCGCAGGGACGAGGACCCTGACCCAGCATTACCCCACCAGGAGCTTTGCCGTGCACCGGACACTGGCTTAAAACTATTTCTGCATGAAAGTAACGCAGGAACAACCGCCCAAGTCAGCACAAGAGCAAACGCTTCTCTTGCAAACACAATCACAGTCTGCAAGCGTCAGGCTTGAACCGTACCCGGGCATTTTGGGCAGGGCGAGGATGGGGGGGAAGAACCCCCCCGCCGCAGCATCGGCACAGCCGCTGCCTCCCCACGGGAAGCGGCTCCTGCGCCAGAGGCAGCGGCCAGCGCCGGCGGCAGAGCCCCTCCACCAGCACACAGATGTGGTAGTGTTACTCACCGTTTTAAACGAGCATTGTCCTCTCAAGGAGTACACTTTGAGACAGTTCAAATTAATTCCCAGTGAGTCGGCGGTGAAATGCTGCATCCCAGATTCAGTCTGAATCCAGCGAGCTTTTCCTGACTTTTGAAAAGCAAGACTGCCAGAAAAAAAAACCAAAATCCAAGCCCTCCCCAAACAGCTAGCTAATGCTTCAGCAAAGGCCTGCACCTGTAAGGTATCCTATATGCAACAAGTGTGCAAAAACTATAAAAAGCCCGAGAAAGCCACGGCAAAAATGCCTGTAGGTCAGCGCCGGGCAAGGCGGGAGGCTGGGAGCTCCTGCCGGAGCTGGGGGGACCATTTGTTCCAGCTGCTGCACAGAGAAAGATATTAAATTAATGACCCTTCAAAGGACGCACATCTACAAAGGAGGTCGCAGACGGGCAGGGAGGTTCGCAGGGAACAGCAAGCAAGCGAGCCTGTGCACACAAGACCCAAGCGTCCCCGGGTCAAGACCCAAAGAGGTGCTGGGTTGATTTTTTGTTTTGTTTTTCCTCTTTTCTTTAAACATGAAGCTACTTCTAAAAAGCCAAAAAAGGCCCCAGCCTGTCTACTTTTCCTCTCCTGTCAACACGTTGTGTGTTGGGTACAGGCACCAGCAGATGGTCTTCTCAATTCAAACTAAAATAAGCCAGTAAAAAAAACCAAACAAAAACCTTAAGGAGAACCGCATGTATTGCCTTTTGTTCCTGAGAGGGTCATTTTGGAAAAACATGGCTTCAAGTTTTTGACAGCAAATGTCAAATTCAGGAGGGAAAACACAACAACAGACAGCTCCTCCAAAAAAAAAAAAACCACACCAAAAACCAAACCAACCCCAAACCCTTCCACTATTGCTACAGCAGTACAGCAAAATAAAAGGACCAATGACTTGTTGGAGGATTTGAGGATACCTTGACCTGAAGGGACATGAAAAATCCGTCCATTTTTTTAGCCTACTTAACTTCTGGTTTCTAGAGCGCTGAAATCATCCTTAGGCAGAAGGTTTTAGCAAACCCAGGTGTCGGTTTCAGTTGTCCTTTCAAAACAGTGCTAGCACTTCAATGGCTAAACTAACTCTGTATTTATGCCTTTGCCAACCAGCTGTTGCCATAAAAATGCAAGGCCAAGAAGAACGTACTTTTGGAGCAATGTCAAAACCAGGCCCATATCCTGGTTCATCACAGACAAACTGTAGCACGGGGGGACCAGAGGTGGAAGGAGAGGAGGTAACAGGATGGTGTTTTGGCCAGAACTAGTTACCAATAGATGAAACAAGCTAATCAACACCAGCAATAATTGCAATCACAATTTGTCACCTCCCTGGGAGCTATTGTACAATCCCTTTCCATAGACAACTTTGCAGAGATGCAGCAAACCCGATATATAGGGCGCTCGGGCTACTCCCCCTGTCCCCAAACCATTTATTTAGAGCAAATAGTTTTATGTCCAAAGCCAAACTCCTTCTGGACTCTTGACAGCAGAGATCATTTTATGCTTAATTTTCAAAACCTCCTCCAATCGTTAGACGGTGCAATTGGGCAAATTACATAGCGGATAGGGGGGTGGTGGATTTGTAACCCTACTTTTAGCCTCACCTGAAGCTAAAAGGAGCAGGGAGGGGAAAGCATGCCCACAGGAACACCCTGCTCACAGGAAACAGGGGCTGAGGAATATTGTGATTTATGAAAGCCAAATAAAAAAGGCATAGTCTTTTTACCCTGCTTCACAACTTGGCAATGGGAGGCCATTTATCTCACTGACCTTTCGGGCTTACAAACAGCGAGGGTGACACTCCAGGGACTTGCCACGGTAAGGAGGCAAAGTGAAACGCTACATCCACTTCGATGTGAAGCTTTACGGCTTTACAACTGCTAACACTCAGGCAGAACAAAACTAGAATCAAAATTGCACGTTTCAGTGGGTAAACTGATGGCTAGGTGGCATCAGGAAAAAATCCTTCTGGTCCCCCTTTTCCTCACGTCCTGTACTTCAGTGCTTCGCCAGGTAGTTAAGTTGCATTTAGTGCTGGGAGCCAGGGAAGGGGAGAACAAGCAAGTTACTTTAAGTCAGTCATTGAAGGCTTCCTCGCCTCCCCAGGACACGTTGCATCAGGCGACCGCAGAGCCGCAGCAGACCAGGAGACCCCTGAGAGATGGAGAGGAGAAGCTGCCAGCGCATCAGCAGGCGAAGGAGGTCTTTGCTAGAGCTTCCCGTGGTTATTCAGGAGCAGGAAAAGTTTGTGCCCCTTTTCCAGCTGCCCAGACCGTCTTCCTTTTTGGGCAGCCCAGCACAGCCGGCTGTGGCTGCGATGCATGGGAAAGGCAGCTTCATGGCCGACGGTGCTGTGCCATGGTCTGCAGGCACAAAGATCAGCACCCGAAGCAAAGGGAGCATCACAGCTGGAAACGCAGGCAGCGTACGAGGAGAGGCAAGAGGATTGGGAGCAAACCGCTCTGCCTGAAGCCCGAAGGGTCGGCACGCAATAAAAACTTCAGTACAACAGCCAGGGGAGCATTGCAAAGAAAAGAGTAAATGCGATTTGATAAAGCCTGGGATAAGCATCTATCTAGATGGATTACAATCAGTAACCAGATTCAGGTTAATTGCCATGTTAGTGAGAAACCACTGCACTAATGGCTTGTCTACATTCTTGCCTTTTTCCAACTTCCCCCCCCCACCCCCCTGCAATCTTGGAAATTAATATAGCACAACTCTGATGTTTTTTTGCTGAAAAGTTGTAATAAACATTTGAGTTCCCTCAAGACAGCTTTAAAAACATGGGTGTTGAATCTCTGACAGAAACACGCTTTATTTCAAGTGTTCATTAAGCACTGCCATTAAGTAAGTGATTAAAGCACACCCAGTATTAAAATAGCTTGATTAGAAATCCCCTGCTATCTCCGTTTTCTTCTCTCCCGTGACTTCTTAATTTGTTTGTTCTCGCCCGCTCAGGAAGGCTGTCGGGAGACCTGGAGCGCTGGTGAACCACGCGGGGAGCCAGGCAGGTCTTTGCAAGGCTCCGATCGGGGAGGACAAGCCCATTTCTATTTACATGCTGCAAGTTCACATATACACAGATTATACTTAGTGTTTCACAGCCCATTAGTTTTAGAAATATGTACTAACGACTGATAGGGCATTCAATCACCAGCAAAGCCACATGCTCGCAGGGAAGAGTTTCCCTGTTAAAATATTTTATAGCATTTTATTTCGTTCTCCAAACTCAGCACTGGGTCCTCTCTGACAGCCATTAATTGCCTGTAAACATTCTGCAATTTGCCAGCCAACGCTCTTTTTAAGCTCCGGTTCCCACATGATGGTCCTTTTAACTTTGCTCATCCTGAACAGTTCATCTCTTTCCTGATGTAAACACGTGCACCAAGAAACCCGCACCCAACAAGCAGCAACCTGCAGCATCAAATCACACTCGACCCCAGGAGTCACTAAGCACTCCCAAAACCTGGTAAACGGGACCGCCAGCGCTGGAAATATTTAATTCTCCGGATGGCAACATGTCCCATGGGCCACAGCATCCCAGCCTTTACCCTGCGCAGCACCCGGGCTCCCGCCTCATGCATCCTTGTCACGCACAAGCCGGTCCTGTCAGCTGAAAAGGCATTTTCCCCCCGTTGTTTCCTGACCTGCCCAGAGCCCTTTCTGTTCTTTGTTGGCCAAGGGGAACACAGGCACTGCAACGTTTTAACAAGCCCAAGCTCGAGCCTCCGAGTCGCAGGGGTCTGGCTTATTAATTGCTTTGATGATAAGGACCGCTGCCCTAAACCAGCAGAGAAAGCCCGTGGGACATGAGAGGAACTGGTACCCAAAGCCCGGCCGCTTGCCGGCAGGGGATCAGCAGGGGCCTTATGTGCCAGGGAGCCCTGGGGCTTTTGGGCAGGGGGAAAAACGCTGGAGCCCATCCTGGTGTCACCTCTTCTGCCATCTTCAGCTCTTCCCTCGGGATAACGCTGCTCTGGTTTCCTGTCACCAGAGCCGTCTGCTGAGTTAAGTCAAAGACACAAGCTTGTTTTGCTCGCCTCGAGGTTATCAGCATCCCGGCTCACAACAGCTTCAGCATCTTCTCCAGGGTACTCAGACCCAGGAGCTAATGTGCCTCTCCCGGGCAGAGGGATGCACTTCGCTCCGATATTCAAATGGGGGATTCCTCTGCACCCGCAAGCGCCCACTTAAATCAAGCATGGAAACCGCTCAGGCAAGTGAACGCCATCTACTACATAAACATACAAGCTTTGTGAGAAAGCAGGCGGTCCGACGGCAGCCTCTGAAGCCTGGCGTTCCTGTTCTAGCAGACAACGTGCGTCACAGGATGGGACGACTTTTCCTCATCAGCCTCCTCACGTCCCACAGGATACAGACTGAGGCTCCTGGGGGAAACCGAGAAAAAAACCCTGTCCTGCACCCTGGTGACAGGAAGATGCCTTTCGGCATCGCGCAGGCAATGGATCAAAAGTGCTTGAAATAAGACGTCCACTAAAAGTATTTACATTAAGTCTATGTTACAGCCTATTCAACACCACACGCCATAACAAAGACCATCAGAGGCCCAGAAGACCGAGAAATAGGTCAACTTCTCTTTGAGCAGCAATTTTAAAGATGCACCGAATAGAAATGTTCTTGATTAAGAAAATGCGAGAGCATGACATGCATCGGGGAGACATCTGAGCTACATCTTAGCTTCATCTCATAGAAGCTAAGAACAAGGGCTCAGATGCCTGTGCAAGCACCTGACACACCTTCGCGTGTGCCTCACAGTGCCAGAGATGCCCAAACCCTCTGTTCACCATGCCTGAATTTGTAACTTAGAGGTTGACCAGGCAGCAACTGCTTACTTCTAGCAAAACAGAGATGAAGCTGTGCTGGCCACGCCATCCAACGTGACTGACGTTTCTGGAAGTGCTCCTGCCTCATCCGCCTTTTAAAAAACAGGGGCGGTGGGAGATAGAAATGGATGTGAAGGAGGACTGATGAATTTGACTCCTTGGCTGGTCCTTGCTCCTGGCAAGCCCTGCTCCCCACCACGCCATCGCTGAACGAAAGGCTCCCGCGGGGTAACCGCCGCCGAGGCCAACCCCCTCTGGCCCTGAAGTGGTGGGAAGGGCTGCCCACGCTTTGCTGGGAGGAGACCCCACCGCTGGGATTTTAGCCGCTTCAGGGGGGGATTTCCCAGCAGAACCGGAGCAGACCCATGCCCAGCCTGAAGCCCAACGCCAGCAGCCGGAGCTGCGCGTGTGGTGTTAAGGTCGGCGAGGGCAGGCAGGGCCGGGTGGGATCGACGCAGGGGTCGCCCGGCGTATGATGGGGTCTGAAGGAAGCACCAGAGGGGCCAGTTTCTCCAAATTCGAGGTTCCCAGGCACTGCTGACCTTGCGTACGCACTGGAAAAAGTTTTCACGAAACTTCTCTGAGTCCAGCTAAACCCTATTAACAGACTTATCCAATAACATGAAAATTCAGGTTTTAATGAAAAGTCTTAAGTCCCAGCTCTAAGTGATTTGGACTTTTCTGCTAATGGCATCTGCTAATGACCAAAGATTTAATGCATCAAGTCTTAGCATACATCAGTACAAACAATATAACCATTTAGTGGAGGTAAAAAGTCATCTCATTAGACATCCATCACTGGATGTGGGCAAGATGGTCCAAAGGCTTAAAATAAAATATTCATTTTTAAACTAAAAAAAAAAAAAAAAAATCCCTAAAAACGTACAAATGATTAGGCCAAAAGTAGCAGCCTGCTAAAGCTTCACTAGGATTGAAAATGCAAACTGCAGCGTTTATCTGGAGGTAAAACGCATTTGCAAGTACTTAATTTCTGCAGCACTGTTCCACAGAAGGCAAAACCAATTTTAACAGGAATTAAAGCAATAGGGCCCTCCAGAAACAGGATGTCTCTTAGACAGGTTATTTGAACCATCAGTAGAAGGTCACAACAGGAATTATTTCTCTACCACATTGTGCAAGATGATTTCAGTACAAACAAAACTGTTGAAAAGCTACTAACTTAATTTTATAGATCAGTCCCACGAGGGTTCGTCGCGTCAACGAGACACAAAAACATGCCCTAAAATTACATTTACGTGTGGCTAAAAATATAAAAATCACAGCACACAGCTAAGGACGAGCAAAGAATGACTCGAACAAGCCATGGGCTCAAAGGAGCAGGGCCGCAAACACTTTTTTTGGCCCAAACCATCGACGCTGACTGTTTCATTTGGACTCTCGGCGTAAACAGGACCAATAAACCCACCACAAAACACCGCTGGACGCTGAGCTACGGACACAATCTAAATGCTCAGTGTTTTTAGTCCCATTTGCTAACCGGCATCTCAGAAGACACAAAGAAGGGACTGACGCCTCCCAGCCATGGGCTGCCGGTGGGAGATGACTCAGGTCAGGGCAGTGCTGTAATTATAACGGGCCCGTGCAAGCTGTCAGCCTGTTTGCGGGAGAAGCGGAAAAAGGAAGGGAAAAGGGATACCCAGAAAAGACTGAGCACCCCATCTTCATGCCTGCTGTCTCCCAGGGCAGCTTAGGAAAGATTTTTTCCCCCTCCCCGAAGAGCAGACACAGCAAGCTCACGGAAAGCCTTGCCTCCAGCTGCAGAGAGGAGCCAACAAGGGAGCCCTGGAGGGATGCTCCTACGACGGCTTTGGGGCTAGACCAGCCTCCGAGAGCTGCCCATCCCTGCTGAAACACACCCTCGAGACCCAGGGAGTCCTTTGGGTCCTCGGGACCCAAAATGCATCTTTCCCGGCGTTGGCGGCATTGGCTCTCCTCGGGCTTTGCTCCAGCCCCGTTCACCACCCATCCTCACCTCTGCCCCACCACCTTGCGCTCACCCCCAGGAAGCTGCCTGGACCCCCCGGCCCCGCTCGGCTGGTTTTACTGCATTGCACAGCACCCTCGGGCTCCCCAAAAACAGGCATTTCCCTCAGTTTTCAGATGTTGTCCATGCAGGCACACGGCCATCCTGTGCACTGACCCGAAGGCTGTCCAGTGGCTGGGGTGGCCCCAGCTTAGGCAGCCCGTGAGATGGGGGGAGACGGGGGGAAACGTGGGACTCACCTGCTCCCCCTTCCCACCCCGCTCGATTTGGTCTGTTACTACTAAGCTCCTTCCCCCAGTTGGCCACAGGGCTTAAAAAAAGGTTGCTGGTATGCACAACACACGTGACGACTTTTAAATCCTGCGTAGGATATTTCTGCCTGCTGCTGGACTTGATTTTTTTTTTTTTTAATTCAAGAGCTGCCCTTTAAAATTTAAAAATCACTCTTAAAAGGAAAAAAACCCCACCCTGCCCACAACCTAAGTTTTGTGCAGCAGGCACCTACATCCTCATAAAAACCCTGGGCTGCACTTTATAACATGGATAGAAGTCTAAACATCATAAAAAAGAGCCTAAATTGCCAGATTGCCCAAGCCTCCAGTAAATCACCCTTCCAGATGGGCTTATGGCTGAACACAGAGCCCCACTAGTAGTGACGGGTCGCCCCGCAATTATATTTCAATCCTACTAAACTCAACAAACATTATATGAGAGTTATGCTTGATTTCATTAAAGAGGCACTTCCGAAGCCTACCATCGCCCCGTCATTACCAACAGTTTGATTTTTCATGCAATTAGCGCTCCTCTGTGCAATTAACTCCCCCCCAAAGCGTGGCAGGGGAAGAGGTGGACAATTTCTTATCATAACCGCATCCCTCCTCAGTACTTTTTATTGCAATAAAGGCTGCGCTTGGGAGAAATACAGCCACGTTAGACTCTGCAAAACACCGCTAAACAATTTATCAGGCAAAAAATCAGCTCATGCCAGGAGAGCTTGGGGAAGCATTCAGCCCCTCTCCCCCCTCCACTGCCGACAGGACGAATGGTTGAGAGTGCCAGAGATGCCCAAATGCAATGCTAACCCCCTTTTTTTTTTGGGGGTGGACACACGAGGTATCTACACGAGACCTGCCTGTTGCACACGCGCTGCCGTGGGGCAGTAAGCCCCGAAACCACTGCAGCATCTGGGGTGGGCTGGGCAAACTCAGTCAGCAACATTCCCACCCAGCAACCCCTCCAGCTGCTGCCAACAGCCAGGAACATGGTGGAGGTCTGCAACCACATATTGGAGAAAATTTTATTTTTTTTTAACACAGCCCCCCTCCTCCTCTCTTTCCCCTGCTCCCAGAGAACTGGCAGGCTCCCTCCCCATTCCCAGCACAGTATTTCGGAGGTCAGGACCAGACCCTCCCCTCTCCCCTGCAGAGGGAGCACGCTTTTTAGCTTGACACTCTGGGATCTGAGGATCATCTGGAGGTTGGGTGGCAAGAGACGGGCGCTCCGGCTGCAGGCCTGGTGGATGCTACACACAGACACATTCTCAGTTGGCTTGAGAGGCCGCTTGTCCACGGCCAGTTGCACAGTTTGCCACCTTTATTTGCAGATGAGGTTAAATTTTTCCTGCCCCTTTATTGAAGAAACAAGCTGGGAGATAGATTCAGGGCCATCTATTTCAGACCTTTAAACAAGGAATCAAGGGCTCTGTTCTAAGGAAAATGTAATTTAATTTTCCCTTTTCGTGGCAGTAAGTGCCCTTGCTGTGTAATATTGCATGCTGCTGGAGAGAAAGCATGTATAGGTCTCTTACTCCTACTCTACACCTAGGATAAGGATACCTTAAGCTCATTTAAAAATAAAAATTACCCCAAATTTCAGACTGTTAACATGCTTCCACCATCTCACAGGTGCTGGGTCACAGCCAAGATGCTATCACACCGTGAAACGCAGGCAGAAGAAGTCCCCCCTGCCTTTCATGTGGTTTCAGTGCCTGTGCCTGAAGACAAAGCTGGCAAAAACACCATGCCAGCCAACCGGGCTCAGGACAGTCAGCCCCCAGCCACAGCCAGAGATGGGACCAGGAGCCACGGGGTGAACCCACGTCACCCCGACTCAAGGGGTGCAGCCCCTCACGCCACCAAACTAGCACAGATGCAAAAACAAGGCATCTGATGTGCAGAAGCGGAGACGGGATTTGCTCATCTCGAACATCTCTTCCTTCCGCTCGCCCTCCCCAAACCTCCCTGTCCACACACAAGCTGCTCGTGGGGGATAACCATCTCAAAATGAGTAATTAAATACCGAAACAGTGAGAAAACAATATCCTCTCACAGGAAGATACTGTGGATAATTTCTCATACGCCCAGTATTTTGGAACTCACCATTTGTATCACTTGCACAAAACTAGGAGCTGAGAACATTGGGAAAGCAGCTCCTTCGGTGTAGCACAGAGACGGAGCACAGCTTTTCTCAGCATCGAGCTCTCTCGCCCTAAGTCAGAGGAAGGAAACGCTGCCTCCCCCACAATTTTTTTTTTTTTTAAAAAAAAAAAAAAAACACCTTTCCTCTTCAGAAAACCCAGGCCAGGTGTTACATGCTCTCGACATCAAACTAAGGCCAGGCTGGCTAATCTGTAGGTTCACTCGTTAACGAGATAAAGGGTTTCAGCGCGGCGCTGCAGCCTGGGCTGTGGGAGCCGTGGGCTGGAGGAGTGCTGCCGGCAGCCGAGTGTCACTCCTGGAGGAATGCCTGACCTTTCCCGGGGCTTTGATCATGCTGGCTCGCAGCGTGAGATAACCAGCCCTTTGCAGAATCCGGAGGTAATAAAAAAAGCAGCTTTGAGGCCTCGTGTTTTTGCAGGGAAATACTTACCTGTGTTCTCAGCACACTGCCCGGTCCCCACCGCCACCCTCCCCAGATACCGGCCACTTTGAAGCCAAACCCATCGCTGTCAACTAGGGGAATCGTGTAAAGCGTTCAGGTGAGAGTTTTCAGCTCTTGTTGAATTTTTCTTAATTGAAGAGGGCACTTGCGTATTGCTCTTACAGAAGATGCACGTACAGAGACTCAAGAAAGAGCAGAGCAACAGAAGTACGGTCTCCAATTAGTACACGATTAAGCTGTAAGTAGGATAATAGGAGGAGAAATTTTGTATCTTGCACAAACAAGATGGCAAAAGAGATAGATAAAAGCACAGAAGGGGAATAAAGCTTTATCCCCAGTTCCCCTCTGAACACTGAACCCATACAGAAAGGACTGGATTTGCTGAGGGTTGTTTGTTTGTAATTATTTTAAAGGGGGGGGTGTCTTTCTCAGGACAGTTTACGATGGGCAATTTAAACAAGCCAGTGTAGTGCCAGGTTAGTAAAGCATGAAACACCTGGAGCCCTGGGTTGAATGTGCTGAATCTGTAAGTGATAATTAGATCAGTCTTGAATACTTCCTTTAATGAGTCTATGCAAGCACCGCATCCACCCAGCCTGCTTTTGGTCACCCACCTAGAAAAGTTCACATGATCTTCTCAGGCTGGGGTTGTTTTGTTTTCTTTGAGCCCCTGCAGTACGGTCCCTAAAGCTGAAGCTACCGTTCCTCGGTGCTCTCTGCGGGTTGTACGCGAGGCGCGGGGCTCGCTCTGCAGCAGTCCTCAGCTGCGAGCAGGCTGATGCCAAACCCAGCAGACCTGGATAAGTTACCCCTCTGGGGGGAAAAAAAGTTGTGCTCAGCTATGCTGTCTTCCTCACGGGGGTTAACTATGTAGATTTCAGATGCAAATTTTACTTTAGGGCAGGCTTTATGGTATTAAGAGTCTCTTTTTCAGCCTTCTGAAATTTCATATGTATACATGCTAGAGCTCTCTCATCTCTGTTAATTGGGTTTTGTGGAATTTCGAGGCCCGGGGGCCAAGGGGGGAGGGCTGCTGATTAAAGCGCGCCGTGCAGAAGTGGATGCAGAAGTGTTGCACAGTAACAGGAGGGAGACTGAATTCCTACGAGCTACCTGCCTCCACGCACGCGCCCCGCCTGCCGCTTTGGAGGAACCCTGGTCTTTCACCCCGGCCTTCCCGAGGATGCGAGGACGACCCCCGCCTCCTCCGACGGCATTGCGGGGAGGATGCTCGCCTCCGCTTCTCCGGTCGCGCAAATCGATTTTAGAGATTTCAAGGCTGGTCCGCAGCTACGTTTCCTTATTGCACAGTGCCCGTATCCTCGCCGCAGACCCAAATAGGGCCATCTCCCCACAGCCCAAACCCCAAAGCAGTGGCGATGGGGGGCAGGGGGAACCCACGCTCTGACCTACACCCTTCAGGACTATTAAGGAGGAATAAAAGGGCGTTTAATCTCCCTTCGTCCCCTTTCATAACCCAGCATGCACATGTGTGCCGAAGCGTGTTAGGCTGCAATGCCTGAATTCATGAGACGACGTGTGTGGGTGTGTGTGCCCATCCGTCCCCACGACGAGGGCACAGAAAATACCCGTTCCTGCATTTGGCTGAACTGTATCTCTCCGCATATGAGGATCCAGTCCAGGAGCTTGCTCGCTAGAGCTAAATACAGATATTCACACACCCATTATAAATGCAGTCTAGTTTCATTTTTAACCCACAGGAGGGTGTGGAGGGAGAAGACATCAAAGCATGGACACAGGCTACCCTGGCATTCTGGGCGTGCAATTTTATCTTCCCCTCATTTCCCTCCTCTCCAAACCAGCTGCTACAACTATCATGATGTTTGCCCTCCGGCCAGTATGCTGGAAAACTGGCTTCCAAGGCAGTCATTAATCTCTCCCTATTACCCAGCTGGCACAGGATTTTGCTTAGATCACAGGAGAGTCAGCCCTGTGCCCTCCGAAACACCAGAGGCAGCTCCCGCAGCCACGCGTGCCCGGCACCCACCGGCCCCGCCGCCTGCACCGCTGCGGCAGAAGGGCCACCGCGCGAGGGACGCGTAGGGTAAAACCCAAAGACACATGGGCACCAAAGGGCACTGAAAGAAGACGCTTGATGCGAATCGAGTAAAACCCGCCTGTCAGCAGTGACGGTGAGAAGAAGTGCTATGCATCTTTGGGGGAAGGTGGCTCGGATCAGCGCTAAGTTTAGAGGCTGACTTCTTGCATACCAATAGCAGCAGAGAGTGGTCCCTACGTATGCCAGTTATGCAAGTGAAATGAAGATGCACGTAAACCTTCAGCAAGAAAACGCAGCTCAACAACATTACGCTTTTCATTCAGCCATCAGGTTTCGACCCATCTGGGGTAACGGGGCTGGAAATACACAAATAGGTACGTGGTACGTTGAGCACAAGCCAGGGCTGCTCCAGTAAAGCCAAGCTGAAATGAGAATAAAGCAGGCTTAGAAAGTAATGATGCGCGCTGCTGCAAGTTTGTTAGGGAGATAAAGCAACAAGATGTGTGTTTAGTGCGATTACCACCTGAAAAGCGGCCATTTTACTGTCTCCCACCGTATACTGCACTGTCCCAGCAACACTGTGAGGCAACATTTGACCATCTACATCAGGACAAAAATAATCTTTTCAGAGAATACTTTTTTTGTGTGTTGATGGGGTGATTCATACCAAACCTGTCACATCCTCTCAGTAGCTCATTTGCTACTTTTAGAGGGGAACAACAGGGCCCACTGAGTGCCCTGTGTATACGTACATAAAGCTGCATTTGATCTGTCAGTAGGACCGTAGGTTCCCCCAAGAAGAAGAAACACACAGATGAGTTTTTGATCTTCCTTAAAGTACTGCTTATCTCAGCTTTTGTTTGTTTTCTGTTTTTTGGGTGTGGGGTAGCGTCTGATGTGAATGCCACCCACCATAAGCTATCCGGGCAATGAAACAACCATCATAAACCACCGCTGGAACAAAAATAGCAGCACCTTTCTCTCCCCTGCCTCCCCAGGGCACAGGCCACATGCAGGACGGTACTGCCAGCATGTACAGCGACAAGTATATTTTGCAGATCACAAACTCAAAGGCGCTAAGCATGGGTCTCCCGTCATTATCTTGCATCCAGACACTCGTTAGGGAACCGCGGAGTCCTTCCTGATGGCTACCAGAAAGAGCAGCCCTTCCCAAACAGCCGTGGAGCAGGGAGGGATGGTCCCCCGGGGCTGCTGGCGGGTGCAAACTCTAGCTTGGCCCAAGGAAAGCTGCTGCCTGTGGTACAAAGGGGTGGGTGAGCATCTACAGCAACAGCTCAAAACAGTTCGGTCCCATGCAACAAGCCTAAACCATGGCACGCTGAGCCTTCCCCTGCTGCCCAAGTCTTCATCTTCTCACCCCCTCCTCACCATCGAGAGGGAGTGCCGGTCCACAGCTAGATGCGCAACTGGGTGCAACAGCAATGGTACCAAATCCTAACTTGAATGGGGGAAGCGGTCTGAAAGGGATTTACTTGAGGCTGCAGGTTAAACCAACCTTCGCCCACACTTACAGCTTAGTCCCTCTTACCTCCGGAGCACGCTGGCCAACCACGGCCACACCTGAGCAGGGGGTAGAGGTCTCCAAGCAGCTACGCTCCCACCAGCTTTCGGAGGGGAGAGAAAGGACGCAAAACCCCGTGACCAGGCAGAGGAAGAAGCTCTTAATTAGCAGGAGGCAGCAATCAGCTGCTACGCTGCCTGTTTTGCAGCAGCCGGCCGGGCGAGCGAGCGAGCGGTGCGCGGTGCTGCCGGCGAGCGCCACGTGAGCTCTCCGTCCCCGCCACATCCTCCCTCGCCGGGAAAGGACACGAACCCCCGGGAAGCCCAGCTGCGGAGTCTGCTGCCGAAATCCTGCAGGGCTCCCGCTGAAAAGCACACTTAAAACGTATGCTAAAAATAGAGCCCGCGCTGATGCTATATTTAGCGGGAGGGTGCACGCTGTCGGAAGGGCCGTTGTCCCCTCCAGCAGCAGGGGCGAGGCAGGCGGGCATGCCCTCAGGATGGTCCCACGTACCGGCACACAGCACGAGCGTGCCTCAGGAGAGCCGCGTTTTCTTACGGAAAGGCGAAAGCAGGCTGCAGGAGACCATTTGCAAGCCCGCTGGGTGCTGTTCCCTGCTCCAGAGCAGCCGAGCGGGGGGCAGGAGCCTGGCCCTCCCTGGGAGCTGTGCCACCGGCCTGTCCCACAAATGGATGCTTCCTTCCCTGCGCCCGGGCTTTTCTACCCGCGGAAGTGAGATAATGGGCGTCGTGTTCTTCATAAAGCACTTACGGACGCATTGCTTCATCCAGGCACTCAGGAGAGCCAGGCATAGCTGTAGGAAATAATATTTAATAAGGGCCACTGAAAATTTGTCAGCTAGTGAAAACACAAAACCTCCTGCTTAGCTTGTCAAGCCAAGCATCTGTCAAAACCCTTGACTAACCATCTCCCAAGTAAACAGCAAAACACCCGTCTACTGGCTGGACCGCTTAGGCTACAGGGGCAGATGCGGAGCCAACGCGACACAGGCACCGGGCTCCGCACCAGCGAGCCCAAAGGGGTGGTTTTGCACTTTCCACGGCTCGTGCTGGCTTTCCTCTCCCCCAGAGCAAAGCCAAGCGGATGGGCAGCACGAGGAGGAGAGGATGCCGCGCGGTCCCCGTGGATGCTGCACGGGACGAAATGGCACCTTCCCCCATTGCCTGGCAGAGCCCTGCGGGGCAGCGAGGCAAGGCAGGGGGTGTCCCACCTCCAGCACCCAGGAGGAACCACTGAAAGCCAAGCTTCTAATTAAGACCATGGCTTCAGTTAATTGAGTCCAATTCACCTGTGACATGAAGAGCCCCAATCCCATCAACAATAATGGAACTGCATCGGCTTACACCAGTAATGACTTCAAATCAGCGGCATAATAAAGCTAATTCAATACTTCTCCAGGTCCAGCTGATGAGGCTGCCACGGGAGAGCAGGAGACAGCCTTCCTCCTGCCGCGCCAACACCTCCTCTTGAACAGAGGGCGACGCGAACGGACGGAAGGTTACAAAGGCAGGAAACGTAAAAAAAAAAGTAAGTTTCCAATAACGAGACGAAGGCTTATTTTTAAAATTGAATTACTCTTGTGGGCGACCCTGCGCACGCGCTAACGACGAAGCAGCGCTCCCCGCAACTACCTGCTGGGCCGCGGAAAAGCAAAGCCCGGCAAGGCACCCGCAGGTTTCCAACCCGCCGCCTGCCGCTGAGCCACCCCGCCGAGCCGGACCCACCGATTCGGGGCACCCGAGGCAGAAGTCGCATGGCGTGCGTGCCGCGTAGCGCCCGCCGGGGCGTGGGAAGGAGCTCGCGGGCGACGGCCGCGCGCTGGCGGCCCCGGGGAGGAAAGCGGAGCGACATGAAAGTTGCCCGACGTAGGCAGACATGCAAATCAGCAGCTGCGACAGCAACCTCCTAATTGCCACGACGCCCGCTGCTCTCTCGGGGCGGGGGCTTGGGGGGGGGCCAGGAGGAGCGGGAAGGAGCGAAACCCTCCCGCCGGAGCAGGGGACGTGCCGCCGGGGCCGGGGTCGCCCCGGGACAGCCCGAGCGCCCCGAGGGGTGGGAATGTCACGGCTTGGCCCCCGGCCGCCCCACACAGCCCACTGCCTTGTGCACACAAATTTGTCTCTGCCTCCAGCCAAAAAAACCTAAGCCGCCACTCTTCTAAAGAGATGCACATTATTTTAGAGCAGTCAAGTTATGACTGGTCTGATTTCCATAATACATGCTCTGCAAACATCTGCCTGTTATTTAAGGCTCGGCTCCACTGGGACAGAAGTTGAACAGGGCAGACCTTTGAGCCAGCGCGTCCGCAGAGGGCTCCTTGCTGCCGGAGCGACCTCAGGGCAGAAACGCGGTCGCTCCTCGCTCCCGCGGCCGCAACCGACTTCACGTTCCTGCAGTTTTCCCCACGCGCTGCCGTCGCGGGAGGGCTCTGCCCCCCTCTCTGCCAGAGTCCCTGCTCACGCCGACGAGCACCCCCAGAGCCTCTGCCACCCGCGGGAGGACCCAGCCGGGGTCATCTTGCCCAGAGAGACACGGGCTATGTACCACGGGCGTCTAGCAAATCCTTTGGCACCTTCAGGTTGTCTGCCATTTTTGCAAGCCGACTGTCGAAACCTGAGCGTCCTAATTAGACGAAGTTAAATGCTGCCCTGAACGACGAGCGTTGCTGGCAAGAAAGTTATCCCTGCGTTATTGGACTGCTCCCTCCCTACTAAGAGACCGCAAATTGGTGTTTACTTTAGAGGCTAAGTAGGCCAGGTTTGGGAAATCGCGCCCGCCCCGCCGTCCCGCAAGCTCCGGCTTCCCGGGGGCTCCCCAGAGGCCGCAGGATGGGGCACCGGCTCCTGGCCACGCACCTCGCACCATGCCCTGGCTCTGCGTTTAGCCCCTGCTCCGTCCCAGCCCGACGCAGCGTTTGGCTGCTGGTTTTATTCCCTGCACGCTGTACTGGGAGAGCTGAAATAACCGAGCCTCTGTACTGCAGTGAGTTGACACAGGCTAAATCAATTAGCTGCTATTGCTGGGATGCTCAGCCAGGCCAGATCAAAAAAGACAAAGAAAGAAAAGCCCCACGCCGAGAGGAACCAGGCCCAGTCAACATATTTCTGTCCAATACTTTAATCATCATATTTGAAATGGGAAAGGGAGATGGCTGATGCTTCCCAAAGTGACGAGGTGCAGGCTTGCTCTCCTAGGGCAGGAGGGGCAGAGAGAACAGGCAGAGCGCTGCAGCTCCCATTCACGTCTGCTCCGTCCTTTGTTTCCGTTCAACACACACTTCAAACAAACACAAAAAAGCAAAATACTCTGTAAGTTCAGTTAAGGCACTTTCCGTTTCAGACTGGGTTGTTTAAGCCCTCTAAGGCTCCTAGCTCATCCTGATTCAAAACAGCACCTTTTGGAGCTTGCGCTTAGCATCCTTTAGGAAGGACACGGAAAAGATCACAACGCACCACATGCCTCACATGCCCCACTTCCCTGGGCAGGATTTATTATTTTGCAATAACCTTTGCTCTGCATCAGCTGTCCCAAGGACTACCGGTCTTCTTCCCACTGACTTTTGCAAAACCACACCAGTCAGTAAGCAGCACATCCCATGCCCAGCATTTTGAGTACCAAGCCTTGGACCTGTTTTTGCCTCTGCAAAACATAAAATATTTCTTTTGAGAGACTGGCAATTACGGCTGACAAGACTTCACCTACAGTTGGGACTGGAGGAAACCAAAACTGGTAAAGGATGAAAGCGGCTCCGCACCACCCAGCTGTAGCTGGGCAGCCTCCAGCTTCAGCTCAACCCCTCATGCAGCCGCTCCTGATTAGAAGTATCATGCCATGCTGCTCTTCACTTCAAAGAAGACAACTGTAAGGAGAACTATTAAAGCAATTAAAAAAAATTATCTTTAAGATGCAATCTACGCAGAGACGAATGGGAGTAATTATCAAGCTGCAGATTTTTGTGGTTTTTTAAGGCAATAACTGGCTGAACATTTCTTCTGACTAGCGTTACCTACAGTAACTTCTACCTTATCGAAATGAGATACTGGAGATATAATTTTTTCACATTGTGGGCCACATCTTCCATACCGTATCTCGTAGTACTATCTATGCTCACTAACCCTTTTCTCGTTCAGTTCATAATCCTATCAACACCTCTGTAGCAGCTCATGCAATTGTTTACATAGAAAAGCATGATTTATGCTTTTCTCAAAGCAGCGAAGGCAGCAGTTCAGCAGCCTGAAGTGAGAAGAGCCAGCCCCAGGTTACCAGGCAGCTGCCTGAAATTGCCTCCTCAAATTCTTGGTGAAGAGCAAGACCTAACATCAATACCCTTGCCTCAGCTTACTTGCATCTGCATATCCCGAATCCTTTATCCTCCCTCTTCTGCTCTGTTGTCCCACCTATGAAATGGATATCACGCCGCAATGCAGATGGGAAACAGGCCCTGAGACATCAGCTACCAGGCTGAAGTCGTGCGTCAACTAGACTTTCCCAAATCCTTTGAATATTAGCGCATTCCAGGTATTTTTGCACACAATGCACGATCCATGTCTATTAATCACTTTTGGTTGGATAAATGTGTTTTCTGCTATTGGAGTAGCTATGACGTGAAGCATTACCTGCCCCTGTCTGCCTCTCACGTGCCCGTGGGCAGGTACCAGCACCAGCCCTCCTGAGCCAGGGATGCCGACAGCCGCCTTGAGCTCCTCCCGACGGGACTCCAACATGCGCGCTGGCCCCTATTATAAACACCTTTAAAGATGCAACAGAAACAGAAGCAGCTCAAAGCCAACAGACCTCTTCCCAAAGAAGGCTTTTTTGGTTCGACTGCACCCCGAGATGTCGATCCTGAAGAGGGACACAGTGGGGTTTAGCTTGCGTATCGCAACTTGGCGGCACGGTGCTCTCTTCTTTGCAGGTTAAGACTTAAGCCACGTACTTGATTCAATCAAGACAGTTAATTGGCATTAAAACTTTCACGAATTAGCTATGAAAAAGGGTTATTTTTTTTTTAAAATCTATTTTAAAAATTCCTTTGCAATTTAAATTTATTGGGAGGCAGAGGGAGGGGAGGAAATATCACCAGAAGGAAACAGTTTTTTTTTTTTTTTGAGATCATGCATCTTTCACCAAACACTTAAAAAGAAATCTCAGCTCATATTTGTAATAACAAGGGATTATCAGAGTCCTTAATTTACTGTTGAAGTCTGCAGTGAAGTTTCATACCTTGAGTGAGGTGCAGCCTAATCCCTGTGATTACATTTAGGAGTGAGAGGGAGGTGTGCGGAGGGTGGGGAGAAGCAACTTTCATTGAAGACAACGCTTCAGGCAGCCCTGGAGCAGACTGGATCCAGTTTGAAAACAATTGGCAACCCTAAAACTTTTTGATAAGATAAAAATTCATTGATGTTGGCTCATACTAGGCCCACTTCAACTCTGCACTTGTCCTCTGTGTTTCCTTGGCATATCTGTTCCTTTCCTCTATCTGCTTTAGCATAACTTTATTTTTCTCTTTTATCTTTAGCTAACTGCACCCAGGGACTGGAGGGATTGATTTTTTGTTTTGACTTATTGTTTGAAGATCTGTAACTCAAAGCAGCTTCTTGCACCTCTGATGTCTAAGCCTGAGCAGTATAAAAGGTAAAGCTCATCCTGTGTACCAAACTGAGCTGGGATACCATTTTATAATCAGTCATCTGTGTTTTATTTTGCCTTTTCGGGAGGAAAACTATTTTAAGACTTTATAGGCAATAATACTTTAAATAAATATTCTCATGGCAGATACTACACATGCCAGTTCTCTTTTTTAAAGACAGTCAGCTATTGCTCACCACTCAGGGGAAGAAAAAAAAAAAGTTCCTAATTAAAGGAGGCCATTATACATCAGAAGATATTTTGAGCATCACGTCACACTACCGACAGCCTACTGCAGCCAAAATGTTACCATGCAAATCTACAAACGCTCTCGCTCAGAGATGCATTACCACGAGGCTAGCCTAAATCCCTGCTGGGAGGGGAAGGCAGGAGACGCGAGATGTGCTCGTCAATGCCGCTCGTAAACAGCGATCCCTCATTGCCATGTTAATACCACCCTGTCCCGAGATATGGAGGGATGGAGAAGGATTTTTGTTTGCTTCCTCTGCCTTCTGAGGGCCGAACTTGGGAGATTTCTCCTTTTCCCAGGCAATTCCCCCCCCCCCCGCCCCCAATACTGCTAGGCTGTTTTAAACAAGCAGTTCTGCAGGACGCGGCACCCAGGTTTCTCACTGCACATACGCATTTCTGTATCGTAGAAAGCCGATAGCCGCGGCACACACCAACTTTGTTTACGATCGCCCGTCTCCGCTATTCCCTGAAGTTGCCCAGCTTGCTGAAATATGGTTACATATGCAAACATTATCTCCCAATTGTAACCTCATTTTCTGCTCTGCTGGACAGCGTGACCAGCATTTGTCATCTCGCCGCCCCCGCCCGCCACATCATTCATGTGTCTATAATTGTCATCAAGATGTGGCATGTCAGCAGGACTCCCGCGTCCGCTGCTCCCCATCTCCACGCAGTCACTCAGGTAACAAACCCATAATCTCGCCCTGTTTTCATGATGGTTGAATTACACATAATTGTTTCTGCACAGTGATTGATTTCTGCCTGAATAGAGACCTCTGCCTTTTTTCAATGCGAGCGAGTGGCAGCCAAGTCTCTCCATCTAGGAGGAGGCAGCAGCCTTTGAAGAGATCAAAGCCAAGGCCGCGAGCAGTTGTGCGCCCTGGGAATATGGAAAGCCTTTATGCTCTCAACCCCATTTCCAACATCATGTTGGATTGCAGCTGCATTACATTCTGCCAGCATTCTTAATGCTTTTAGTATTGACTCTGACATCACCGATAGCTGTTTTAAAGTAACAAAAGCTGAAGGATGACTTATTTTCACAACTCCGTAATTGGAACATGCAAAGTTAGGGGAAGGGAGCATTTGTTTTTAATCTGAGATACAAAAGAAAGCACAGAAAATTATATAAGTTCCCCGAAATTAAAAACACGTTTTTCATATGGAAAGAACAGAGGGGGCATTTTTATAGCCTAGACCACACAAAATGAACTGATTATGCACATGCTTTTTCAAGCCTAAAGGCTGAAGTAAAAATACAATTGGGCAAGCGAGTCAAATTGGGAAAAAATATTGTGACTCACGCTACGTTTAGTGACTTTTAGCACCTGATGCAAGGCAAAACAATGCAGATGTCCAGGCTGTCGCCTCCCTTCTGCAGCTCCTTGAGTAAACGGACAGTGGTTCGCTTTTACCCTAAACCAGGCACACGGCACATGGCAAACAAACACTAAATCTCCATTAGTTATCTAAAAAGATAAATAATGATCTAAAAGTGTAAAACATGGCAAAGCTTCCTCTCAGACTTCCTTTCCTCCAGTCATACAGACAACTCGTAGGCTGCCTCAAAACTACTCTTGCCACAATATTGTTTTCAGGGGCATCAAATGCTCCCACGCTCCTCTCTCCTCATCTGGCTTCGCTGGTGAAAGCAGAAGTAAATCTCTATAGAGAAAGACTGCCCTGAACTTTGATTAAACGTACGTCTACACTGCCCTGAAAAAATATTTCCAGGGAACTTTTAAAACTTATCAGTGGAAAGGAGGGGGGATAAGGAGGATGTAAAAAGCGGGGGCCCGGGAGGGTGCAGCAGCTGAACCACTCTGCGTCCGTATGCTGACCAGTCTGAGCACCACTGCTATTTCGACAAATATTTTTATTCATTCTAAAACCACTGAATAGGAGCTTTTAGGAGCAGTAATTTTGAAATATGGTAGCTGCCATTACAGTGTGCAGAGTGGTGAGAAAGGAAGAATGTGCAAATAAAGCATAAGCTGTAAAGAATTAAACATTATAAGCTGTAAAGAATTAAACATTATGAGCACCCATGTATTAGCAATAAAAATAATTTCCTCTTAGCTGTATCATTTTTCTTCTGCTGTTCTAACACTCCTTTTTCCCTGTAGTCATTAAAACCCCAACTCAAAGACAACAGCAAAAGGATCTGCCCTCCCTCCCTGTGGACACAGAGCTTATGTCCATGTCATTTCAAGGCTGGGAAACTGTCTCATTTTTACTTTGACTGTTCCTTAACACACAATAGCCATACTGAGGCTAAAACTAGAGCCAAACGTAGCAAGCTCTTTACCAATATGTAAAAACTTATATTTTTTTAGTAGTATTAAGACAGAAGTCTTTTCTGTGTTAATCGGAGGTGTGGGGGTCGTGTCGTCCCCGTCCCCCCCCATCCCCAGCAAATTTATTGCTTCCTCTGTACAGCCTGCTTTCTTAAATCAGGACTAATTCTTTGTGGCTCTGGTGTCCGCTCTGATAAGGGGAGGGATGCTCATAAAGCAACTCTGAGGAAAGAGCTGCAAGATACAGAGAGCTGGAGCAGTCACTGTAAGCAGAGGTATCTGCTGCCATGTTGGCGGGGCAGCTAATTCAACTTCTGCCTATCCCACAAGGAGTCTGAAGTACCTGGAAACGAATGTCAGCCTCCAGAAACAGTGCAAGCAACATGCATAGCATTGCAAAGGTCTCCAAAACACTCGCCACTATGAAGAAATAGCAGCAGAGAAGTCACTTATACGATGCTGCAACCCTGCCTTTCAGCGTCAAACCATTACTGTGATGAAAAAGTATGTTTTACCGTAATTACTGCTTATTTTCCCTTCCAGGGACTTTGTTGTTCATTTGCAGAGGATTCACTTGCTACTTGATTCTTTTGCTTGAAAGCTTGCTACTTTTTTGCACTACTCACTGAAATTTGAGAGACACCATTCAGTCCAAAAGAGGCATGCGGAGGCTGTTGGCCAGCATTTCATACTGCGCAGCCCACCACATACCCCGCACAGGCAGCTCTCTGTGCCCAAGCAGAGGCACAGCTTCTCCTCACGCAGGCTTTTTCAGTGACCACATCAGCGAGGGCCAGGGGACCTGGCAGCAAACCTCACCAGTTCCTTAAATCCTGATCCCTGCAAAGTGACGACCTGCGTGACTGCAGCAAACTGAGCTCTAGGCTTGGCTGTGGTGCTGGGGGATGTGCAGCCGCCAGCTGTGGCCACCGTGTATAGGCTGCAGCTACACAGCTGCGAAGGAAAAAGAAAACACCACCGATGACCCGGGTAACGCCGGGGAGGCAATGCCACCGGGGCACGCCGCTCAAGAAACACAGATAGGAAGCCGAGAGCTGTGCTCCAGCGAGCACAGCCTGGGCGCATGTTGAAGTAGCAGGGATTTCAGGACGCCCAGAATTTTAAAGGTTCCAGGTTCAAACCAGCCAGCACCTCCTTTGCAAACCACTCTTCCCACCGGAGGCTGCTGAGGAGCAGGGCACGGACATCGCTGAGGCCACGGCAGGTGCCCGCCACGGCTGGAAGAGGAAGACGGATGCCATCGCTGCTGAGATGCCATCCCAAGTAGCTGATTAAGAAGCAGCAGAGCAAGGTCCTCCCAGCCCCATGTTAAACGACAAAAGCCCCACCACGCCAGTGCCCCGGGGAGCCGGCTGAGAAACCCTGGTCGGCCATTCCCGGCACATCGTGTGCAAGAGCCACAAACCGATGGCAGCCTCCTGGGAGAGGGAGCGCACCGTGATGCTTATCTAACTGCGTTTGGGCTGAATTTCTGAGAGAGGGACTGAGACGAAGGTGGGGTGCAAATAACGATGCTGAGGGCAAGCAGCCTGCTCCCCCTGCGGGGGGAGAGCAAACAGAAAACAGAATGGGAAGATAAGGGTGCTGCTGCGATGGCAGGGAGGGAAAATGAGAAAAAACAAAGTCTGCTTTTTGAACATAAGTTTTTAAGTTAATTTTCTTAAGCCCCTCCTTGCTTTTACTTAGAAACTTCAGTAGGATTGTTTGGTCCTTAACTGAAAGGCTGGGTATGAAACACAGCCACAGCCAGCACTGACACCAACTTTCTTCTTATCTGCACTGGTTTTAAACCTCCCATTCCCTCCCTCCACGCACATCCCAGTTTTTACTTTCTCAGACTTCTGGTTTGTTTTTGTGAAAAAAAAAAACAAAAACCCAAACCAAAAACAACCCAAGAAACATATCTTTATAAGCAAGCTGTCTTTCAGGTGGATTCCTGAAGTGAACTCGGGAAACGTTCGCACCTCTGCCATCACATTCCTCAGTCTCTGAACAAATGTTGCTTTTTTGGGTCTTCATTTGCAGAAGCCTCCTCCCAGACTGTGCCTCTGCTTTTGGGAGCAGGGCGGGGGGAGGCAGGGGACGACCCCCCCCCCCCCCACCCCGTGCTAGCATGGGCACCAGGGATACCTCCCAGGAATCTGCCAGCAGCCACCGACGCACTGCGATTTCCACGGGTCACGTCCTCACGCTAGACTCTACGTTGGGTAATTATACACAGAATTTACCTATTTCATGCTTAATTACACAGGCACAAACTTTTGCTCCACCCCCGAAACAGCTATAACCTACCAGGATGCGTTACTACAGGCAGCTTTCCCAGTCCTGGCTTAACCCCCTAGGCTCAAATCTCAGTCACTGTCTTAACTAGCCATCCCCTCCTGGGAGAAGCCACCGAGCCCAGCAGAGGAGAGGAGCTGCAGGTAATGCATGAAAGGCCATCGTCAGCCCACGGCTGACTCGTGAGCCAGGGGCTCCTGGGCTGTGAAACGCTGCCTCCAGAAGAGAAATGTGAGACCCATGCGCAGGCTCTTCTGCTGACTGAACCTGAAAAAATGCTTTGTCCAGAAGATGTTAGCCAGAAAGAGTCATTTAATGGAGGAGGGCATTTTTTGTGCAGTGAGCACAAGTGTTTAACCAGCAGAACGTATTTACATGCAGTCCTGGAGCCAGAGCTGGAGGATAAGCTCCACAAAACCCCCTCTGAAATCTCCTTCTCCTAAGAAGTCTGCCTCTGCCCCAAACACAGGGGTTTCTGAACCGGCTTTGATTAAACCACATTTCCCAGCTGAATATTTATTGTTCTGCCCCATTGGCCTGTAATATTCTCATTTACACACATATCCCTGGAAAGAAAAAGAAAAAAAAGGAAGAATTTAAAGTTTCAAAGGAAGAGGGAAAGCTTTCTACGCAAGTTGTTTTAGGAGGGCCCTTGAATTTAAAAAGTTTCAAGCAAAACAGCATTTTGACCAGCTCTCCTGGAGTCTCTTAATATTTCCTTATTCCAAAGTATGAAGTCATCCTTTACAGGTCACTCCGATAAGAAGCTTAGTAATTGCCAGCTTAAAAAAAAAAACAACATGTTTGCAATAGTGCTGTCAAACTGTCTGGGGAGTTGTCTAATAAATTAACATTTTTTTGCGGTTCTCCTATTCCGAGTTTTCCTTCTGAAGATTTACATCTAAAACAGGATCTCTGCACTATTATCTTAGAAATATCCTCAAAGTAACTGAGAGAGGGGGAAAAAAAGTCACAACAAAACCAGAAAAATCCACACGCTTAAGAGCTAAGCTTTTTAAAATTTTATTTCTTTTTTCCTTTAAATCCAGCACAGCTTCCTTTTCTTCCTGCACGGGGGCTATTTAAGACACGAAATAATGTGTGAGAGAGAGGGTTTTTGAGTAACACATTTTTCAAATCCAACATGCTCAGTTCAAACATTTTTTAAGCTGAATTTCAGTTGCGTGCAGGAGGAAATCGGGCAGTAAAGAACGGACACAAATACAACCCAGCGTGCTAGTGTCAGAGGGCAGCGAAACAGAAAGCTTTAGGGGCGTTCTATAGGCTAAATTGTTTTAATTGCTTACGTTTTTCGACATGTATTTTTTAGCATGTCCGATATACAGCTTATTTCCTCAATATCCTCAAAAGCTCTCCCAGCGCCAGCTCGGTGAGCTCCCCTTCCCTTTCCGTGCGGATCCCCAGCAGCCGGGAGGAGACCCGGGCAGGCTGCAGCCTGCCCCACCGCCCCGGGCTCCTACACCTGACTGTCACCCACCTGCTCGCTCCCGCCCTGCTCCCAAAAACCTCCTCGAGAGGCTGAACCTGCACGTGCATCTATATTTGAGAGAGGAGGACCTGTACGTGAGCCGAGGGACAATTTTTACTCTTCGCAGGGGCTGGCTAACTCATGTGCAGACGTTGAGGGGAGAAATCAGAGTCTCCCCAGTTCGGAGGGGTCCCTGCACTGCGTCAAGCCCAGCTATTCTCCTGCTTCACCTCAACTTTTCCGTAACAAGTGTTTCTTCGGTTTAAGAAACAGAAACGCTGCTAATCAGGCTGCAAGGAGTGCCACATGCTGAAACAAGCTGCCACAAACCCTAAATTGAGGAGGGGGCATGGATGTGAGAAGGAAGACACTCTGTAAAAATGAATTCGGAAAGCCGCGTGGCGGGAAGACGTCCTGCGGTGCCGTTTTCTGGCGTGGCTGCTTGGGATGCAATGGGTCGGTGGCGGGAACCTTGCTCACCGTGGGGGTACACGGGAGTTACACGAAACTGCAATGAAGGCAGCACAGGACTGGGGGGCGGGGGATAGAGCACAACCAAAACCACAATTACCACCTGTAACTGCAGCTTCCTAGACCTGCCACAGCACCAGTCAAACTTCAGAAACTAGAGAACCTTAACAAATCGCTGGGTTGTGGCATTTTAACAAAGTAAACACATTTGCATCGCTGGACACAGTTTATCTGCATTTTAGCACATCGGCAGGGAAAAGGCCTTCTCCCCAAGCGCGGTCTGTATTTGACAAGCGTTGACACCTTTAATCGACACCTCCATATTGTACTTTTTTTATGCTGTACAAAGCTTGCCAATGCAAGATTTGGGGGGGGATGAAGAAAGATCAAGGCAAGAAGATATGCCAAAACTGCGGAGAGACAACAGACGTTCACAAAGACAAATCTCTGAGGCAGTTTTGAAATACAGAAAGAGGCAGAAAATTGAAGAAATAGAGCCTTGTAGCATAGCTAAGTGACCAGTTACTGAGACAGAGTGTTGGCTCGGAGCAGCTGGTGTCACTCGGACCCCGACCGAGAAAGACGGGGCTTACAGGGATAGCTTTTTAGAGCTCACCGCTCTCCACCTCTGAGCCAACAAAACTGCCCAACAAAAGCCCTATGTTCCCTTTCCCTGTTTTTCTGGACGTACACGACAAATCAGACCATTTCCAGACTGGTTTTCTTTGGACAACTCCTGCATCCCCGTCCAGAGCTCCCTTCAAGTCAGCCAAGGGGGAAGCTGAGCGGCCATCAGCTTCGTTCGAAGCACCCGGCATTTTCAGGGAGCACTTTGTGGCAAACGCCACATGAAATCACGGGCTCCCACGGGGCTTCTCCCCCGTGCGCCGGCCTGGCTGAAGCAGACCTGCCCGCTGACTTGCGTGGCACTGTCTGAAGTACAGGGCTAGAGTACTGAAAACGCCTGGATAGACGGACGCCTCTGGGAATTAACTGCTCTCGGGCTTGCCTAATAGCTCCTAACCAAAGCGACTCTCTGGCTTACGTGTTACAGCTGGTGACAACAGTACGCTTACTTTTTAAGTTAAACTGCCCATTTTATAAATATTCAATCAAAGCCTCGTAACTTTACACTTGTGATTTGTGCTGACTAAGCTCATCATATTGATTTTACGCCTCAACCTTACCTATACCCACAGCCACTTAAAGAAAATAAACAAACGTCAAGTCGACATTTCGGCTCCGTGAAAATGCTCTTCTACACGAGGGATTCGGTATCTTTGAAGATCACAGGCGAAGATATTCTAGGTCTGTCTTCTAGGAAGATATAACCACGGCCAGAGGCCAGGGGAAGGCATGCCACTTCTCCTCAGGCAGTTCGGACCGCTTTTCTCCCCTTGAGGAGAACAGGCAAACCCTGGCCGATTAGCACAGTTGGCGCACATGTTAACTCCCTGCCACACTTTTAGCTCAATCCCAAAGATTCAGCGAATACATTTTTATTTAAGTGCTCAATCACTTTCTTGCTGAGAGGACAGATTCCTTTGAAGTGGGAAACCCAAACTAAATAAACATATCCACAAGATCCAAGTCTCAAAATAGAAGCCACTGGGTTGCTAGATTCACTTATTCCGAACGCAATTTTTTTAAGTGAATGTAACGCTTACGAAGGGCCGGAGCGACAGAGACACTGATGCCCAAGTGCCCGGGCAGGAGCAGCACACCAAGCAGCTGCGCTGCCTTCCCCCAGCGTCCTGCACGAAGGGACCAAACCCGACGGCCAGATGAGAACAGTCTTCCCGCCAAACACGCTCTACGGCCAAAAGCAGCTTAGCGATAACTGCCTGCCAGCCGGGACGTGGGCACTTTGGGGTAAACGGGAGTCATTTACGCACAGCCGGAGCGTCATGGCGCGCGGCTGCCCTGCAGCAGTGGGGAGGACACACGCCGAGGACAACCTGCCCTCCACCAGGTCGAGGACCCACAGACCGCCCGGCTCGCGGCAGCGTTTCGCTCGGACCAGCCGCACGCTGGATCGGTGTCCGTCTGTGCGAGAGCAACGCAGGAGATCACAGCGGGCCGCACGACGCGCAGACCTCGAGCTGCAAAATGTTCAGCGTCCGTATTACAGCAGAGGCTTGCGCGTGTGTCTTCTTCTGAGAGACACAGACAGTGTTTTACTACTAGCAAAAAAAGCACGTGCCTCTAATGGGACTTCAGAAATATTACAGCAGCAGTAAAATGCTTTTGTGTGGGTTATTTCCTTCCCATATCAGGAGGAGTTTTCCCTAACTATAAACAGAAGTTAAGTACTCGGGAGGAGCCAGGCCTGCGGTACCCAGGCTTTTCAATGCCTGCAGCCATGCAGAGCTCCAAGTATCTGGAAAAAGTCTTTTCCTCTTTTGATGCCTGAACCTGTGGAGCTTCAGGCTTTCTTCCTGAGCCTTATTCTCCCTGGCACTCGCAGCCCGTCACAAGCTATTCTTATTAACACTTTTTCTGGACTAGGATTAAGTTGGAGAAGAGGTGGCGCAGCACCAAAACAACAGGAATGACATTTTGCTTTTAAACCACCTTAAAATGAAAGCAGCAGTTTATACTGAATTAACTTTTACAGTTTATATTGAATTAACTCCTAGATATATAGGAAAAAGGAGATTTAGGACATAAGCATACACATCTTGATATACAAAAGCTCCAACTTTGATGATTTGTAATGGGTGGGGTTTTTCATTACGCCTCCCCCTTGCCCATTCGCAATTAGATAGATTTACTAATTGCATCACCCTGACACGGAGAAGGCAGCAAAAGCAGAAACGCTGTTTTCTTCACCAGTATGTGCCCCAAGACCACACTCGTGACGGGCATACATACTTAAGACTCTGCCTGGATCGTGCCATCTTATCACGAGCAACCAGATCAAGCTTCGGACAAAAGCCAACCTGGAGGCACCGCAGTAACTTCTTCTGCCCCCTTTTCCAAACGGAGAATTCATTTCACTAAGGGGAAGAAAGCACCACCCAAACTCGGCCCACGACCATTCATGGCTTGGATTTGTGTTTCAAAGAGACCTGGCTTGTATCTTAGACTGATCAGCTGTGACGCTCGAGTCAGAGCAGCTGACAGACGCATTCGCAGCAGTGAGGTCCCTCTATTAGCCCTCTTCTCCCCCGGTGCTGGCATTTGGTGCGACTCACCGAGCCCCTCGGCAAATAGTGCCAAAATTCCTCCCTGTGCAAACCCGAATAAATCCCAGTGAGTTCTGCTTCCATAGTCAGGAAGCTTTGTGCTCCTCCGCATCTCATTTCCAAGTTATTTAAGGAGCTAATTGGCATCATTCGACTTCATTGAGAAGACGTGCGCCACGCAGGGTGAAGCGGCAGAGCCTCAGTGCTGGGTGAGCAGCTCCGGCTTGTCGAGCCCCTCGGCTGCCCGTGCAACCCATTTCCTCAGGCACGGGTCTGGGGTCGCAGGGGGAAGAAAGAGACGTGCGACAGGACCACAGCTGCCTACAGAGCATCCCGCACCAATGCCAACCCAGGGATTAGTGCAAAACTTTCTGATGGGTGATACAGGAGCAGGAGCTGAGCCCCAACATCTGTGCTACAAAGCCCATTTCACGTTGGGCCAGGGAGCTTTCAGCTGACTACGGCTCCCAGCAAGTGCCTACAATTGCACATTCAGCAGAAGCTGACTCTCAGGAAATGACAATATTATGAAAAATCAGGTTCGTGTCCTTCTGCAGCTGGATATGCTAGCTCTAACACTCCTGTACATTCCCCTCGGGGTCCCAAAAATTCCCCACAAGCAAGTGAGCCAGCCTGCTTTCACAGGGACAGCAAGATGCAGCTAGGGAAATAAACCCCTCTTACTGAGGCTTTGTAGCCACTCATTCTTGCTATTTCTACCCTCATCCTTCCTCCTGTCCACATTACCTGCACAATTTTTCCTGGGACATTAGCTCTTCAAGACAGGAGCTATCTCCATACCCCTTGCAGAAGCACACAAGGAATATCCAAAACTTGGGCAGGGTAGGGGGGCCCTGTGTATAAACGTTCCTTGTGTTCAAACTCTCTTAGCAGAATTCCTCATCGTTTTCAAATGGATACGCTGTGTTTTGCAAGTCGCTGTAAGGTGTTTATAGATTGTATCCTCCAACCTAACACCTCCAGCTGCTACAAAGAGACAGTTTAGCCACGACGAAATAAACCCAGACCCCAAGAACAGATAAGAACAGACAAAAGGGAGGTTGCAGAAATCATCTATCTTCCCACAGAAAGTTTAATTCATTGGGAAAGAGGGAGGAACAAAGACAAAATGATTTTCTGCATGAATTTAAGACACAGAGAAATGATTCTTCTTCAGTCATCTCCTTTGTCCCCACGTTCCCATCACACAGGCGAGAAAGGTTTGCTACCCCAAAACCAGTCTTGTTAACGAAAAAGTAAGAAAAAACCCACACGAGTTAGAAAACAAACAGCTGTCTCCATCTCCCATCTTCAGTACCCCCACGATGCTGAGAAACTCACCAAAAGACATCTCGAGCACACAGGATGCACACTCACCAGGTGTTACTGCGGTTTTAGTACCACCACGTGCCACTTCTCCTCCAGCCACCCAAACCAACTGCTTTGCTTTTTCACTTACCCAGCCATCTGATAAGAACACATACCGCGGCGCGAGGGTTGTACCTGAACCCGTAATTAACGCTCTCCTGCTCCTACAAATCCAACTTGTAAACGGCAAATCAGTGCCAGTAAAATAAAAAAATAAAATTAAAAAAAAAAATTAAAAAGAGGAGAAGAGAATATGAGATCACTCTAACGATAGCAGATTTAGGAAAATTTGAAATCTTCCTCATATACCCTCTCTCCTCCAAACGCTGCACTGAAACTACACTACGGCTTTCTTCTTTTAAGACTTATTAGGCACGTTGTGTCCAACTACAGATTTGTATTTTCAGTTTTACAGAGCAAGAATATAAAGCGTTTGCCTTTCTTTTAAAAAAGGCATTTTTTTTTTCCCTACATATTTTGGTGAAAGTAACTTTTTCCCCATTCCAAGAAAGCTTTGCTCTCTCTGTGCTGGCGTAGCAAGCCAAGGCCACCTCCGTCAGAGATGGTCCCGTCCTGGGCCTGGCCACCTCTCCCCGGGGGTGCATGCCCTGGGCGGTTTGCAGGCAGCCGGGTCCTTCCAAGGGTTTTTGCCAGGCGGAAAAAAGATTCAGTGCCCCAGGGCGGCTTTTTAATCCCGCCTAACACCTCCAGGCAACAGATGCATCAACAAGAAGCGGCTTTGTCATGCAAATGGCAGGGCGCAGGTACAGGCTGCAGGGCTGCTCCCGCACAAATGGCTGGGGACTAACACCCCAGGGGAGACCTTCACCTCCAGAGCTGGCTCATCTCGGCCGCTCCTTGCCCCCCAGCCCCGGCACGTCCCCCCGAAAAGGGGAGCAAAAGCAAACCTGCGGGGCGGCGGCTGGGACCCCGCAAAGGTGACCAGGCAGCAGCGCGCAGCGCTGGAGCTGTGGTTAGCCATGGAGCGAGCAAGCGTGTCATCTCCTGGACGCGGCGTTTTGATCTCGCACGCATTAAAACCCAGCTGTCAGCTAGCAGACTAACAAAGATTATAGTTCAATTAAACAAAAAAATTATTTAATAACTCAAGCGTGTAGCCTTGTGGTTAAACTGAAAGAACTCCAGGCTTATGTCAACATTGCAGCCCTGCAACGGCACTATTTTATCGCAATAGTGGTGCTGCTCTAACATGCAAGAGCAACACTGAACTAAATTAGCCCCTCAGATGTTTGGCAGGCAGCTTTACAATGAGAAAGCAGATGCGTTTCCCCCCCCTCCTCCCCTCCAGCGTGTCCACGTAGGACGGTTCCTCAAGTACCTGAGCAGACAGCCTCCACAAGAAGCCGATATTCTGGTGGCATCGATGCCAGATGAGTAAAGAGCAGCAGCCCCACCGCACCAATGCGTGGAGAAAATCCTCAGTGAATAATTAAACTGGATTTTGTTGTTCAAAGCCTTGCACCAGCACTAGGGACTTTCTTAGGAAAGTAACGTGGGAAAGAGGGGGCAAAAAAAGGTCTGAAGTTTCCCAGTCCTCAAAGGGGCAGGTTTGAGTCTCGGTGCCCTCTCGAGAAGCTGCATCCTTTTCCCCACCATACATCTGAACTGAAGTTTTCTGTAGAGCAGCGTTTACAACAACAAGTATCAACAGACCGTGGTCATCATGCTTCACCCTAAATGGCTGTAGGCCTCTGAACTGTAATTTATACAGAAACAAGGTCCTTTTAAAAAACAGAGCTATAGTAAGCAATACATTGCACGAGATTTGCATCTTTCTAACACAAATAGTGACATATAAAAAGGGTAGATCCGTGCGTTTCCCAGTGCCAAACCATTCCGAATCCGAACATCCACTAATTTAACACGCTTTGCTACTGTCAAATTACCAATACAGATTAGGCCCCCTCTTTTTTGTTTTTGAAGTCAAAAGCCACAACCCTGAAGAAAAATCAAGAATGTCGGAGAGCAAAATAATGACAGTTGTTTGACAGAGACTGCCAAGTAAAAATCTAAGAGCCAGTAAGACGGAAAACTGCTTTATCACAGGGAAATAACAGCATCCAGCTTCTCATATCACAGCACACACAACTGCAGCGGCATTTTTTCAGCAGGATGCTTACAAGCAAATTTTTTTTCCTGCTCCACTCTGGTTCTACTAATATAATTTCCACTGCTCATTTTAACACTGTTTCCCCATCACTCTAGACATATACCAAGAGGTTTATAAAAATAAATTGGAATTGACTATCCAAAATAAAAAGTACATTAAAATCCATTCAAACGTGCATCTACACCAATGGAAACAGAGGGACCAACCTGGAAGAATCAGTGCCCACCACAACATAAAGGAATGCTGTAACTATTGCGTCACGGTTGATATTAATTCCTAAACAACCACTTCACAATTTGTGGCTGAAAATACAGAGTATGTTTCAAAGCAATACTGCCAGATACATAAAGCCTTCACGCAGAGCAACTGATGGCAGAAATAAATATCAATCAGCAAAGAGCAATGCCATATCTGAAGGCAAAAAATAAAAAAGAATCAAATCTTTTCATCTTACTGACAAGCAACTTCAGCAGCTCAGCTTCCAGCCCTCGATTTTCCTCAACAAACGAAGAGTTAAAGCCAGAAAATTCACATCTGTCCCAGTCACTACAAAGACAGCATTTACATCATTCCACCATACATTATCCTACAGTCGTAAACCAGGGCTCCCCCCCTCCCAAAGCTCCCAGCCCTGTTCAAAGGACGTCAGACACCGCAGACATTAATCTCCGCTTTTCCACCGCAATCGCGACCGACACCTCTAAGAGCTCTCAAACTCCACTGGACGGAGCCTCCGAACAGCAGAAGTGCAACCTTCACCGTAACCGAAGCTACCCAAAAAACCCCGGCGTGAACACGCACTGCAGACCGAACAGGAGGAAACCCAGCTCGCCGAAACCGCTCTTTGGAAGAGATAACTCACTGTTCTGGGGATGGGTGGCGACAGAGATCCATTAGGCATGTACGGGTCGTTATTCATATTTGGCATCATGATATACCCAGAATAACCAGAGTATGATGGTCCCTTGCTGTATAAGCCACTGTCTGGATGCTTTCCTATGGAAGAGGAAACAATGATTACATTATTCCCCACATACGCATTTCTTGTAAGTTAGAGCACTTAAAACAGGTACTGTGCATTCATAAAAATGTTCCGCATGCAAACGTTTCCTTACTCATGGAAACTACCTCCGACAGAAAGTGGTCCGCAGCAATTTGTAATAATATTTTTTAAGAAGAGTTAATTCTTAAAGGAGCAAGTACTCTCAGTGAGGAGTTTATGCTTAAAATACGGAATAGCCTCAGAGTAACCAATTTATTTTGCTAGTCCCTGTTCAAATCAAGGCAGAAACATCAGCAATGACATCACATTTCTCAAGTAGCAGTTTTCCCCCATTTTATACATCCCTCTAGGATTTGTGGATTCAGAAGTATTGCCAGTATGGGTTTCCAACATCACTGTTAGGAAAGGGAGGAACAGGGCAGCGATAACTAGATATAATCATTTCCTTCTCTCGCTGAGACATGGTGTGCAGCGAACAATTCATTCTGGCCACGCTCATCGGGAACAATTAGAGGGCAAGGGCTGGCTTGGAAGGAGACCCTAATGATTTGGGGGGGGGGAGGCTGTTGAACACACATGGGACTACAGTCATGAGGGAAGCCAAGTGAGGGAGGCTATTTTGCAGGAAAATAAAGAATTTGGGTCCAGGTACTGCAAAAGGGGGTGAACAGGTCTCCCACGTATATGACAGTTGACAATGATACTACCCGAAGGTGAGGTTTTCAGAGGATGAAAGGCTGAAAAGAAAACTATACAGATCTGACCTCCTCCCCCTCACTGCCAAAATGCTGCAAGCATGGACATTATTGCTTTTAGGCTGTTTAATGACCAATTTGGAGAAAAATCGCCACAGAGTCCCGGAAAGCACCAGGACTGAACTGTGTCTGTCTTTGTATGGAATTTATGATCTGCTTTAGTTCGTGATGATAAGCATTTCATTTTAAACATACTCTTTCCATCCTTCACAGCACACATTCTTTGTACGCGTGTCCAGCTTCCTAAGTGATATTCAACGAACTCTGTTATCTCCTCTGTCCTCCTCAATGAAAATTAACCAGCTGGTACATTAAAAGCAAGAGGTCTGTTCATGCTTAGATTTGGAAGAGGAGATTTAAGCGACAGACTTTGGCTATGGGGAAAACAGCACAGAGTTTCTGAACACACATAACTCGGCTGCACTGTATGAGTGAAGAGATAGATGTGTTTAAGCTGATATCCTAAAAATAGTTATTTCTTCAGCGAAGATCCATTTGGCCTACTTATCAGTTTCTAAACAACTGAAATACCATTTGGTCACTCAAGATAAACGTGCTGCACATTCATCTCCTTTTTAAATGCGCTTTGAAAGCCCCCTGGCATCCCCCTTCCCCAAGAGGTACTAAATTTATGTTTCCCAAAAGAAACCAAGCTCCAGTTTGAGGACCGTGCAGAGGCTCACAGGGGGACTAAGAGGGACAGTATCGCAAGACAGGACCGTGCACTTCTCACCTTCCTCGGGGTGCTCTCTGCCTTTATCATGGTAGGAATCCTGCGCTTGAGTCTGCCTGGAAACCTGACCGCAGGGAATCCACCATCAGAAAAGAAGCAGAAAAAGAAGAAAAGTCATTGTACAGATGCTCATTTATCGATCACAGCGCTACAGCTTCTTGCAGAAAGAAAAAAGTTAGGGCAAGAGATAAGGATCTTTCTTTTCCCTCTTAAGTCGCTTGGAAGGCAACTGTACCAGAAACGTTTGTTTGTAAACGATCGTTTTATGACAACGTTAATAACTATGGGGCTTTGCGAAGCGTTTCTAGCAGAAGCACCCTACGTTTAAAGAAAGGGGCTTATTTCTGGAAAATATGTGGAGCTTCGGCGGTCAAAAAACTCTTGGTAAAAAGATACCAAAAATAATAATGAAAATCACGTTGCCCTCATTACCAGATCTTTAGGAAAAAAAGAAAAACCAACCAAAAAAAGGAAAGAAAAGAAAAAAGAAGAAAAGCAAGCAGGTTCCCCTCTCGCCCTGAAGTTGTTTTAGCGTCGCGAATTCCTTCCCAAACACTTTCATGCAAATCCCTTAAAGAGTTTACGGCTAATGCTCCGACCCCGCTGATTTTACCGGGGAAATTTCATAGCTGCATGAGGTCTAATACCCCCGCACCGTCGGGGGACTCGCGGGAACTTTCTCGTCCCGGGCCGAAGCGCGGAGGGGGCCGCCCCCCCAGCCCATCCCCGCCGTGGAGAGGCGCGGAGGGGCGCGCAGCCCGCCCGACTCTGCCCGCCGCCCCTCTGGAAACGGGAGTTGGGGTGGGATGATTTTGGGTTTTGGGGGAAATTCGGAAAATCGGGGTTTCCCCGGTGCCCCGCCGAAGCTCCCTCCCTCCCTCCCTCCCGGCGGCGGCGGCGTCCGGAGCCCGCCGGCATCCCGCGGCCGCTCCGCTCCGCGCTCCCCCGCGCAGCCCCCGCGGCCGCGCACCTCGTGCCCGTTGGCGCCGGGGGCGATCTCGGACTCGTTGACGAGGGAGGACTTGATGTCGGCCAGGTCGCCCTCCTCCTCGGGGTGGCTGATCTCGGCGAAGATCTTCTCCTTCTGAGGGTCCCCCTCGTCCTTGAAGGGGATCATCTCGTCGGTGGCGCAGAGCTCCGGGTCCCCCCCGCCGCCCCCGGCCCCCGGCAGCTGCGGCATCCTCACGGCAGCGCGGCGTCTGCTTGCGGCCGCCGGCCCGCCGCGGGAAGGGGAGCGGGAGCGGGAGGAGCAGCGGGGGGAGGAGGAGGAGGAGGGAGGAGGAGGAGGAGGAGGGAGGAGGAGGAGGAGGAGAGAAGAAGGAAAAAATCCCGTCAAGTCCTCGGGCTTGCTCTCGGCAGCTGGAGACCCCCGCCTGCCCGCCCGCCCCCTCGGGGCCGAGGTATCCCTGCTCCCGCACGGCCCCGGCCCAGGCCCCGGCCCCGGCCCCGCGGGGAGCCTCGCCCCGCCGCGCCGCACGGCCGGAGTAAGGCGAAATACACCCGCTCGTGTCCCGCCCGCCCCCAGGACGGCGCCGGGGACCGCCCCCCGGCAGCCGCGTCCCCCCCCACACACCCCCCCAGGGCCCGGGCTCACCCTGGGGGTGAGGGGACGCGGAGGGGAGCGGAGCCCGCCCGAGTCCCGAGTTTCGCCTCCGAGTGAAGTTGCCGCCACCCGGGCGGGCCCGAGTTAAAACAGCTGGGGGGGCGGGCAGGGGGAGGGGGCGCCCCGGGGGACGGGGACGGCGCTGCCCGCGGCGCTCACCCACCGGGCCTTTGTCCGCCCTTCGCCCGCGGCTCCGGGCACGGCTGGGCTCGGCTGGGCTCGGCGCGGCGGCACCGCGGGGGGCGGGGGGGCGAGGAAGAAACAGCCCCGGGAGGGAGGGAGGGAGGGAGGGAGGGATGGAGCGGGCGGGGAGGCTCCCCCCCGCTTCCCCCCGCGCCCGCGGGCAGGGAAAAAAGTTGCCGCCGCGGCGCCTCCACGCCCCCGGCCGCCTCCGCGCTCAGCGCCCGGCGCGGGGCCGTGGGCCGCAGCCGGCGGGCGCGGCGCCCCACGGGGGGCGGCGGTGGGGCGCGGGGCGGCGCGGCGCAACTTCAGCATCGCGCCCGCCCGCCCCTCCCGCCGTCCGTCCGCCGTCGGGGCGGGGCGGGGGCGGCGGAGATGAAAGGGGCCGCCGCCGTGACTGACACCGCGGCCGGGGCGGGGGCCGGGGCCGGCGGCTCGGAGGGGGAGCGGGTGCGGGGCTGCCCCCGGGCAAACTTCGCTCGGGCTGCGGCGAGCAAGCTCTGTGTGTCTGTCTGCGTGTCTCTCCGTGTGTGTGCCCACGTGCATGCGTGCCTGTGTGTGTGCGCGCGTGTGTCGCACCGGGGGGGCTGCGCCGGGGCACCGCCGCTCCTCTCCCTCCCCAGCCCGGAGCCCGCCGAGGGGGGCACAGGCGCTCGCCGCATCCCCGGGCAGACAGACCTGCGTTTTTAGGGCTGCTTTGTTGAGACGTCCCCTTGGGGGGGGGGGGGCTGCGGCCACATGGCGCTGCTCGGGGAAGGGAGCGGGGGGGAGAGTGCGACGATTTGCCCGGGCGCTGCCCGCGCCCGCCTCGGACGAAGGGCAGAATTGGCACATCGCCATTAAATCCAGCAAGTGCCCGGCAGGAATGCGTAGTAGCCCCCGGGCGACAGGGAGAAAACCGGCCGGGGTGAGCTCGCCTCGGTTGCAGACCGGTAAACGGAGCCGGAGCAGTAAGCGAGATTCACCCCCCGCCCCGTCCCATTCCTTCAGCGGTCGGGCTGCCCCGTTAGCTGCCGGCTGGCACGGCATCGCCCCGGTGCAGGGTACGAGTACATTTTAAAAAAAAATCATCCAGACAAAAGCAGGCGCCGCGCTTGGGAAACGTCAGGATCCGCAACTTCTTTTATTTTGCGAACGCGATGGGCGCACATTTTGCAGGAAACAACTTCCCATGATTTTGGCATCGGAAAAGTGCGGTTCGTGCTTTGCACATGCCCCGCGAGGTTGCTAAACCTTCAAGCGCCGGGAGACGGAGAAACGGGAACGTGTGGATGCTCAATCCGTTTTCAGCAGATGCCGGGCTCGGCGCGGCGTGAGGAGCGGCCGGCGCGGCGGCAGTGCTGGCTGGACACGGGCGGGCTGAGCCCGCTGCCCACGCCGCCGCTCGCGTCCCTGCATCGTTGCCCGCGAACGAGTAATTACGATCCAGCTGAGAAACCCCCGAGAAAGGGAGCAGGGAGTGGGAAACGGGGGGTGGACTTGTCAAGTCGAACAAGTGCGTAAAATAAATAATCGAGAAAGAAAGAAATTAGCAATGTAAACCCTGGGAAGGGGCTTAAGTGTGCAACGCTCCCCGGATGCAGGAACACCCCCCCCCCCCTCCCGACGGCGGCTGGAGAGAGGCGACGGGGAAGCGGTTGTTGGGAAAACGGCCACTCGGGGATGGTTTGTGCGCGGAGATGCCGCCGCATCCCTCCCGCTCCTCTTCCCCTTCCCGGCGCTCGGCGGGCACCGGGCCGGGGGAAGGTGCCCCGGGCCGGTCCCTTTCGGAAAAAAACCCTACGGCCAGCGCCCGAGCCTTGCAGCCCGCTCCTCCCGACGGGGCGGCCCGGCCCGGGAGCAGGCAGGGGTCCCCGCCGGAGGAGCCGGCAGCGCGGCCAGCCGTCTGTGCCATTACCGGGTCCCTCTGGAAAAGCAGCCTCCCCCCGCCCCTCCGCCGTCCCGGGGTCTTCCCCCTTCATGTGGGCTGGAGTTTTTCCCGGATCAGTCTTTTGGTGGAAAGATTTTGGAGGCAGAGAAGGGCCGGGGGGGGAGGGGGGGGGCGGCTGGGCGGGGGGGGTGGAGGTGGAGACCGTAATGATTTATGACAAGAGGATAAACTCAGGAAACCTCAACTCCAACGCCAGATTTGACTGGAGACAACACAAAGCTGTCGCTTTACTCGCAGTTCGTGGGGCTGGGGAGGGGGGCACGGCCGGGGGGGCGAGGCCCGGGGTAGGGGGGGGCGCCCCGCCGTGCCCCCGCCCGCGCCCGGCAGGACCGCGCCGCCGGGAGCGCGCCCGCCGCCGTGCCCGCTGCCTGCCGGCACCCGGCTCCGCACCGGCTGCCGCACGGTGCGGTGCTTTACCAGGGTTTGGTTTTGCCTTTCAGGTTTTTTTTTTTTCTCTTCGTTTTAGCGTGGGTTTGTATTTTCGCGGGTTTTCTTTTTTCATTTTTGACGGGTTTGCGTTTTAGCTTTTTTTGGTCGTTTGAGCGGGTTTGGGCGTTTTAGGGGGTTTTTTCCTTTCTTTTTTCCGTTTTCATTTTTTTTTTCCTGTGGGTTTTTTTTTTGCATTTCAGCGTTGAGGGGGACCGCACTTCGAGCACTCCCGGACGACCAGCCCGGCTCGCCCGTCCCCGGGGGGGGGGAAACAGGGAGGGGAAACCCGCCGTCGGCCCCGGGGCGGGCCGAGCACCAGCGGTCGGGGCAGCGGGACGACCCCCGCAGAGTTTCGGGGGGGCTGACCGGGGCGAGGGGGAAACAGGGTGCCAAGGACGAACCCCCCCCCCCCCCCCCCCCGGGGCGCAATAAGCGGGGCGGGGGGCCACCCTCGCGTGCGAAGCGCCGTCCGCCGCGGCACCCCCTATATAGGGAAGGGCGGGAGCGGGGCGGGGCGGCGGCGCCTTTGATGTCCCGCCGGCGGCCCCTTTCATCCCCCCCGGCCCCCCCCGGGCCCTTTGTGTGACTAAATTTGGCAGGAGCATGGAGGCGCGCCAGGGCGCCCACGTGTGCGCCGCGCTCCCAGCTGAGCGGGCAAGGGTTTTCTTCCGGGTAAGGAGGCAGCGGGGGAGATCAAAGAGTTTGGGGAGCTGGAGCCGAAATGTGCAGTGGAAATAAAATAAAATGGTAAAAAAAATAATACTAAAAAAAAAAAAAAAGAAGAAAAAAAATCCTCCGGCCTGGACGAGTGCCAGGGAGAGGGGGGAGCGCTGCGCACATGGTGGGGAGGGACCGGCGGGAAGGAGCTAGTTGTCTCCGGGAGGGGAAAAAAATATAAAAATAAAATATATTCTTGCAAAGGGGGTTGCAGCTATTTTCTGAGAAGGAAAAAAAAAAAACCCAAACCAAAAAAACCACCCTTTTGTTTAAAACCACCGGGCTGTGGAGCCAAGCCGGCTCCGCCTGGAAGTGCCGCCCGACGGCGCGTCCCTGCGCCCGGCCGGGCCGGGGCTGCGCGGCCCCGGGGGGGAAACTCCTTTACGTTGACCGACAAACGAGCAAACAGCGGCAAAAAGCCCCCCTCCCCCCAGCCCCAGAGCCCAGTGCCAGTTTGGAGGGAGGCTTTCTAGGCAAACCCTCCGGGCGTTTTTCTTCCCCGGGGGAGAAATGTCGAGGGCGGCCCCCCGAGGGGTGGGTGCGCTGAGGGGCGGGCGGTCTTTGCGGCAGCCCACGCTGTGCCCTGCGGCTCCCCGACGGGACAGGCGGGCACCCCGCTGCTGAGGTGCAGCACGACTGTTTTATGAGCTGTGGGGTGCATGGGTGGCAGAGCTGGGGTGCGGCAGGGGAGCCCCGGGGGGCCCCGCCACCGCCCTGCGCACCCTGCCCGCCCCGGGCCCGCGGGGACGGCCACCCACCGGTGGGCTCCCGCTGCTCCCGCAGGACTGCAAAGCACAAAAAAGGACGTAGGGTTTCAAAATCTCTCAAATCAAGCTTTTACAGTGCCTCTTCAAGGCAATGTGACGGAATTATGTGTGTTCCCTGGGTCTGCGTTTGCCACCCTATTTAGATAACATCCGTGATTTACGTGCAAGTTGAATATATAGGCTGAATTCCCAAATTCCTTCTGAAGCAAATAAATCCTCCTCCGTCAGGACGTGGGGTGAGCAGGGCCCGAGCAGGGATGCGACGATTAGCCCTGGGCTCTGCAGCGTTATCGCTGCGGCCTCCCGCACGCACCGCTGCTGCGCGGCACTGCCGGGGAGCCAGCCCCGGCCTGCCTCAGGATGCTTGAATGTATTTAGAAATACGGACCTGTTCCTTGACTCTAAAACAAGGGTAATACTTCTAAGCCTCTTTTTCACCCTGTGAGAATAAATGCGATGTTGTGCGTAAGAGGCTCGCTGCTCCTCTGACAAATGCCATAGGAAAAGCTGTAAATAACAGATCTGGATGGGTTTTGGGCAAAACCCAAAGCGCCCTCACTCTTGTGCTGTGCCAGGCAGACGGTGCCTTTGGCAGTGCAGTCCCCTTTCAGTGCTTTTACTAACGCAGGGTCCAGACAGCTGATGTGGCTTTGGATTTGGGTCCAGGTTTGGGTTGCAGAGACTGTGGCCTACAGCCCCATGACCCACATCCAGCTGGTCATCGGTGTGGGTTGCCTGCTGTGGTCTCCAGACGCTGCTGGGGCTGTGGGGTCCCGGATGCTGAAGCCGTGATGCCAGTCCCCGGCAGCCTCAGGGGACTTAGGCAGGGGTGGTGTGGGGAGGATTCCTCACCGTGCCCATCATCAGTTCCCTCACGGTGGCTAAAAGGGCTTCTTTCTGATGGTCTGTGGTTGGGCGAAGTCAAGAGGATGCTGCCGAGTGAAGGGAACAGCTCCGTATTTGCTGCAGATTTGTGCTTTGAATGGAGGAAAAAAACAAAAAGGGAATAGTGTGTGCTGGTTTTGAAAACCCAGTTATTATGAGTCTTTATGAAATGCGGACTCATTTTTTAAAATTATAACAAAAGGCATCCTGGCTATGTTTCGAGCAGCTATATCAAAGAGTAACTGCACTTCTCATTTAAAGCTACTTTGGAAGAGATCACATGTAATAGGTATTGGGATTTTAAGAGCGTATATGTGCTTTTTGCTTTTTAATTTACACATCCAGCTTTCCAGTTCTGGGATGCCATTAACGTTCTTAGCACAGAATTACTCTATTTAAAGAGCTAGGTTTTCTTAGCCCTTGCGACAACATGGGCTTTATGAGATTTGAGTGGGCAAATCTCACCAGCGCATTTTTACTGTAAGAGCTTTTGTTTAGAGGAAGGCATTGGTGGCTCAGATCTCACAAATATGTTAAGTTATCTTATTTTGAGATTAAAATAGCAGTTCAGGGACTGCTTTCTTCTTTGTTCTTTAATCGCAAGATAAAATACAGAGGAAGTGGCATGGTTTATTCAAATAAATGGTGACACAAAGTAGCTTGCGAACTAACCCTTACATCGAGCAGTGCCATTGCAGGATTATTTCTGATGACTCATCAGATCAGATAATCCGCAGCGTGTGGATAAAAGGGGAGGCAGGACTCAGAGTCAGAACCAAACCCAGAAAGCCACGCACAGGAGAATGCAAAATGTGAGGTTAATGTTGTATTAAAGGTAAGACCTGAAAAGAGCACAGCAACGTGTTGCCCTCCAGCAGGGATTTTTAGGCTGGGATTTTTGAAAGGACCGAACAGATGTTCAAAGGGAGTAGAGTACTACATCCCCGAGGGGGCCTTTGAAAATCCAAACTTTAGTAGTTTTGTTGGACACTACATTTATGAGAGATTCTGGCTGAAGAAGTGTGTTTTAATTGCAGAGTAGCAGTTTTGCCCGTTTACGTCAACATTTCCTACTTTCTTAGAGGGGGAAGTTCTGCTCCTGAATAAATAAATGTTACATGTGGCCCAGAACGGATGAGATTTTCTCCATCTCCGAGAGCCAGGATGCCGCACCCGGGGGCAGTGTCCGTGGGCAGATTTAAAGGCCCCTCCGACCGAGTCCTGCTTCTGCTCCTCTAGCTTTGCACTCAGGAGTGCCGGTGCGTGTCTCACACTGCGACTTCTTGGATGCACCAGGGAAAGGCACCGAGGGGCTTTTGCCAGGGGTTTTGTGCATGCGTCGTCGGAAGCCTTACGCTGAAAATGTTTATTTCTGTTGGTACTTGCTCGTACAGTGCAAAATTAGTATCTGTAGCCCCAGAAGTACGCGAGGTGCTTTGTGGAGAAGTCAACCTTCTAGAAAAGCCCTTGGCATGGCTATAGCTAGGCCTGTTTTGGAATTCAGCATAAACCAATTGATACATTCTGCCAAATATATAACGAACATGCAGAGTTGACTGTGCACCAGCGTTTCCTCCTAGCTTTTGAAACGGCGACCGTTCCCTTTCTGTGCTCCCAACGAAATCAAAGCATCTTGTAATCCGTCGCTTGTTTTTAAGTGACAGTAGTCCTCTGTGCCCTGACAAATATTGCTGGCAGAAGCCTGGTAGCTCCAGACAAGGTCCTTTGAAAGAGGTGGGAGGGGAGGGAGGCTCCGCCGGCAACTTTCCAGCGGCAGCTGTGCACTAACGGCATGGGAGTGTGGGAGGCTTCTCCCGGGTTAGTAAGAGAGTTCAGCAATGCAGTGAATGTGTGCTCCCAGTGCATGACTCCTATTTACTTTTTTTGAATTCTCTGACCTCTGTCTGACCAAGTCCGCTGCCCAGACGCAGCTGGACGGGGAGGGGTTGCAGCAGCCGGGCTGTACCAGGGATCTCGCCGACGCTCGGGGAAACGCGCGGCACTGCCCTGGGGGAAGCGTTTGAAGCAAGTAACGAGGTGGCGAATTTTCCTTCTTGCCGAGGGAGTTATTTGGAGGTGGGTCTTATTTTGAAGTACCATCTCTCGCTTCCCAGGGAAGTAACTGCCATTAATTTGCCCGACAGAGGTATTAAACAGTAACAGCTGAATGCCAAAGGCATGTTTGCTAGGGAAGTGCCAGAAGAAGACAATTAGGAGTTTGCAGGAGCCTGGGGTATTGTTCCGAGCCTTGTCATCTCAGCGTCACAGCTTCACGGTTTCAGGTCTGGTAATGATCCAAAAATACGCATCTTCAGGGTGATGACTGGAAGGCAGAGAGGCACGGCGTATGGGGACAGCAGTTCGGGCTCACCTTTCAACGAAGAGCGAGATCAGCCTGAGTTGCATCTGGCCGCTCCGCCTTTAGCTCCGTTCTGCTTTGCGTGGGTCTCGTGGGCTACTGTGTCCACGTCCTGGGAAAACGGGCGGTTTCGGCTTGCAATTCAGAATTTCAGGATGGCTCTCTAAGGCCGAGGGAAGTAAAGGGATGCGAGCAGAAGTCCTGCAGGCGTGGCTGGGTTGTCAAAGGAGGGCGAACACCACACACGAGGAGGTTTGGGTCAAATTCTGCAGACCTTGACTCATAATTGTGCTGGAGCAGGGACCTACAGATGAGACCCTGAGCTGAAAAAGAGTGGGATGACATTAAGGGCAGCATGGGCTAGGGGAGACAACTTAAAGCAACAGTAAGTGAATGGTTGCACTTACTGTCACAAAATTCCCCGTGTGGTGCTGGCCTGAGTCTCTCAGACCACTTGCGGTTCCTGCTGAGTTCAGCCAGAGCTGTGGGTGCTCAGCCCTCCTGGGAACAAGCCCTGCCTTATGAGGAGGATGGTTTTTGCCCTGCTGGAGAAGGGTAATGAGAGCGAGGGACCTGTTGAGACTGGCCAGGTGACTTGTGGAAGGTTGAAGCCAGACAGGGTCCAGATCGTGGCTGTTGTTGCTCATCTGCCAGGTCGAGCCATTATGCCATGATTGATCAGCCATCTTCTGGCTTGCATATCTCCACAGAAAGCCATGCTTTCTACCTTACCTCCTCTCCTGCTTTGTGCTGGCCAGCAGTAAGGAGCAGCTGCAAATCTTGCTTATCTGGGTGAACCTCCAGCAGCAGAACCGACCATCCTTGCCCACCCAGCAAGGCTTTTCAACAAAACAAGGGACTCCAGCTCATAATGCCCTTCTTGGCTAAAACACTTTAATAACTTTTACTAATTTCAGTACACAATGTGTAATTAAATTACGAAGCTCCTTCCCTTAAGATGTCATGGAGGCTGAAATGATGAATGGATTCAGAAAAGGATTAGGCAAATTCATTTTTGGCTATGAAAAATGAGCGGTCAGATACAACCTCCAGCTTAAAAAGTCCCTGAACCTCCAATTGCAGGCAGTCCTTCCGGGCACACGAAGGTAACGCAGCAGAGGAGTGCGGAGTGGGAAACCGAAAACTGCAGAAACCGACCCAAACACGTGCTGTGATGGAAAAGTCAGATGGCAGCAATCCGATCTAACTTAACATGAGATTTAATATATCAATCAAGAGGATCACCTTTTTTTCCTTCAGAATTTGAATTTGCAGCATGCCGTCAGTCACTGGCCTCAAGCTATAACCAAGATTAATACCAGCCGATGTGTGTATGCCTCTACTATGTTGATAATGAAATAAAACTTCCCCTGATTTCTTTGTCTGTCCCTTGAGGAATTCAGTCTTTCAGACCTCTCTCACAGCCAAGACTACTTTTTATAACGTTTATTTATATTTGCTGGCCATGAAGCATCTAAACAGTGTTTCATAAAAAAAAATCTTTATACAAGAAGGATCAGAAGTGTTGCATGGGATTTATATTTCTTTAAAGAGGGTATCATTGACATGCAGACAGGCTGTGGCTCGACATTATATGTTAACAAAAGATCATCCATGAAACATTCACCATAACAAAAATAATATTAGATAACTAGAAAAATCAGCTTTTAATGGGATTTAATGTCATTTGTGATATATTATTTTGACTTTCGTTTTCCCTTGAATGCAAGCAAACACCTTGTTATGCTGAGCTCTCTTCTTTTCCTCTTACGCACCCTGCATTTAGCCCTGATTCGGGCGTAGGATTCGCCAGATTATTTTGCATTAGAAGAGTGCTATCTTTAGCGAGAGCAATTAAAGCGAAGGGGCTGCAGGCCTAAGCGCTAGAGCTGTATAAGGATAGCAGAAGCTGTAGATTAAGCTATATATTAATTACTCGGTTCCCTACTTGGAGCTATGAACAGTGAATTCTTTAATTTTATGTTGCATTTTTAAGGTAGTTTGAGGTTCACTAAACCCAACGCATCAGGAGGTTTTGGATGTAGATATTAAAATGGTGGTGCTTTAGGAACTGCTATGATGTTTTAAAAAACAGCTGATCCAGAGGCAGGTCCAGAGGAAGGGTGCAGAGCAGCTTTTGGGGGTGTTCAGGTCGGTTGCTTTATGCAAGCTCTTGCTCAGGGTTGCAATGAGCTGGTTTTATTTCATCCGCACCCAGACCTGTGCTGGTGAACTTGATGTTGTGGGTCTGAACGAAGGTCTGACTCGGGCAGGAAGGTCTCCCCATCTGCTCCCCCTCCGCCGTTTATGGAGATGCTCGCGCAGCCGCTGATGCACACGGGATGCTCTCCGAATTAGCAGGTCTCTGTCCCAGAGGAGCTTCTGCTTTGAAAGAAGCTCGTATCTTTGAACTTACTTGAATTATCCTCATCCGGGAAATGAATTATCCTTCAGCTCCTTCTCACCTCAGAAGCTCCCTGTCCCCTCAGCCACGCTTTTGTCTCCCTGGTTACTGCTGCACATCCTCCCTGTGAACTCTCCCCACAGCTGGGGAAGCCTGCAACCTCCCGGGGGAGCTGCTGCTAATTTCAAGCCAGGCACCAGGGCAGCTGCCTTATGCCCAACACCCAAGCAGGGGAGGGGGTCCTATTAATATTACTTTGTTCAGTTGATCTGGATCTTGTAAAACATATGTGCTTTCAGAAGTCCTGACTCTGACCTGGGAAACAGGTGGCACCTCGTAAGCCTTTTCAAAGGGAGTTCTCATCTGCTGTGTAATTTAGGCCCCTGCATTAAATATAACTCAGTGCGGAGCAATGCCTGTAACCGTCGTGCTTGGGCCAGCGTCCGTGTGTCGGTTCAGCGGGGCTCTGCGTAAATGCAAGAGCCCCCGCTGCGTGCCCTCAGCCCAGGCTAAGGGCCTCTGCCTGCGGTGGCTGTCGTCCGTCACGCAAGCAAGGCGTCCTTTGAGCCTTACTCCTCTCAAAAGCGCAAATACCCATTTACTGTGTGGTAGCGGAGGAAACGGCAGCAGCAACCATTTTCACACTGATTCTGCAATCCACCCCTGTGATAATGGAGAGACTACTATAATATAAAGTAATTTAGTAACGTGCAATAGTTAACATTTAACTTCTCTGCCCCTTTTGTTCTGCCAGGAGCCTAAATGTCGGCCATCGCTTGGGTGATGTGGAAAAATCACGGCTTGAGATCGACCCGGGTGCTCAGCTTCCTTCAAGATGGCTATGTGGCTGGAGGATGCCGGAGAGAGGCGTGAGCTACCGTCAGACCCAGGAAGAAAATGCCGGTGCCCCGATAGGATTGTTGGAAGTGGTTTCGAGGGAAGATGGGCCAGGCTGGTTGAGGACAGAGATGGCAGGAGAGGAGGCTGGCTGGTGGGCAGGCAATGGGGGAGCCATGCCGCCAGCCGGGCAGGGGAGAGGCGAGGAGGTGGGAGGCTTTGCTGCAGGTGGGAATGCTCAGGCGCAACTGGTGGCTAAACCACGCGGTGTGGAAGAAGATGGATGAAAGATGGGGGGAAAATCCTTGAAAATGGCTCCCTGGCCATCCCAAGGCTGGAAGAGCTTGCTAGGTGTTCAGCTCTGAAAGCATAGCTTGTTAGAGGCTTACAGCAGCCCTAGGTCTGACGTGACATAGCCTTCGCAATGGCCCTCCGGGGAGCCTTTCCCTCCGTGCTGGGTGTACCGGGAGCACAGGCCCTTTTGTCTGTGGAGTTATGTGCAACAGACAGATGGTCTGAAAATTGCCCCAAGGTCACTTACTGTCTCTTGGTCTCAGTTTTATGAGACTCAGACATGAGGCCAACAAAGAAAAAGAAAACAGCATTGACCAAGACCTAGAAGTATTTAATGTCAATTGTTCCTTGGTAAAGGGGAGAAAACACGAACTCTTCATGGAAGAAGTCAAGGAGCCGATTGCCAGAGCCGCCGTGGTGCTGCTGGCCTTAGGGTCCTCCTGTAAGAAGCTGTTTGAAGGAGGCCGGTCGATCATTCCTAATCTCTCGGCCTTCAGCACAAGGGACAATGAAAAAGTTTTCAGGCACAGACTTTCAGCAGTCTTGGCAGCAGTTGCTTAAAATTAATCCTTGCTTGTGGTTTCAGAGACTTGGCTCTTGGAGCAGGCCCATGGTATCCTCTGTATTTGTACAGTGAGGAACACAACGGGACTCCAATCCCAGTTAGAGTCTGAATAGACACCTCTATGTGCGTGTGCATATATGTGTGTATGTATACGTATAGCATATATAAGCGGGCTGAGCAGCTTCGTTATGAACACCTCTGTGGCCAAGGCAGTGGCCCAGGCAAGCGGACCCAGAAGGGTCCGAGACAGTCCTCCTTTCGCTGGGCCAGCAGCACAGCTCCCTGCCTTGCCGCAGCAGAAACCTTGCTCTCCCCCTTTCTTTGCTCAGGTGACGTGTACTTGGCACACCTTTTTCTTGGCAATCGTAACACTGCAGGTCCGTGACAGTCACAAATACTAAATATATGTTTTATTTTAATTTGTAAGTGCTGCTTACGCTCTTCGGGTAGCTCATGTGGAGGGTGGTGGCAGCCTGGTGGGGGCCTCTCGGGGCAACAGCACTCACTTTGGCCATACAGCACGACGCAGTGTGCAGGACCACTTTGGTTTTGAGGACTGACAATGTCTTTATTTCAACTAGATGGCCAAGCTGGGAAGCTGGGAGGGATTTTCCCGAGGGGAAGTTTTCAGCCCTCTCTCTGGGAAAGACGCGAGGCTGCCGAACCAGGGCATTTTATTTGTTGTTATCTCCTTGCACGTAGCTGTGGGGCAATGCATGTACGCCTAGCTGGGCTAGTTTGTGGGCTATACTTCTCCTTTCCAGTGAAAGGCTTTCTTCTGTGCAAGTTACTGTATATGAAAACAAGGTGTTGTGCTGGGCTATACCATTAACCGTACTTACTTAACCTAGGAGGGTTCCTGTAAACAGTCCACCATCTGTTTAGTAATGGTGAGTAGGTCTGGCCATTCAGACACACCGGGGTAACGGTAAAGCTTTATCGGCCAGAATCTTGCAGGAATACTGATTTATTTCATTTACACAAAAACTACAAGGAGACCTCTCTAAGTCTGTAAGGCTTTAAATGCCTAAACCAATATAGATATATATTCTTTGCAGTGTGTGAGGAGCCTTTGCTGATGCTGTCCTGGGAAGGGAGGGGGGAGCTCTCACAACTGAAGGAGCCTCATAAAGCTGAAGGAGCCTCACAGCAAATGCTGTACCCTGGAGCCCTTCTTCCTTCAGACTTCACAGCATCTGGCGCAGGCACCTCTGCCAGCTGTGATGGTTATGGAGTAGTGCAAGTAGCAAAGCTGCAAGCCATTTGGAGAAAAGAAGTAAGACACCTGACAGTAAGATCTCATGTGGAGGTGTCGGGGACACCCAATAATTGCACCTGTGTGTTATTGAGCAACCTCAGTTTTGGGGTGGTGGTGGTGTTTCCTTGATGTACAGGAGGATCTGCCCCACTTCTCTATTACTACCAAATTCTGAAGTCATTTGACCTAAGAGTTGGTCAAACATCCCATCCCATCCCGTTCATGTGCTTTCTTGTGTGTTTTAACCTAAACATACTTTTTCAGCAAGATTTTGGAGCAAGATTTATTTTTAGTTTCTTTTAAGGCAATTTGGAGCCAGAAAGGAACAAAAAAAGCCTCCAAACCCCAAATGAAACGGTGCCACCGAACAAAGGGGCTCTTGTTTGTAAACTTCCATTTTAAAGTGTTGTTGCATATTCTACTGGAACGGTTTTTCATCTTGCGCTTACACGGCCCAATTTTTTAAATACTAACCTATTCAAGAGTCAAGTACTTTTTAGTGCCTTTTTGAGTGTCTATTCAGTGCTGTGTCTGTTTCCCAGAAAGCTGAACTCGCTTCTCTCCCATTTATTGATCCTCTTAGATAATGTCTCCAACGAGAAAAATGAGAGTGTTTCAGTTCGCAGAGAAGCAAAGTTAAAGAGACTGAGCTGGATCTGTCCTGTCGTCTGTCAGCCGCGGAGCCTTCACCACTTAATGATCCTCACCTCATGTTTCTGCCACTTGCAGCACAAGAACAGGACTCTGTTTCAGAAAAAAACAACCCAGGAACAACAACAAAAAAATCCCACCCCCTTGCTCCCCCCTCAATTTTCCTTTGAATCTAGACATGGTCTAGCCAGGAGAAATTTTTTTCTCTGCACTTCTACCGTAATATTTCTGTCTACATTGCTTTGCCTTTCTCTGCCGCCAAAGCTAAGTGTTTGCTGAATTAAATAAACCATGCCGCGTTGACAGAGCTTGTGAATGCTGCTATTGTCACCAGAATCCTTTCACTGATCCGACCCCAAATCCTAATGCCAACTCTGTGCTTACTGGTGTCGCAGTAAGCGGGCAAGAATCGATCACGCTGATGAGGCTAAGAGAATCTCCAAAAAGCCATTTCACAGGCTGGTTTTGTCACCAAATGGCAAAACTTCAGGTGTGTTATACGTGGTCTGGTTTGGAATTGGTCTTGTCTGTCCGAAAAGATTTTTAAATTAGTAAATGCTCAGTAAATTAGCAACATATTAGAGAAAAGCTTTTTGTCCTATTGCTGAAATAAAAATAGTTGATGATCTCAGTTGCAAGGTAGTTAATAACATTGGATTTGATGGATTTCCAGTGTTTGCATAATGCAACAGGGGATGGTGCAAGGAAAAGGATTGTTCCTGTCTGTATGGTGGTGAGGAACCACAATGTAAAGTCTCTAAGATGAAAAATTAGAGCCATTTCTGACAAGATAGTTTCTTAAGACCTTAAGAGAAGAGGTCTGAATTCTCAAAACAAAACCATAATAATTAAAGTCCCCTAATTTTGCATAACCTAAATGCCTATGCACTGCTATATATTCCAGAACCAAATACTCTTGTGTCCTACTGAGAAGTTCATGTAAAAAAATTGGGTCTACTGCTTTTGTGCGAGGTCTAGAAACAAATGTGTCTACCTTAGACTCCCATGGTCTTTGTCAAACCACCCAGTAAAAGAACATCCTGCCTCAAATCCCACACCATTATTGCCCCTGACACCTATTGTTTCTTCTCCTTGTGGGCATACGGAACAGGGGCAGCAGAAGAGATGCTTTGGGGAGTTATGGTGAGGAGCTGATGGCTCAGACCAGTGTTGGTGTTCCAGAAGTGGTACTGGCTTAAGGGTTTCGGTTTCTCTTTTAACGTATTTGCGTGAGGCAGCACGATAGCCTTTTTTAGCAATGTTTTCCTTTTCACTTTGTTTTTCTTTCTGACAACATAGCGCACAAAAACTCAATGTGGTTGTATAGAGAGCTGCTGTGTGAATGACTCACGCTGTCTCTAGACATTGTATTTCACCAATGTGCGTCCTAATCCGAGAACTATGGTCTCAGCCCTGTGGTTTAGGTGAGTCACACTCAACCCAGCACCTGGCAATAGGAGAAAGGCAGCTTTCGCTGACTTCTCCCAGTTTGGCCCTTGTCAGGGCATACTTACTGCTGGGTCACCTGGGGTCTCATGGAAGCACTCTATCTGTTGCACTGACCTTTGGCTCTTAGGCAGGGTCCCCTGGCTTTATTGATGCTTTGGTGTCAAAGAAGCTTGGAAGATGCCCAGTTTCTCCAAAAATGGGCCCTTTCTGTGTGAGCTTTCTGGTTTATAGAAATTAGGGGAATTATATTCTTCCTCCTTAAGATATGAGGAGAAAAGTGTCATAGTTTATAATGCTTTCAGGTTCGTAAGCAGAGGCTCTGGGCTATTAGGGCTTGCTCTGTTGAGGCTCTGGCATCTCGGAGGACTGCAGGAGAGCTGGCTCCCACGGGGCCGCAGGCTTTGGAGGGAATGCAAGAGCATGGCAGCAGCAAATCATTTCCTTCCTTGGCCAGGGGAGACTGAGAGACCTGCGGCTTTTACAAAATCTCTTGTTCACATGACGATGCCAACCTTGCTGCGGCCGCAACCAGCAGAGTCTGGGTTACCGTTTGACTCCTGCTACGCAAGCAGAGGCTGGTGCAAACCAAACTGATAATTCGTGTCCACTGGAATTCCGATTGCAGCTCAGAAGTGACTCTTTAAAAGCTCTGGAATAATTATTTCACCTGGAGTTGGAATTTTTTTCTCCAGGCTCGACTTACAGTTTATAAATATGTGAGATAGGAGATTGGTAATTCAGTTTATAGTTTGTATGAACCCTGAAGCTTATGCTGTTATCTATTATAGAAATGCAAACATGCTCTTTGATGTGTTATTCTCAGTGACTTGGGAGGATAAAGATGGAATACTCTATGGGCATTTGTAAAAGAAATTCAGAAATTGCAAGTCTACTAGGACCTAATAACATATTTTCTTTTTTCCCCCCTCTTTTGCAATCTGCTTGATTACAGTAACTTAAAAACAAGAGAAATATTGCATCTGTCTAGGTTTCTGCAGTAGGAGAGCTCAAACCGGTTTCCCTGCTATGCCGAAACCCCTTTTTTGAGTATGCCAAACGTTTATTATATCATAGCGGAAGAGAAATTTGGTGCCACATATCTACGATTTATTCTGTTGGACGGATTTTCTTGCTATAGGAGCACCTCCTGCTGGCTCTGCACTGCACTGCCCTTGGACTGCTCATGTTTCCCAGACTTGGGAATAAGAAGGAAGCCAAGCGACATTTCTTGAGACAAAGGAAAATGATGGGTGTGGGACCAGCTCTGCCACTGTGAATGGTGATAGGGACGCTCTGGTGACTGACACTACCCAGTCTGCTACAGACACGTATTGATATAGTGCGGAGTGGAGCCTTGGTGCTCCACTAACTCAGTTCAAGAAGGTCGTAACACACTTTCTGTTCCCACATTTCCACGGTGACCCAGCTGAAGTTCACAGAATAGCTGGCAGTAAAACGCAGTTAATAGGGAGGTAAGAAACAGCAAGACAACATTGTGCTTGTCCCTGGTAGCTTCAACTAGTCCATGAAAAATTAATTCAGAATGTTTTTCCACCAAAAATGCAATTTTTATCAGAAAAAGTGAACATCTAGTGGGTTTGTGACCATTTCAGTGAATTTCATTTGAAAATGTAAAAGCCAGATATTAATACATCCTTTTTGATTACTGCCACAACGAGCAGCTTCAGCGTTTTATTTCCAAGCAAATTTTTCTTGAAGGTTTGTGTTTTATTTTTTTAGGAAGCAGTTTAAAAGTCATTTTTTTAAACGAAATAAGTCAAACTACAAATGATATGTTAAACGTAAGCTAAATAAGCTATCCTGACCAGAGTGTTTTTGTCCTCGGGAAACTAAAGCAATTGAAAATACTTGCTGTCATTCAGACGCACAGCAAAAGTAAGTTTGAAATATCAACATTTCCCCCAGAAGGAGAGCACTGCAGCACTGGCGTGTTCCCTTTGGTGATCAAAGCTCTTGGGATGGATGGAGATGACATAAAGAAAACATGGTTTGTTCGTTTAAATGCAGTGGGTGGGGAGAATGAGAAAGCAGAGTGTTGTAGGGAGTAGGACTCAAACAGAAAATGAGCAGTAAGGATCTGTTCGTCAACGCCTATGACTAGTAGTAAGCATTAACACTGTAGCAGCATTTAAAGGCTCCTGTTATTTATTGTTATTCCAATAGCATATAAAGAGGCCGTTGAGACAGACACCAGAAAACAAGCACAAGAAGACACAGACCTTGTCTCTACAGCAATTAAGGTTTTGTTTTAGAAAGGGAGGACCCATGGTTTATGACAAAACCATTTTCTTCTTTATTGTCCCGTTTTAATATTTCGACACACCCTAATGAAAACACAGCATGCCACAACAATGCCATGCTGTACGCTGTTGTCATGTGTTTTACGGCTGTGTGTGCCCTCCGGCGTGTTTCTGCAGCTTCCTCCCGTGGTTAATTGTCACCTATGGCTGGCTGGCTGCTCCTAGGGAGGATGCCACAAAGGTAATCGATAGGGTTCGGATGACACCCGTCGCAAACGCACACAGGGTGCGTGTGACACCCGTCGCAAACGCACACGCGTCAGCCCAGGCAAATGCTCGGCCGGGACAGTGCCCACGGGCCTACGCCCTGTATGGCACACATTTTATAGAAAGAAAGACTAGGAAATAATTTGGAAATATTGTAGAAAATGGTTTAAAACTTCTCTGGGGCTATTTTGGTAAATCTTGCTGCTTGTAAAGCCAGACTCCTTTTATCTCATAGGGACTGAAAGGCAGAAGAAAATTATGACTAACACATTTTTAAGAATTAGAAAAAATTACCTAACCCCTCATATTTGGAATATTAGACTATTACCATTTAAGGCTGTGATTTTCAAAAGAGCTTATGGGAGTGTGGCACCCAGACCTACTCCTACCCCCACTGAAATGCATATTAATTTGCTATCAACTTTCATGTGAGGGATCAAAACTCTTCAGCTCTCACTGAATTTCCCTGGGAGTTTGGTGACTGTTGCAAAAATCCCAGCTCAAACCTCCTAGCTGTCACTCTCCTTTCAGGGGGAATTGGGTGCCTATTGCGAAAATCCCAGGCTGAACAGCCTGATAACTTCTGGCTTTCGGGGCGGAAGCAAGCACTGTGCATCCTACCCGAAAGCCAGCAGGAATCTCGCTTTTCCAGCGCAGAGGGTTTTGACATTTTGGCCTTAGCTACATCCCTCAAGCTGGACGGAGTATGACCTGTCTGAGGCTTGTGATGGGTTTCCTTTATCCAGGGGTCAAGGAGAATCTGCATCTGGGCAAGAGAAAGCAATATTTGATCTGGCTGTAGCGATCCATTTCTATTCAGTAGTTACTGTTTGAAAGGTGCCCCAAAATTTTCACTGACAAAAAGCAGGTCTCGTGAGCTGGACGAGGGGGTGAAGATGGCTGGGGCAGTCACAAACATATATTGCCATACGTTCCCAGCCCATTTCAGTGCCACTGTCACACAGATGCCTTTCTCCTTCTGAGGCGAAAAGTCACGTATGCGTTATTTCATATGAAATTACTGCAATGAGGTCTGCGCAGTGGCTTTGCAAGTCAGCACAGAACATAATCAGCTGCGGTCCGTGGGACGCTGCAGGGGCAGAAGTAGTCACTTGTACAAATCTAACGACGAGACTATCGTGTGTGTGGGGGTGTGCTTGCGTGTGTGTACGTGGGGGTGCACACCCTGGTGCGTGCACACGCGTGTGCAGAGGGACCGAAGCAACGAGAGGGACTGCTCGTGGAAGAAACAAATCTGCTTTGCACTAACAGCTCCGGATCTGTGCTTCATTTAGAAGAAATAATGCTCGTGTATCAAACAAATAAACCAGCCCTGCTTGCCAATGCTCTCAGAGCGATGGTAATTACATAGATTTTTGGTCAGTCCTGTCATATTTACTCCACTAAGTTGATTAACCTATGTAATGAGTACAGGACTGTGACCAATACTGACCCCACATCAAAGGCTGGTATTGCTGCTGTGTGCTGACCTGAATTTTAATTGTTCACTAGGTTTTGTAATTAAACCACAAATGTGCTAAAGAAAAGATTAGGCATTTTAGCTGGCAGCATATGCATTTTCCCAGGTGTGCCAATTGTGTACACTATAAAACGTCCGATGCCCGCCTCAATACGCAAGTATCTAATGACATGCCACTTCACAGGTACCTAAAGCCTCTTCTTTTTTTTTTGCCTGATATCTTAAAATGGGGAACAAATGTAATTTATATGCTAAAACTTTTCTATATACATTACTGCGTATCACCAAAGCTCTTGCATAAAGGTATATAAATAAATCAACAATGAATAAATTAGGACTTCAAGTGTCTGTGACATTCCCACAGGCTTACACACTCAGTCCTCAGAGTCCAAAAAAGCTACTGCAGACAGATGTGTTTTCCTTCTTCAGGATCATCAGTGTGGTACATCTGTTGCTTCAGCCAGCGGCTATGCCAGACTCGAGAGAAAACACGTTGCTCCTTAGATGAAGACAACTCTCAGAAACAAATAAGAACATTTGGAAAGCTACCCGTGCCTCACTTTTGCTTGAAAGACGCTTCTCTTCTGGAAGCTCTCACAACACAGAAGAGAGGAACTGCTCTGCCTCGCTCCACATGACCCCTCCCTCTCTCGTTTTGCTGGAGAAAAACACGTGTTTTGACATTGAGTTTTCCAGCACGTGCTGCCTTCTACCTCACGTGCCTGCTCCTTTGGCGAGGAGAAGTCCAGTGTCTTTGCTGGCACAGCTCCCTGCTTTGCTTCTGACCACACAGAGGAGACGGAACTAGAACGAAGTGGGTTAATCCAGAGTCGCGCTGGAAGGGAACAACTGGGAAGAAGATCCATCTTTCATTCATAACATTTTGTTTGAAACATATGGGAAGAATTAGGAGCTACATTTTCATCTTGATGAGCTGGGACTTGAGAACATGTCTTGAGATTTATGCAAGAATTTGGTCTGAAACTATTCTTCTTTGGTGTGCTCGTACTTCTTCCATCTCCCTGTGATTTAGTCCTCCTGTGATCTACCAGTGATGGGTGTCGTCAGGACTCACAAAAAGTTGTTGACTCTGTGGATTTGATTGTGAGCAGAGAGCTTGGCTGAAGGAAGAGCAAAACCCAGATTTGTTTCCTATAGGAAGACTGTTGTGCATAAGGAATAATGAGGGCAAGATGACAAAATGTGGCAGGTTTGGGGAGCAGCAAACTCTGAGATACAGGCTATTTGTCTCACACCTTTCATAGCTAGAGTTCTTCTAACATGGGGAATTTGCAGTCGTCTACTGATACTTTGGAAAAAAATAATTTCGTATGTGGCTCTGTAATTTACTGGGATGGTGAGACAGTCCTAGTCTTCTTTTTTTTTTATAAAAAAAGAAACACCCTGAACACTGAAGAGTACCCACCTGGCACTGAATACTGTCCTGTAGACACTGGCCTTAACGTTAACATTCGCAACGTACTCTCCAGGGACAATCTCCGCTTTGTTTTTCTTTCCTGTGTGCTGCCCAGGAAGCCCAAAGGCATCTCTGGGAAGATTTTTCTTTCAACAGGGAATTGTTTGTTCAGCCACATAGTTGAGTTCACCCACTGGATGCGTTTTTTCCTTTGCAGTGTGCTCCAGTATGCCTTGATCCACTCTGAGAGCCTCAGAAGCCAACTGAGCATTGCTTGGGTGTGAACTTCTCTGCCTGTTTCCCAGCTCAGGTTGCTCGCAGGCACAAGACTTTGCAACCTATTTCGGTTGGTCCTGCCATGAGGGTAACTTCTGCATGCTGGAGTTTTTAAAAGCACTGATTTACGTCATACTGGCATGGGTGTACTGACATTTTTCTACCGTTTTGCAATAGTTATTCATCCATTGAACCATGTGACCAGCCTTGAAAAATCAGTGAGAACTCTTAAATGCTCACTGCTGGCCTCTATGAAGAATGATGCCTTCATTATCAGACCTGAATACGCACAGGAACCTTGGTTCCTTGTTCAGAAGCACCCTCGCCTTTACAGAAAATACCGTACCTGAAGCCTGCCGTCTCTGGCCTTCTCGAATGTATTTGCAAGGACTGAGTGTTAAGTAAAATACCTGCTAGCTAGAGAAAATAATGTAGCCCTGCCCGAAATACTGATGTGGTATTTTCTTTAAGAGTGCCTGCACGCACCTGTAAGAGTAGCTTTTAGATTGTAAATAAGACCTCCAAATTTTCCTCCTGTATCTTAAGCTTGCAATGACAAAAGCCCGTGCAGTGCATAATGATGCCTCCAAAAAAAAAATACAAATGTGCTAAAAAAAGAAAAGTATTTGCTTTCCAGAAATCTCAAGCTCTATGAAATAGCTTTTGACTCTTAAATTGAGACAATAGTATTCAAATAAAATTAAATGGGGTAACCCAAGATTGAAATCCTAATACAAGAATTAACAGGGAAGAAAAGTCATAAACAAATCACTGAAATATAATTTTAAGGTAAATATGTTAATTTAAAATAAGTTTGCATACTCATTTGAAAGATGTAATTTCAAGACAGAATAACCAGTTTAAAATTAATATAATTTATTAACAATTAAAAATTATAACACAAGCGGAGGGAGGTTGAAGGTGAAATATTGAGTTTCCTTTGATAGGTAGAGTAATTATGAAGTATGCTTTTGAAGTTCAAGAAGAGAGCCTTAGGACACAACATTTTTTAAAGTAAAAATTGGCTTGCACTCTGTTCAAGTGATTTATTTTGCACTAAGAAATGGGTGTGAGACATGATGTGATTTAAAATGTCATCCCTTGATGGAACTGCTTGAGGGTGACATCATTTTTTTTTTTTTTTTCTGTTTTCTCTCCTTTTATTTATATATTTGGCTGCTCGATTTCTAAAGTTTTCTATCTTAGGGAATCTACTGAAATTATGTAGAAATTAAAAAAACCAAATCACCAACACCCCCACCCTCCCCCAAATAAAACTTTCCCCTGAAGTTCAGGAAGCTAAAAGCTAGAGTCTGGAGGGAGCCACTGGGAAGGAACACATTTTTCAGCTGCATCCATGTTGTTTACCTGGTGGCTGACTTTGAGGAATACCACTTGTACGTGCCACCAAACAAACGCATGTAACAAATGTTGTAGGAGTGTTGCTTGTCTTCAAAACCAGGCTGTCCCACGCATCCCTGGACAGGGAGGACCGCTCCTCGTCCGTCCTCTCTATGTGCCTTTTTGCAGGAACGCTTCTAAAACTTGGGACTGGACTTACCACCTCTTACAGTTTTTCTTACAAGCAACACGACACGCGATATATGTGGTAGCTAGTCAACGCGATGCCTTTTGTGACGCGTTTGCTTGCACTGGGCTTTACTGGCAGGAGGAGGCGAAGCTGGCTGTTGTGGCAATGGGCCCGGAGGACAGAGGTGGTGCTCTGGCCGAAATACACCCTTGCTTACTCATCTCTTGTAAAGTTTTTGCTTAACCTCAGTGGCATTTTTATATGCCTGGTGATTTTTATGATAAATCTCACAACTTTTGTTCGAAGAGCTAGCTATTGGAAGCAAGGGATTTATGTGAGAATCTCATAGTTTTAACTTCATGGTGAATCTCATGACGTTTTACCTACTGCTAGCCGAATAGATCTTGAGGGTCCTGGAAGGTACAAGCATCCGGACACACAGTAGCTCGGCTGGGCAGCGGTAGGGGAGATCCACCTGCGCTTGCTACCTACGGAAATTAAAAAAAAAAGAAAACCACAAACCCTTCAAGCTTCACACAGATGTGCTCTGGAAAGCCCTGAGATGTGGGTGCTCTTCTCTCTCCGAGCTCCACCAGCTCTGTGGGGCTGAGCAATTGCAAACAAGGGGGATGTATTTAATCACCAGCATGAATAAATTATAACCGAATACACACGGGGCACAGATCTGCCAAGTAAGAGAAGCCACTTTTTTCCTTGTCACTTTTCAAATAAAATTGCCATCTAATCTAAAATACGGCAGTCTTGCTGAAAGTCTGTGAATTCTCTTTGTACGAGGAGCTGTAGCAAAGTTCGTAGCCAGACTTGTTATAAAAACACAGAAGTTAAAAATAGCTGTGCAGTCAGGGAGCAGGATCCAGCTCTAAATGGGTGGCCCAGTTTGCTCTCACATTCAAGTATCGTAAACAGAAATCAACCCTTTTCTTTTTAGGCTGCTGCTGATAGCTTTTTTTCTTGCCGTGGGGAAATGTTGGCGCTTCCCTATCATCTGACAACTCTCGACTATTTTTGTGGTCTTTGTTTGTTTGTGAAAGGTCTGTGTCAACAAAGTACCAGTATCATTTTGACTGCGAGCAGCACATCAGTGGGAAGGTGCTTCTAGTGGAGGAGAGGGAGCAGCTTTGTTTTGCGGAAGATTGGAAAGATTTCTGCAGGAACTTTGCGAGGAGCTCGCGACGCTTTTATTCTGGGCCTTGTGCAGGACTTGCTGTTGCGCCGGTCAGCAGGCAGAATTGCTGCTGCACTGGGAGATGGATTGGCTCCTGGTCCCACTCTGACGGCCACGAAGCCTGCACGCATTGCACAGCCCGGTGTTTTGGGTGCAGCCATGCTGGAAGATTCACCCCAGCTGTGCCTCACACCAGGCGGCAAAGCAAACTCCCAGGGGCTGAGGGGCTGGGGATGCGGGCTCCCACCTTCCCTGCTTGTTGTGGGCAGGGGCTGCTGTGTGTGATTGCTGCCCTCCTTGATGCACCGTGCAGAAAGCTGAGGCTTTAAAGGAGGAGGGGTAAGAGATATCTAAGCCGGTATAAGTCTGTTATGACTAGAAGTATTATTTTTTTGCTGAAATGCTTGGTTGAAGAACTGAGGCAAGTTCTCCATGTTTTCTGACTTGTGCTGATCCCCAGCCTTGCTAGAGCCTGTGCTGTTTTACTTTGCAGGCCTTGCGTATGTCTGTTAAATATAGCACAGAGAGATCTCTCCATCTCTGAAATGGAAGCATAATATTTATTGATCTCACAAGGGGTTTTTTTGAGATAAATTTTTATTTTGTTTTTAACTGTAAGCCTTTTGAGATGGGGTTCTTCTCTTTTGTGACTGCTTGGTGCCAAGCAGAGGTGTTGTTAGAGGCAGGCTGTAAAAAGTGCTTTAAAATCACTGGATGTGAGGGCTAAAGAATGAAAAGGCATTCCTTTATTTTCTTTGTTTAAAACGTTGACAGTCCACAGAAAGCTGTAGGCATGTTCTCCATTACTAACTCATATTTTAATGTGTGGTCTTATGAGAGCAACAATATCTGCTGTTTTTCTAAAGCTGGCATTCCTAATAGTTTACACACCTCTGCCATATACTTTGGCTTTATCCCTCACCCTGTATCTGTTGCCCAAGATGTATTTGATGATATTGTAGCCTATGGTGTCCTACTGCTGAATCAGCTCTTGCAAGAGGCTTGGAAAGCTGTTACAAAGCTGGGACGCACACGGCTAATCCATAAAATCTTAAATATATGTAAAGCAAAGTGCAAATTACACCTACTAAGTGGAAATTGCTACATATTGCTGCAGCTGAATCACAAAATAGTTTTCAGAGTAAATACTTACACCAACTTAATAGCCTAGAAACAGTTCCACTGTTCAAACAGCCTTCAGAAGTATCAACTAATTTGGAAGAGTGGGCTGCCATTAAAATAATAATGAATCCAGTCGTGTCCTTTCTCCTTGGTATCCTCCAGGCTTTCTCTGGTGGGGTTTTTTGGTGTCTTTTTGTCTGATTCAGTAAAGCACTAGGAAAATTTTAATCTTAAACGCAAGCTTAAATCCCTCTGGGTTCAGAATAGCATTTCAACATGTGCTTAAAACTTGGCACATCGTCGTCCATGGCCTGCGTCCCCCTCTACCAGCAGCAAGACCCAGCATGGACAACCAGGTGTTGTCTCTCGGCTAGCGAGATGTTGAAGTAAGGGGGCAGTAACCCTGCTCTTGTGCTGCTTACTCGTAAATAAGCATTTGAGTGTGAGTCTAATGGTTTGCATCGTGATGGAGAAATGAGATGGCTGCTGCTGTCTAGCAGGCAGTTTTGGCTGGTGACCCTGAGCTTGCATGGGGCAGACTGCCAGCACAGGAGGAGGCGGAGGTGCGTCATGAGCCAGAGAGTTTGCTCATGTCTTTCTTTTCCTCAGTAACTAATTCGATGAGCACCTACATAAACACTGTTCCTCACCCTTCCCTGCCTCGGCTTCCTGCATCGCAGGCTGCGGGCAGGCCACCACACCAGCCCCAGCAAGGTGAGGGTATCAAGGTGGTGCAGGAGGTTAGGGTCCTCTATCCTGGTGTTGCTGTTGCCCTTCTTTGCTTTTAGGTCCCCTGCTCTGGTGGGGCACAGGTGGTGGGGCTGGGCGGCCACACCACCTGCGTGGTCAGTAACTACACTTCCCTGGTGTTGGGGTCATTGCCCTGTTTTGCCTGCTCTGAGGATTTAAAAGAACTTGCTTATCACTGGCAAATATCAAAGCTGGTGAGACTGCTGTGTGTGGCTGAGGGTTTGCAATATGAGAGCCTTAAATACTGATGCTGTAACAATTTCAGCTACTTTAGCAAAAAATATCCAGGAAAGATCTCTAGTCCTTTCCCAGAGGGGAGTGGGCCTATTAAAAGGAATGACTAAGAACCTGCCATGTTGCTGGTATAAGCCATTTGCATATTTAGCTAATGAAAATCTACTCGTTTTAATTTCGGTGAAGTTTCTGCGGCCCTGCAGGCTTGGTGTCTTGCTTTGCAGTTCAGGAACTGCTGGCCACACCGTGCAAGGGAGCTCCTTCCTTCTGTTCAAGCTAAAAGGATGCTCTAGAAATTACTGTGGTGATTTGGGACATGGCAGGTTTATGTTCACCACTCTGCTCCCTTACTGCCTGCCTGTGTGATATTAGGCTTAGCCTCCCTGTACCTCATCTCTCTGTTGAAAAATAGACGTAGTGAGGACACAGTGGTGGTGTGAGACTGATAAAAATTGCCTTTTGATAGTACAGTGGTGTTATGGTCTACGGTATACTTGCAGGTGAATACAATCTAGTTTCTATATATTAATATCCAGAAGGCTTGGCAGTGGGTTGCACAAAAGCTGCTCCTACCATTCTGAAGAAAAAGTAACAAGAAAGTTACCCTGCTTTTTTAGTCAAGGACTTCTGGATGCTACAATTGCAACAAAATTAACTAAATTCTGGTTATTGTGGGTCTCTCTGGGTGTTTATAAGAGAGGTTACCTGCTGAGCTCTATGCTGCCTAGCCGGGGCTGCTTCTGCTCTGGGAACCGGTTTGCTGACAGCTGGGTAGCTGCGCTGCATTGCAGGGCGCAGTGGAGACATACCTCTAGCGTCTGATTTCCAAAGCACTGCTCTCTCATGCACAGCAGATATTCCTTGGTGACTACTGTTGCTTCATCAACTGTGGTTCAGGTTCTCCGTATGTGATACATAGACTGGGCATCAAATATATAGAAGACTATTATATACTGCCTTTTGAATTTCATGCTCATAAACACTGTGAAAGGCTACCAGAGCCTTACAGATTCATAAGAAAATTGTATATTACTTATACATTTCTTCCAATAAGTGTAGCCAATGCTCAGCATCTCTGAGGACCAGATCTGTCCTTCTGAAATAATAGCTAAGTTAAAAAACCCCCAAACTTCTTAGGCTGAAAACCACGTTATAACTATTTGACCTCATTATTTATTGAAGAACACTGTCAAATCTTAAAAAAGAAGCAAATAACCCATATTATACCTGTCACAAGTAGGAGGACTCCATGGATGTGTGTAGCCCAGCTGCTGAGCTGTTGGCTCAGTTTCTCTCAAGGAGAGCTACAAAGCCACATGGTGTCTCCGGGTACTGGATTTTGTACTTGGACCTCTGTATTAAAACTCATACAGAGTGACAGCTCCCTATTGAATATACATCTGAAGAGCCGCAAGAGTGCAAGTCATTCCAGCAAGGGTCTGGTATAAATTAGGCTCAGTAAATTGGCTCCAGATAAGTCTATTTTGGACTATGGAACATGAAGAACTTGTGTGGTGTACTAAAGCCTCCTATTTCTTACCCAAACCCTGTCTCTTTGCAGGGAGCTGCCATCACAGTCATAGAAATAAGGATCTAGAGGCTGGCAGGTTTTGGATGGCAAAATCCTACTGGATCACATTTTGCACAAAGACTGCTATTAGCCTCCTGGGCATATTATTTAACAACTGGGAGACATGCAGTGGGATCTAAGAGCTGTATCAGATATTTCATTTAGCTCTAGCAAGTTGTCTTTAAGTAAGTGGCAGCACGCATCTTGATTTTGATATATGCAGCCTGAGATTATGGAAGAGGTAGACGTGGTAGAGTTGTTTAAAGCTCAAAATATGTTTTAAATAATTGATTTCCATGCATCTAAAGTAAAGATCAGTTATTCAAAACATTTGTATTTGCAAAAAACCCCCAGTATGACAAAATAAATACTTATAAATAATTTAAAACATATTTGGAGGCTTTTAATGTTGCAAAATGTGTCTCTAATGGTGGTAAAACTTCAATAAATATGATTTAATAATTCTTTGTATATTTAATACATAAGCATGCTATTGAGTAGAAAAAAACCCAGATTTAATTAAAAGTTTGGCAATGGGGGGATGAGTTCAAAGCCAGCTTCTAAGTTTACACCTGTTTTGTGAAAGGCATGCACAATTATATGAGGAGAAACTGGTGTTTATGTTAAGAATCCCTAATTATTGATCCAGTGCAGGTACAAACCAGTGCTTCATAATCTGATAAAGCTGCGCCAGGGGAGGTTCAGACTTGGCATTAGGAAGCATTTCTTTACAGAGAGGGTGGTCAGACACTGGAACAGGCTTCCTGGAGAGGTGGTTGATGCCCCAAGCCTGTCAGTGTTTAAGAGGCATTTGGACAATGTGCTTTGACTTGCGGTCAGGCACTTGGACTAGGTGATCGCTGCAGGTCCCTTCCAACTGGACTAGTCTGTATCAAGTGAGAAACGTTTGGCCATGCTCTCCAGGCTATTAAGACCAAGAAGTGCAAAGTGAATTCTTTTAAAATGGATGGAGGTAGCTAAAGGAGAATTTCTCTCAACTGTTGAGGTTTTGACCGGTTAGTATATATGCCAATAATGTTCTCCACCTCTGCACAAAGCTAAGGGATGTGCTTTTAGGGGCATGTCAGGGTGTAAGAGGTAGAGGGAAATACTGCTAAGCTCAGTCATCCATTGGAGTAAGGACTGGGCCACCTCCTAGGAGAAGAAATGAAGGCAGGACTTTTCCAGCTCTACCCTTCCCAGAAGCTGGGCAGCTGGCCCCAGTCCCTGTGACTACTTTCTGTTCTCTACCCCTGGCAGCAGTGCATGCCATGGTCCCATTGCTGGGGAGTTTTAGTTCCGTGCCTGCATCTTACCTACTGATGCCAACAAAAGGTGAGGTATAATCCTTGCTTCATGACAGAAGAGGCAGGCTGGCTGCCCTTCCTTGGGCACAGTTTCTGCTGACTTCACCAGGTGCTTCCTTGGAATAAGGACAACAGAGCATGCACCAAAAGAACATTTAGACACTAAACATTTGGTCTCACTTCAGTCTCACTTGTAATGTAATTAAGCTGCTTGCCTGTAAAATGTTCCCTTCCTGTAGTAAAATAGCTGTTATTCGAACTCCAGTTCAGATACTGAAGTTCCCTTCCCATAGTAAGATCAGTCCTGGCAAAAGTAAATATAGATGGACGTAATAATTCTGCAGTCTGTAGATTTTGAGCTGGTTTTGACTGTATACCTATTATGTACTGTCATAATGCAATTGGTTTCCTTGGAAATAGTTGCTGATTGCAGTAATTTGAAGGCTTGTCTACATGAAGTATGTTTAATAACTGAATTAGGGTGTGAATGTAAATCACATTAGCTTTTCTTCAAGTCTCTACGTGGATACTCTTGCTCTGAGTGCTTTCATAGAGTTTGGGCTAATCCACACCCAAAGTTAATTGGCATCTTAATCTGTTCTGTGCTAACTTCTTCCATGGTTGGCAGGCTAAATCAATATTGCTCCCAATACTAGGTATTGCTCACAAATCACATGTATCTCCTTTCTTTCATTCATTCCCATTATATAGCAGTGTGATTATATACTCAGTGTTTCTGAAATATTCTCTGCCTGGAATTCCCCAGTTAGAAGTTAAATGTTTCATGTTGTGCGTGCTCTCTCTGTCTCGGTGTGATGACGAGGGTACCTACATACATGTGAAACTCCTAGGTCTCTACAGTGAAGAAGTTTAGGTGAGCATCTATCTTCCATACTATCAAATACTATTTTGCGTGCTTTTATGAAAAGGGTAATGCAACACAGAATGCTGTACATGGGTTCTTCCAGCTCTGAATTAGTCTCTTTTATCTGTCTCTGACCACAACAGATGTTGGCAGCCTTTCTATTCCATATCCTTAAGTCAGACTAAGAATATCAGTTCCGCTTAGAGAAGCTGTAGGGGAAAAATTAACCCTTTCAGGAGGCTTTTTCCTAATTTTTTTTTTTTTTTTTAAAGCTCTTCACTTAATTTAAAGGAAAAAAAGTCAGCAAATGTCCAAAATGACATATATCTTTGGGCATCCTCAGTTTAAATTTCATAGAAGTGCTCGGCATTTTCAACTTCCCTCTTACTGGGGACACAGACAGAGGTTAAAAAGATCACTGTGAATGTTTCTAATATACAGTTAGCAAAGGAATTTGCATGGAATGGCAGCAGTGCTGTAAAAGGCTTGTGAGTATAATCGTCAGCATAGACAGTACTGGCCAGCTCTGGAAAATTAGCCCCTCTTGCCCTTCACACACAATCAATCAGTTCATTCTATTGCACTGATTATGGTATGGAATATTATTTTAAAGGTTTGAAGAGAAGCAGCCGATTTTTCCCTATAGGCAGAATTAACAAGAGCTTCGCATACCTAGATTGTCTTCAGGATAACCTTGGACTGTTTGCTTTCATCTTAAAACTCAAACAAAAGCAAGCAAGAAAAACAAAGCCATGAATCTATAATTTAAAATAATTACAAATGTGCGGATATTTTATTTTTGTGTTTTACTTAAAAAAGCTCATCAGAAAGTCATAATAAAAAGACAACACTGTATATTTATACTGTAATAATTTGAGAAGTGCCAATTATATCTCTACGTAGCCCTTGCAGCCTGTTCACTGCTGCTCCCTCTTTGAGATGACCGGCTATTGGAAAGACCCTGGCAGAACCAAGGCAGAACCAAGCCAGCATTCTTCTTACCGTTCTCCTGCTGCACCCGTGCCTCTAACAGAGCCTTGCACAGCCTGATGTGTAGCTAGTTACATGTCTTCAAGGGAGAGGGCTGTAAGGATCTAATTTTATTGACTGACATGGACTGCAGAAGCATACACAGCTTGCTCATATCCTTTGTGGAGTTGGAAGCGGAGCCACCTTTTTTCTTTTTTCCTTTTTTTCTACCACACAGAGACGCCATCACATATGTTCAGAGGCTGATGAGCTGAAAAGATCTGGGAGCCACATGTGACCAGCAGAACGAGCGTCAGCCTAGAGTAGAGTTTCAGTGGGAGACGACTTTTGGGAAAGTTCCCACAGAAATGCCATTGTAGCATTTCTGTCCTTGCTGGGCCTGATTTCATTTATTCTGAGGCTACTTTACATGTCCCTGGCACTGCAGAAATACCTTAAAGTGGGCATAAAGCACACTTGCAATCACATCAGGGCTCTCTGGCATTGCCAGAAGGGTGCCAAAGGGCTGCTTGTGTCAAGGCAGACCTGGCCCACCGTGTTTATCCATACAGTAGCTTCTGCTGAGTCACAGCGTCTGCCTCACAGCCAGGAAAAGGAAGGGCTTGTTTTCATTAGGGGACATCAATGCTATCTGGTGGCTGCAGAGGACTGGGGTGCAGAGCGTGCCGAGGGAGGGTCACAGGCGGCTTTCTGGAATGCCAAAGCAGGAACATGTTAGTGTGATGAGCGACGCAGTCGGAAAGATATTTTTCAATAATACAACACAACAGTCTATCCTTAAGGCTTAATCTCTCAAGTGTAGAAAGTGGCGGCCGATCCCTCCTCTCCCATGAGAACAGAAGCAAAAGACCTCAGGAGGCTGGATGACTGCACAAGCAGGCAAGTCTCCAGCCGGTTTGCTTGTGGAAGTGTGGGCATCACCTCCTCTGAGGGCAGACCTGCAGGTCCCCTGGCCTGAGTCGGCCTCCAAATTACTGGCCCCTTCAGAGGAAGGAACAAGAAAAGCAGGCTGGGGGAAATGTAGAGGAAAGATAGTAGTTCCTCCAAGTTACAGGCTTTTGATATCTCGGGTAAAGTTTGTTATCCAGCTTATAAGGGGCTTTTTGGGTAGACAGAGTGTCGAGGGAGGGAGTGGTGGGGGGGGTGGCAGTGGGGTAGGTGGTAAGGGGAGGGCTGCCCTCAGAAAGCATAGGTCTCAGTCATCTTGTTTGGTGCAGGAGATGGGGCTGTGGAAGCCAACAGGTTTCTGCTGACGGAAATGTGAACTGACAGCTGCAGCCTTCCAGCAACCTGCTAGATGCAGGAGGAGGCAAGAAGATAAGCAAGGGCACCCCTCAGTCCTCCCTCCGGATGCTGAGGGCATAGTGAAGTCTAGAGTTGAGAGGTCCTACCTCTGAGGGAACTGTCCTGACCCCTGGCTGAGAAAAAAATATCATCCCACTGATTTCTCAACTGATATCTAAGTATTTTATATGAGAGACTGGTAATTTGGGGAAAGCTGCAAGGCAAGCATTTCAGAGGCCGTCACCCCCGCTGCTGCGAGACTGCTAGGATGCAGCGGAGAGGTTCTGGTCTCTGCCTCTGTTGGAACTGATTCCTGATTTATATCAGATCGTACAGTACCCCCCAGCACCACCTTCCTGGATCCCTGTCTCCTGTATTGCCAGGGTACCATTAAGGGCCTCTAGCCAGCATACTCCTGTGTACATGACGAGGATTCATGCCCTCTCAGGCAGAGAAGGGATTTGAGACTGGGTGAGTGCTCTATCCACTTTTAAATAAGTGGGACGTGCAGGGGCCTTCTGCAGTTTTGTGCATCTGGCCCTTTGCTTCATTTGATTCTCCTCCAAGTGCCCACAAATAAAATGTTTCATACTGAAAACATGTTTTATGCCCAGTGAAATGGCTTGCTTTCACTGTTGTGAGAAAAGAAATGAAAATTTCAGAAGGGTTGCAGTCAGGACCCTCGCCTGCCGTCCCTGTTTGGTTGCCAACCTGAAAAATCAGTTATTCCCCTAGTCCAACTCCAGGCATAATGTCAACATGTAAGGAACGGATCATGAAATGTCTTACTGTGGTGAGCGAGGGCTTTGGAGCTTCTACCCAAGAGACTTTTCTTGCTGGGAATTGATCTCTCATGCTTAGTGTGTGATTTAAACAGCAACATATCCTGCAATTACTATAAGATAATGTTAACTTATTTTAGAGCATGCCAGGCCTGTTGGTGAATGTTGTCTAATAATTGGTAGTCAGAGGGTTTCTTAGTTGCTTGTGGTAATGTGGTCTTCCTCTTTGCAGGATTATCGGTCTTTTAAGTGGGATCCAACAACTTTCCTCAAAAGAGCGGAATACTAGATTCAGCCAAGAAACACTTTGAAATGATATTTAACCTAAGGCTGCCAGTGTTACAGAACATGAAGGGATAATATTCTCTTTCTCTCTTCTTCAAATTCACATGCACATGATTAATTGCATTATTTATCCATAGCTAGATACTGTATAAAGCTCTGTCTTGATTAATCTCCATTGCAATTCAGCAGTGAAATATTTTGAGGTTACGTGTGGTTTCTGCTCAGTGTTAATTTCTCTGTTTCATTAATATGTACTTTTGCATATATATACAATTCTAATATACTGGAGTTCTACTGATTATTCCTTTTATGCTTGATAAACATCTAGTATTCACTGAAGAAAATGGAAAAAAAAACCTGAAGATGAGCCAAATGGCACAACTGAGAGCAATACCCTGACTTCCCATAGTCTAATCTGTGTGTTTGTGGGATGGTTTTCCTAAAAGGATTCCTAAAAGCATCCTAAGTCACTTCTGCCTTCCTAGGTATATGAAAAAGCCCCATCGTCCCCAGGTTTGGGGACAATGCAGTGTGGGACAGACACGCTAGAGATAGCTCTAAGCTGGATTAAATTCCAGAAGCACCAGAAACATAGTCTGGGATATTTAAAACTGGTCTAAGAATAACACTTAAAGATAGGAAAGGTGTAAAGGAATGAATTAGGTGCTCAGAAGGTTCCCTCTTGTCTCTGTGTTAATGCACTCCTCTCGGCTGCCCAGTCCAGTGTAAGCCTGGAGCTGACACACTTCCTCCAAATTTACTTTGTTATCTTCGTACTAATTAGGGCCAGCCCATTTTTGTGAAGTAGGTTATTGTGTCAGGTAAACAGGCCATCACGGGTGCTCGGCTCCGCTCCTTGTGAGTGAGTGTGCATGAATATTCAGAGGTCTGTGAACCTGAAAAAAGAAAGGCTGGCCTGTCATCCAACAGGTAGCCATTGAGACTTGAAAAGGGCCCATCCAAATCACGTTAACTTCCTTGAGGACTGGTGTAGTGTTGGAAGAATACAGGGCTCAAGCTGCTGGATGCTTGGTTATCTTCCTGCTGGTTTGTTTTGAGGCTGGAGAGTTCTGTTAATATTAGTGCATGTTCACATGAGTCATCGAGTCATGTCGCAATCACACATCCTATTGCTTCTGCTAAAAAGGCTGTGGGTAAAATACACAAGCTCAGATTTTCTTTTCTCTAGGTTTGTTCTGCTGTCTGGGTCTTTTGAAACAAGTTTCCATGTGAAATAGTCCCAAGGTTAAACTCTGTTACTAACCCCCTATGGCGACTAAGCAGTTTCATGAACTGGCTACCGAGATCCTTAAGGAAAAAATCTACACTTCTTGGGCCAGAGCAGGTTTTTGGTTTTTTTATCATGATCCTCAGTGACATGAGACTTTGAAATAGTGTTTCAATTTGATGGGCCATTAGTTTCTTTCTCTTCTGCATAATATTCCTTTCTTGCCTGCGTATTTTTATTGGGATATGACTAATATCCATTTTATATGGGATCTGACTAATATAAAAATATATTTTGCCTCAATCAATGACCACTGTTGCAGACAAATGTAGCTTTTCTGATGTTTGGTTCTCAAGGAGCGTTCAAGAATAGGGTGTGGAGCATCCCTGAGACTGTCCATCTACGAGCTTTGGCTACATTTGGCCACCTGAATCTGTAGACTGAAATTCCACTCTGCTGTGGTCATCTTCTTTCCTTTCATCTCATGCCTTGAATGTCTCCTCCATCTTGTTGAAAAAATAGGGTTGGAAGAGAATGGTAACTCCTCTCTCCTATTTTATTGCCATCTGATGTTTTAGCTACAGATGGTGGCTGACTAATGATGAACATCCTGTTCCCTTCTGCTGCAGGAAGTCCACATAGGAGAGATAAGAGCACAGATGCAGCGGGAGCCTGCTGGGCTCCCCACTGGGGCTGTCTGACTCCCCGCCCTGGAGAAGCTGCTAGTGGCAGCACTGTGCTGAGCTCCCAGAAACTAGGAATGGCACAAGAGATTGCTGTGGAACTCCTGATGCTTCTTGGGTACTTGCAATGGCGATGCGCCTGACCCACTGTTTGTCTGGGTTGTTTGTTTTGTTTTGTTTTTTTAATTAAGTGCTGCCGTTTTCTGAGGTTGGCCATTTTAGTCCACGGTTTGCAATTTTTTATGGCTTCATTTGGAGAAAAATACACCCCTGGTGATAATACCTCTGCTCAAATGTGACTCTTCTACTGAGCGAGTGTTAGTAAAAACGGAATAGATCTTCAGAGCAACACAGTTGTTCAGACTGGAGAAGAAATGCCTGCAGATTTCAACTCCCAGTGTTCCTGTGTCTTGCCTGGGTGGATGGAGTAAAGAAATAAGGAGGTTCTGAACTGTTAAGCTCAGCTGCAGCAAACTCCCCAGCTTTTGCCTGAGAAGATACTACTTCTTGAGCTATACAGAACGCGTAAGCTATTCAGTCTCCCTTGAGACAGGAAAGCTCTGAACTCTCCAAATAAATGCACAGTTGAATCCAGTCCTTCAGTCTTTGAAAGGACCCTGAGCAGAACTTGAAGTTGCCTGGACTGGATATGCTGAACTACTCTTCACTCTTTCTGCTTTTGGCAACTTGGAAACTTATGTCTGTCCAGTTTCAGGAATACTCATCCTCAGGAGTGATAGAGCCTTAAGACGTAGGTCATGGCAGAGAAGATGTACAAAGATTATGTTCACCCCAGCGTGAGGGAGTTGCTAGTTAATATTATTCAATGAATAGGAAAAGATACTAAATTTGTAGGCTAAGTTATTTCTCTGTTTTAATGCTCCATGGATTCCAGCGTTTGGCATAGTGCACTTCATGTGATAAATTACACTTATAGTTTATTTTTACTTGCTTCACTTTTGCCATCACGTTAATAAAGTCCGCAGAACTTACTTGAAAATCCTCAGAAAAGAACTTAGGTAGCCAGCTAAGATATTGTAGCCTTGAGTATTTTCTTCTTTCTCCTACTTGCCTCTCTAAATACTACAAATGCCTGATGTACAAAAAAGGAAGTATTTAGGGATAAACTGAAACTGGATTTAGGAAGCTATATGTCACAAGCATGTAGGTCTAAAAATAGGGTATTTCTACTATTAGTGATAGATATTCTAAGCCTCCCGAAGGACTACACAAGAACTCCTTAGGACCAAGATGATGGATGTTATGTAGCGTCATTTTTAGGCACTTTTCAAAATAAGTGGCTATTTTTCTTGCCATTTGGGAGCTACACAGCAGGATTAATGGTGACTAATGCAGTGTAGGTTTAGACAAAAAGTAGTCCCAGCAAGCAATTTTAAAAGTCTCTCCAATGTTATCTGATATTGTAAATAGGCATACGTGATCACATGACCTGATTTGTTGGCACGAGTATGGGACACTATCTTTACCTTAAAGTAGCATATCATTTAGAATAATGTAAAAAGAGTTTTCCAATGCCCATCCTCAAGTATTCCGTATGTACTGCATTTCACAATATTTTGCTATATATTGTGCATCTTACATGTGCTGTCTCTCTGGCAAAGTTTATCAACAGTTAGATGTTTTACAAGTATCTGTCTGTATATACATTACTGTTGGTGATCCTTCCATTATATTAATTTTACTCAAGGTCACAGGGGAAGCATTATTTCTATGCCTTGGGAAAAAGTTGTAAACCTTATAATAGAGTTGCTTTATAAAACAACAGCTGCAAATACTTTTTCTCCAACCCCCTTTTTTCTCCTGCTTTTTGACACTTTCTGCAAAAGATTAGTAATTTTTGGAAATGAAAACATCATAATCCTATAATATACCTAAGCTCAGAAGTTAAGTTTGGCAATCTTAACTTCAATTAAGCCCTTTTCTTTCCCCACAAAGATGTGAAAATAGAGGAAAAATGATTGAAAGAAATATCCTAGGCAAAAATTCGCAAGTAATCAAGATTGTTGAGAAAAGAATGCCACTTTTGATTTAGAAAACACAGCTAATAAAACAAACAAGCAGTGGACTAATTATAGTTGTGGGGCAGCTATTCTGTGAGTTGCAAAAATGAGGATAATGGTCCACGCTCAGGGGAGAGCAGGGGAGTGGAGAGAGAGGATGCTCAGCTGCGAGTCAGGCGAATTATGATACTTCAGCATGTCTAATTGTCTAAGGCTGCAGTGTGTATAAACTAGGGCAAACTGTATATTATACAAATTAAAAGCAACCCAAGGCTGTCTCCTTTTGTATGAGCTCTGCTCTACTGCAGAAGAGTTGGCTTTGACGGGAGCTGTGTTTTCTGCGTTGCTCGCTGCTTGGCTCTAGCAATATGGAAGTGGAGGTGTTATTCAGTCGGTTTTGAAAGATGCAGTTGCATCAGGACTGTGTTACTGTGAAAGACTATAATTTTGTCTTTGAATGATCTCCAACAGTCCCTCTGCCTTGTCTTCAGAGATCTAAGTTGGCAAGTGCTCAGCGTTGCTCTAAGTCATGTCTTTGGATGTGAACTGACGGTCCTTGTGACCTTCCAAGTTGGCGTGCGGAGTGTTGCACACGGGATGCGCTGAGGGGAACAGGCGCGGTGTTGGAGCAGGGAGGCTTTGCATCGTCTGGCCTCAGGCATCAGAAGTACTTTGATTAGGAGCTTCATCTCCCTGTAGTGGATGCAGAGACAGGCTCCTCAGAGGAGAGACTCAGGGTACCTAGACTAGAAGCCTACCTCTTTCAAAGTTTTTTCTCTGAGTTTTGGAATTACAGCATCTGTAACATCCCTCCTAAAGATATTAAGTCCTGAAAAACTCTTGTTTGTGAAACTACTGAAAGAGATGAGGCCTAACACTTTGAGGAGAGGAAGAGAGAAATAATGGAAGCTAACAAAGTGTAAAAAATTGCAAATAGTGAAGAGAAGGTAGGTTGAACTTCAGTTTTCCCTATGCTTGAACTTCTGTTTTTCCAACATGCTGCCTTCCAAACTCACCAAGCTGTATCACAGAAATGGAAGGTGGCCAGCTCTGCTCCTCAGTTGCCTCCATGGATATTTAACTCTACTAAGCATCACTGTCTGCCTTCTCCTCCCCACATCCCTTGAACTTATCTTTTAATCTTAATTCAGTTCCAGGGTTTTGGTAATGTTTAACTATCTTGTTAAAGATCTTAATTTAATCCGTATATTGTCTTTGAGTGGTAGTAAAAGCTGGCTAACAAGAAAGAAGCTAAACTGTGAACTAACTTTTCTGTGGTGGGAAGGCCTTGAGGCTTGTGTCCCATCACATGCTTTCCTGGACTGGGTCATTCAGCGTCTGGCTCTGTCCCAAGCTTTTCCTAGCACTGGGTGCTGTCAGCTGCTCACGTGGGATGCCAGTGAGCCTCCTGCGTCCTAACGACTGAAACCATTTTGGCTCCAGCCTTACCAAACGTCATTTAATTTTCTTCTGGAGTAACTTAAACCTGTGCAAAAATTAATGTAAGTTAACAGGATACTTAATGTGAAATGAAATGAGTCAGTACAGCATCCACCTATGGGGTACAAATAAAAAGTAAGCAGGTGCTTCTTTTTGGCAGCATCATTTTACGTGGTGCTGAAGCATGGGAGCAGTAGTGCTTTCACTCGGGCAGTATGTGAAATGGGTGGTGTCTTTTGTCATCCTCACATAGGATGAGAAAATACCAGGTAAGGAATTTCATCTTTCAATACCCAAAGTCAAGTTCTGGTTTTAGTTACCCTGCTAGAAACTAAGTAGCTGCTGTCCATGTATCACTGTAAAAAAAAAAAAAAAAAAAAAAAAAAAAGTCTGCCTTGAAGAGATAGGAACATAGGCCCTGTAGAGAGCAAAATCCTTATGCTTGGACAAGGATGCTTAAACCCCTGCCTGTGCTCCCCCTGCACCACAGCTGAGTTTATGAGTAATTTTCATCTTTATAGTGTCAGACTCTCTGGTTCTGTTCGGGACTGGGGGAGTGAATGGGAAAATGCTGAAACCTGTGAGAGGGCCTGAACCCAAGGGCTTACCTGGTTCAGGCTGAAGGCTCATCAGATAGAGGTTATTAAGCAATCAAGTTGGAGAGTGTTTATCAGATGTAACCAGACTTCTGAACTGCTTGAAGTTATCCTGTCAGGAGTTGAAGGTCACAAGTCAGATCCTTCATCAGGTTTCCCTGCAATGAGCTTTCAAAGGTGAGAGCCAGCACTTTGCAAACTGCCAACATAAACATCTCCTTTCATAGAATGCCAGCAAATGTTTGCATATGCAGATATATGCATATGTCTCTAATTACCCAAACTCCTTCCAGGGCCAGAGTAAAAAGAAAGCCACAAAACTGTATCTTTAAACACCCTGATATAAAACCATAGATCTCAGCACACCCGAACTTTGGAGAGTTTGAAAACCTTATCCCGATTTGGATTTTGTCTATAACGCACATCTCTACTATGGCCACAAGTTCAGTACGCTCATGCCTTTTAGTAGTTATGCAAGAAAATACCCAGAGACAGATTTGTGTAATTAAAATCCTGATTACTGAGGGGATCAGCATGTGATGAGGCACGAAATGGTGGCTAATATCTGATGTTATCTTGCAAAAAAGAGAGCCCTAAAGCTTGAATTTGTTTAATGCTCGTTTGGCTTCCCATATTTGAATGATACTGATCATCTTTTGACAAGCATTGCTGATGATAATGGGTGAGAGCAGGAGTGCTACTTGCTTTGGTTTGCATTGCTGAGCATGACGTTTACAAGCAGAGAAAGGCATTTGTTCCAAACCTTTCAAGGAGTGTTTTCAGAGTCAACCTTCTGGAGCTTCACCTTCCCACTTCTGTGGGACTCCGTGCTTGCAGCAGCTGACCAGCTGCAACCCAGCATCACCACCTGCTAGCAGACAACTCCTCCAGTACTGCCGAAGGACACTTCTGGAGCCGGCACTGGTTTGGGTACGTGTCTATGAAAAAGGTTATATGATATGTTTGGTTTCTGGAACGAGGGACTGGATTTGATGACCTAAAAGTCCCTCTGAGAACTAGATATGCTTGTATATTGTGAGCCTTTCTCATGAATTGGAAGCTTGGCAAAGAAAAAGACCAAAATTACTTTATTCCCTCTGAAATTTCAGTGCTTCTGAAAATCACATCCATAGAGAGCTCTAGTTAGACACTGACAAAGAATCCTTGCCTTTAATTAAATTGTAAGTATTTCTTGGTAGTGATTACAGTTATCATTTTAATTATTTCCACTAAGTACAATACCACTGGCTCACACTGGAGCTTTTCAAAATGCTTCTCTCTACCTAGAAGGACAAATAGTGTGCTCTGATCAGTGAACTTATGTGATTTGGAGATACTGTAGTTAACAGAGATTAGTGTTTCTATGATTTTAAAGATTTAGCTGTCATCTTTCATTTACTTTTAAACCTCACTTTTCTTCTTTTTTTTTACCCCGAGGGCATTACAGAAGGAGTTTCTTGTTAAATTTATCTTGGAGTTATCCAAACTGAGAACAGAAAATTAAAGAATACCCACAGTTCCTACAAGAGGTGTGGAAAACGCAGAGATTATTCAAGCATTATTGGGGGGAAAAAAAGGCAAGGAAAGAATGAAGATAAACAATTCTACCATGTAGGTCAAGAGGGCATCCGAACTTGCAGAGGATATTGAGTAGACTGACGATAGCATCCCAGTGCCTGTGGAGTGGGTATGATGTGCCAGAGCTCCCTGGTGAGCAGTCGCCTTGTCCTGCTCATCTACTCCCTGTTGCCCCAACCTTAGAACTATGCAAATCCCCTCCTGTCCCAGCACACGAGCAAGGGGACCTGCTCCTGCTCTTTGATCAAGATGACAGCATCGCTCACATGAGGAGCACATTTGGTGCCATATGATGGAGCATGTGCATCCAGATGAGGTTGCCTGATCTGAGTTGCATGAGTCCTTCCTGTCTCTGGCTAGGGAATGATTTAGGTGGGACCCACTGAATACCTCTAATTGTGAGTAGTATGTATCTGGCCACATGATGAGAAGAAAGGTGTCCTGATGTAGACCGCCCCAAAGGTGACTATCAGAGGCTGTATTGGACAAATTGTCCACCTCAGAAGTAGGCTAGCCACTAAATTAAGTGTTTGTGCTAATAGAACATTTAGTCTATTTCATCCACAGAGGGGAAAAAATCATACTGTAAACTTGCAAATTCAAGATAAAAAATCTTTTTCTTTGACTAACTTAATTTTGCAAGAAATGGATTGCAAAGAGCATCATTACCTATTCTGTTTGTTCTCATAGATGGGACTGTCCCTAATTCACTGAACTCCATATATCTGTCCAGTTCTCAAGGAGGAGGGAAAGAAATGAAAAGCCTTCTCTGTCCCAGCAGGACAGCCGGTAATACAGGCAAGTATTGCACAAGTCCCAGCTGAGAACACGTCCTCCAGGCAAACAGTACCTAAAACCACTGGCTCCGAAGCTGTCTCTCACGTGCCTGAAAATGCCTCACCGGGGACTGAAGGGCTAGTTCAGACAGAAACTAGAGGTTATTTGTATTGGTTAGGGCTCACTGAATTAGGCACAGTAATCAGACAACTTCTGTTCAAAACCACTACCAAATAAAAAGGAAAACAAGATGATTTTAACATTGATTTAATAATTTCAGCAATATGAGGAACTTGAGCTCTCTAAAGCTGGTTATAGGTAATGCAAATGCTACGAGGTGCCATGAAACATAGTAGGTGGAGCAAAATTTCCCGTAGAGGTAAGGGAGAGTTTCTTCAGCTAGAAGAGACTTAGTTCTTGTGGAAGTGTCCTATTTCAGTTTGTATTAGCTGCTGTAGTGTCCTATGAAGTGTACTCGTCCAGTGGGTATGATGATGTCTGTCAGATCTGGTCCCCCGTATTAATTCCTGTAACTTTTATTTATTAATTACTGAGTATTTTTTAAGTGCTCTGCTGGGTGACAATTGCTATGATCACTCAGTCTTCTTTGTTTCAAACTCAGTGTATCTGTGTTTTCCTCCTGATATTTTCCCACTTTCCAAGTGCTCTTTTAAAGTGTTTCTCAGAGGTTCTCTAATTGTCTACATGTCATAATTCCCCAAACCCATTAAAATAAATGTCATCCCAGCCTGTAGCATTTCCATATGTAACCTTGCCTGTAAAAATAAATGAACAGAAATCAAATACTACTTCATTCAAAGTTTCTGCTTCTTAGATGATTTCAAAAAGGCATCTATTATGTTAATAATTTTAGTTATTCATGTCAACCCTTTATCTCAAAACTTGTGCTTTACCTCTTTCAAATACTTGCAGAAACCTTTCATTCTTCTAACCCTCCTCCAGCTCACATCAACTTGTTTTTCCTTTTCTCCTTTTGATTTTTTTTTAATAGCCTTTTTTTTTCCCTTGCAAACCTTAACTGGCTCTGCCTTCTCGTTTAGTTTCTTCCTCCTCCTCCATTTCCAATACAGATTATTCTTTGTCCTTGGAGCTTTGAGTGGTCCCGTGTGAACACTCATCAGTTGCTACTGCTGCTTTGCTGACATGAGTGTTGCAGTGTGCAGAACGGGAGAGTCAGCAATGCTTGGACCTTGATTATGAGAAGACCCTCCCCCTGCTACTTAAAACCTCCCTTGCAAACATTGGAGGGGAGGGGAAACACATAGTGGAGCTGATATATTAATACACATACAATAGCACCAATTGCCTGCAGGAGTAAAAAACCCTGAACACCTAACTTGAGAAGAAAATTAATTTTAAAATGTAGGTCATATGCTAATACAGCTCCCAGTGTAACCTGTGTAGCACCACCAAGCACAACACAGGAGTGGATTGTGCCTTCTTGTTTTTCTTGCTTGCTATATTTGCTGCTTTCTGTGTGTATACAACTAAATTAGCTGTCAGACTCAATGACCACATTAAAGAGAGGATTCCTTCATCTAATGGTCAATAACAAAATGTGTGCATTATTCTTATGGTGGGGACTGCTGATACTCTTCCTTCATGGCTGATGAGCAAAGGAGAGAAAAGGAAGGACTTCTCCCATGACCATGTCACCCAGTGGGCAGGCTGCGTTATGGGGGATGCTTGCTGTCCTCTCTGTCTTGTGCTTTACAGCAGTTGTGCCCGGATGTTCTGGGCAGGGGGCTGGAGAGCTTGGACCTACCAGCAGAAGCAGGCTGTGCTGCGTGGCTGCCTCCTACATGGTGTGACCAGACTTAATGCATGTGCACAGTATGCCTTGGTTTACATGCATAGAGTAGGCCCAGTGCTTTAATGGAAAGTTGGATGTTCCTTCTCCTGCATGCCCCTCACAGTTTGTCCATATATGAAATCTCTGATGGTTGGATGACCGTTCAGCTCTGATGGGATGGTTTTTCTACTGCTGTTGAAGTTGTATCTTTACCACATGGTTCAGACCTTTGCAAAGTTCAGGATATTTAAATGGGGGCTGTGACAGATTTAGAGCTGCACAGTAAGAACTTATGAATACCATATGCTGACTTGGGTTATTGGGCTGTTTACTGCATAATGATATTGTTTAATTTAATACAGGGGGATGGAGAGAAATAGGCGAGGGAAAAAGATGCAAAATAAGCTACTTCTCAAAAAGTTTGAGTAATAAGGGGCAATGCCAAAACAAGAAAGGCAGAGCTTATCAAGAATAAGCAAGCAAGCAAATGCAGAAGTGGTATTTGAAAAAACAAAGTGTCTTAACACAGAGGGGATGGTTGGCTGTTTGAACCCCTAGAGCACCTCTCTGGTAAAAGGCTGAATATGGGTGTCTGAGGAAACTGAGCTTACCTATGTTAGCATCTGGAGGAAGCAAGCATAAAGGCATATAGCAAGCCTATCTGCTCTCACCCACAGAGCCGGGTGAAGTGTGTAGTGTGCGTTAAAACGGGAATGCAGTGATGCCAATTAGTATTGCAGGAGTTTATTTTTATCTCTTTTGGTTGTTTAAAAAAAATCATTGTAAAAGGATTTGTGTTTTCTTCTAAGACCATTTTAAAACATTGTCCTTCAGTTTTTGTATCAAAAGGATTAAATTACAAGTCAAGCAAGACATTGTTTCAGGCCAGTAAATTTCTTTTTTCCTGCCTCAGCTTTTCACTTCAGTAAGAAAAATAAGGGGATTTATGCAGAGCAAGGTCTCTTTTGGTTCTTCCAGCAAACCGTAAGAAAATCAGTCCATACAGCTGTTTATAGTTGGTTTGGTACTTTAAAATGTCCCTCCTCTAAAAGCTACCAATAAAAAAACCTCACAGATTTTGTTTTAAGATGACAGTCTGATCACTGACTAGTTGCAGTCTAACTTTGATGGAAGAACTGGGAACTGGACCTGATAAATGAGAGCAAAGGCTTTATCGAGGACTTCCACCCAGTACAGCAAGTGCATCAGAATAACGCATGTTCCCCATGCTGGCAGCATTGGGCTGGCAAGCAGCTTGGCTACCTCGTATCCCAGGAGCTGTGGAGATGTGGCTCCTGCTGTGCACATAAGGGCTGGATTTCTTGGCAGACCTGTACAGCCCACCTTGATCTCCATGTGTTTGGATCTGGAGTGGTTTGGTATTACTGCTAGCATGTTTCAGCTGGCAAAGCGGGCACAGCTGAGCTAGCGTAGGCATTGCTGAAAGCAGCAGGATCAAGAAATACTGAACAAGAAACTGCCCGTTTAAATGTCTACTTAATTACAGTGGTGCCAGTTTGTCCCATGTTCGTAACAGTTGTGCCAGCATTTTTACAATAAACCTTCATTATCTGAGTTTTATCTGTCCATAAAACGTTGCTTTAGGCAGGCATGTGATATATAAGATAGAAGGGAGGAAAAACGTAAATACCTATTACAAGTTAAGTTATAAGTGGGCATCGTGATTTTGAAGAAAATATTGTAGCTTGGCCCTATCTTGCAGCAAAGGTATGCCAGCTGTGGAGAAGAGCTGGGACCCTTGTTCTCCTGACTGAGCGGAAAGCTGAGAGTCTGTCACCTTGCTGATGACTGCCCAGTGGGGTTGTGTGGTGCTTGCATTAGCTGTCCTGGACAGGATGGCAGCTGGCTGTAGTACTGCGTGCTTTGGTCTGCTAGCCCTCAGTTGAACTGGTGGTTACCACATCTGCTGTGATACAGCCCTCAGACCAAGTCATTTCATGTCTCCGCTAAACTTCCATACCCTCAACCCTTGCATGAAATGACATGACACATTTTCCATCCCCTTTAGCTTCTTTTGTCTTTGCCCTCTGCTTTTATCTTTTGTTTTTGGGTTTGGTTTTCTTTTTTCAAAGTAGGCAAAACAACGAGGTTTTTTTATGATGTATCCCAGCATCACAAGAACCCACAAACGAAAAATTCAGCAAACCAGTGTTACTGATTCCCACACACCTATATGTTTTTCTGTAGCTCTATGCTCTCCTTCTTAGAGGCACAGCTTTCAATGCCCTCTCAAGAGAGAAAAATCATTCAGAATGAGAAGGTCTTTCCCTGGTTGGCTTTTCTAATCTGCTTGACTTTCCTGCCTCTATCTCAGCTGTCCAGGTGCTTCTGTAGTTCCCTCAAACCAGCTTTGACTGGCTCACATCCATTAAAGGGCCTGCTCATTTACAGCACTCTGGTGACATGAGGAATTGGTGACATGGGGGCTATTGCCCCCATTTATTTGAGTAAATGTAGCCCAAATGAGATTTAATGACTTGCCCAAAGTAAAGCAGCATGGGCAGCAAATGACTAAGTCCACTGTGTCACAAGGAAAAGGCAACTTTCCTTCTTTTCTGGGTAACTCATTGTTTTTAAAGAAATTTGGGCAAGATATTTTTAAAAAGCACTAAATAAGATGTTATATGAGACTATCATGTCATACCTTAGTTTATAATCCCATGAGTTGTGTTTTCAGACTTTTACTTGGAGTTTAAAGGTGCAATGTCAGTTTTGCTCATCCATTTGTTACATCTGCAGGTGTTCACTTTTGTTATGTTTGTGCAAATCGGGTATTTAAATGTCAAACCCCCTGATATGATCATGTCTTTGGCTCATCTTCCCTGTGTTGAGCTAACTGCAGGGGCCTCTGATTAAGTAATGGAAATTAACAAGACAAATGTAAACATTTGTTCAAAGGGATTGTACTTGGAAACCTTAATTAGAGGGCATGAAGCCATTAAAGAGTAAAAGCCTGCTGGCCTGGGGCTGGCGGGAACACTGGCCTTCACAGCTACAAGCCCAGCCAGTTTCTCTGCTCTCTGCTGCTTTATTTGTTTTTAGAGACACAGTTGGAATAGTCCACTTTTTCAGTTAAGGCTCAGACACTCTTCCCCCCCCCCATACCCAATTGAAATACTTTATACAATGTCTACTTTCAGCAATGTCTTAGAAATATATGCATGTGCTTCTTTCTGACACCTAGTCTGGCTGGTGTAGAGCTTTGCAGAAATGCTCATTTTGTAAAAATTCTTTTTTAAAATTAATGCAAGTAAATAAAGCATAATCTGCAAAAGCCATAGATGTTTTTAATTGCATGGGAACAGCACTGAACCTCAGCGGCTGGTGACTTCTCTGTTTTCAAAGATATTCTGCTTGACACTCTTCAGCATGTATCTTGCAGGCCTTTCTGTTGCTTTCAAAGAGAATGACCAAAGGGAGAAGGAAAAAAGGAAAAAGTCATATTTTTGCATTTCTGTGGGTTTAAAAAAAAAAAACCCTAAAAAATATCCCCTAACGATAATACAAACCCTAGTGTTACTTTTGTGGTTGTGAAAAGGATGTGTATGGGGCCGGGCTGGGATAGAATTAATTTTCTTTGTAGAAGCTTTTATGGTGCTGTGTTTTGGATCTGTGACCAAAATAGTGTTGATAACACATCAATGTTTTAGTCACTGCTGAGCAGTGCTTACACAGCGTCAAGGCATTTTATGCTGCTTGCACTGCCCCACCAGCGAGGAGGCTGGGGGTGCACCAGAAGCTGGGAGGGGACACGGCTGGGACAGCTGACCCCAGCTGGCCAAAGGGCTGTTCCACACCATATGGCGTCATGCTCAGCATATAAAGCTGGGGGAAAGGAGGAGGAAGGGGGGACATTCTGAGTTATGGTGTTCATCTTCCCAAGTCACTGTTATGCATGATGGATCCCTGCTTTCCTGGAGATGGCTGAACACCTGCCTGCCCATGGGAAGGAGTGAGTGAATTCCTTATTTTGCTTTGCTTGTGTGCACAGCTTTTGCTTTACCTATTAAACTGTCTTTATCTCAACCCATGGTTTTCACACTTACCCTTCTGATTCTCTCCCCTATCCCACTTGGGGGTGTGGGGGTGAGCAAGTGGCTGCGTGGGGCTCAGCTGCCTACCAGGGCTAAGCCACAACAGGGCGGAAGCATGTCAAGGGGAGAGTGGCTGTTGGGTACTTGGCAGCCTGACTGACGTGAATCGTCAGTAGAGGGCACATGATCTGAGACTATGTTTCACACCTCACTTCATGTTTTGTGAGGCTGCTTCTTCAGGATAGCTGGAGAACGTGCTATCCTAGATAGGTAGGATGAGGTAGGAGCATGGCGAAAGGAAGAAAGTTATGGATAAGAGAGTACAGCTGAGTACAGTTTGTAGAGGAATTGTCTCTGGAGCCAAAGGAGCGTCTTTCTGAGTTGTTAGGGTGTTCTTCAAAGAGGTCAGCGTGAATGTCCTTATAGTCCTCCCCTTGACAAAAAATCCAAGGCGCTGCCGATGGGTGTCCTTCCCTCCTGTAATGTCAGTAATCCACAGGGCTTTTGGACGGTGGCCTCATTCTTTGAGAGCTAATGTGCGTGATCAGCTGGTGAGCTCTTGGTCATCTTATCAATTCTTTACACCTTGTGTTTTCTTCTGCTGTCTTGTTCCAAGAATTACATGCAGCATCTCCAAAGGCTATGCCAATGCTCTGGTTATTTTATTTAAGTAAAACAGTCAGAATTCCTCAGGGTCAGAAATCACTCCTATTGAAGGTTCCTATGGGATTAAGATTGGAGCCTTCATTAGGGCCTGACCAATGAAGCTGTTAGCCTGGTCCGAGAAATTTAATGTCTGTTACGCAGTTGCAAGTCTAAGTGCTGGTACTGGATAAGGAGAACTGCCTGGATAGTGTTATGTTACTATGCTAAGTGAATGCAGTCCCAGGGTGACTGTTTCTAAAATGCATAGCGGAATGAATTATAGCACATGATTGAAAGGAATGAATTGGGTAAAACTACTTTGATGGCAAAATGGCTTCAAATGCATGCCTTTTTCCTACTCCAAGAGGCTTCACCGCATCTGGTGAGTAGGCTATGATCTGCACTCGTACCCTGCAGGGTCGTTCGTCCACCCTGTTGCTTGCTGTGCGTACTCCCTGCAAAGTTTCCTTTCAGGTGGCCTTGCGGTGTTGTGCATTAGAGATTCATGAGGAAAATCCAGCAAGTGCTGCTTGAGATTTTCAAATGACAGGCAGATAGCTATTAGCATTAATCCTCTTTCTGTATTCTCCAAAGAGCTCTTTGACAAGGGTGTGTGCAGGACAGGAAGCGCTTGACAGGATTCAGTTCCCACTCAAATCCCTCTCTTACAAATGAAGGAAACGAGACCCTCCATTATCCCCAGCACCGGTGCAGACAGCCTGCCCTGGGAGGCAATCTCTCTACTGGGGCATGTGGTGGGGGACGGTCTCCAGCATTTGCCTAAAAGGCCACCCGGGAGTTGTGTAGGTTTGGAGAGCGACAGACACTGAAAGTTATGGTCAAGGCACAAGCCTGCAGCCAAGAGCCCCCGAAACAGCGCGGGTGTGAGCGCTGCGTGGGGTCGCGTGGGCTTTGTGATCCCCAGCACCCCTATCCCTCCTCTTCCCTTGCCTGTGTGTGTGATGGACGGATGGCAGCAAGGTAGCTCTCCTGCCACTGCTAAAAGAAGGGTGATGCCCACTTGGTCAGCTGGGCACCTTCAAGTCCCGCCGGGCCCACCCGGAGCTGTCGGCAGCCCGAGGAAAAGGGGAAGGGGGATTACAGGGGAAGGGTCTTCTTAGCTTGAGAGGCTCTGCACCTTTGACTTGGGAGCAGTATGGGTCAATGTTATTTCTAGAGGACTAAGAACAGATTATCCTGCTGAGGTTGTGTAAGTGGGACTGGCAGTGGGATCGTGCCTAGGAAATAAGGGACGTAAAGCTTTCCTGTCCGGAAGGCAGGCAGCCAGCCGGCATGTCCATGTCTGACCATCAAAGTGTCTGTCTGTCTTCCAAGGCTGTCTGACTCGCGTGCTGCACCTCACAGCTGTAGGAAGGATTGCTTATTGCTTAAATACAGCACCTCAAAACTGACGTGTTGAGTGAGAATTTGCCCTGTTCTGGTTTTTGTAAGTAATGAACTTCACAATGCTTCTTAAAAATAAATTACAAGTTATGTATCTTCTTTAAAATATATATTGTTTATAATCTGTACCTTTAATAGACATAAAAGGGAAGAAGTTGGCCTAGTGGGTTGGCTGTAGTGAAAATAGCCTTTCTGTGTTGCATGTGTATAACTCAGTGTACTGTGTGGGCCTGAGAATTTGAAGGAGTCTGATCGTAGTTCAGCTGATGTCAGTGAAGTTACAGATTATAAGCAAAATCAGGATTTGTCTCACTACGGCCTTCTTTGAATCCACACTTCCTTGATCCATGGTTGTAGCTGATTTACAGTTAGTCAGTGACTCCATAATTCCAGACTTTTCTGCCAAAACCCATCAGCCTTCCCCATGAAGATCTAAGCTTTTCTTTGGGAAGGAAATAATTTAGTTAATTTGCTGAATAAGTATGTGGTAGGGTTTTGTGGGTAAGCCTAAGGGAGAAGATTAAAATCACAAAACACATTTGAACATCAGCTGGCTGTATGAAATACAAGACAATGAAAGTCAAGACAGTGACAACAGCAATTTAATAGTTTATTTAAAAATATATAGCATTTTGCTACAAAACTGCGTAGTGATCTAAGCTTTGAAATGCTTGTGTGCATGGTGGGGTACTACAGCTTGTCTTATATCAAGACTTGGAATTAAACATAAATGGCAACTGGAAGACCGTTACTTTAGAAAGTCTGAGGATGCTCTTCCCTCGTTTGCTATCTAATGATCAGTCTAGCTATTGCCACATGTGAACTCTTAATCTTACAAATACATTACCTCAAGGAAATCTGCACTCAATATTTGCATTAAAGGATCACTCTTAAACAAATTCCACCAACAACCATGTGATAAATCCTGGCTTTCCAAAAAGTTGATTACTGTCTGCTTCTGACTGCCTTGCTGGCATTGTATCTATCTCATGACACTTACAACTGTTGACCATAGCTTGATGTTTCACACATGAAAACTTGCCTGTGAAAGTTTCACCAGACCACGTATTGAATCGCTTGAATCAGCGATTCAAGCAGCTAGCAAGTTTAACCATCACTTGCAGGAAATCCCAATCTGAGAAACAAGGCAGGAAGAGACAAGAGGGTTCAGGGTCTCCGTGGGGAAGGAGTGTTATGGGACCACCTTATTCCCTACACTGCGCAGATTTTTAAAAAAAACTAAGCCAAAACCTCTTCTGGATAGAAGTGGTTAGTTAAATTAATGTTACTTTATGTAAATCCAATAAGTGGTTCTGACCATGAAGTGACCAGCAGCACAGAAACAAGGCTGAAGTTGGAAGAACAGACAGGCAGGTCCCAGGAGCGTGAAGGTACCTCACGTTTAGCATTTCCCTGCCTTTTGGGTTTACTTCACCAATAGCTATGCTGTCTCATCACTGCAGATGGACACCATCAATTCAGCTTCATCTTGTTCGTATTCATAGACCCTTCTGTGAAATATCCCAATTTCAACCTCAAGGATGCTACAAAAACCAAAAGCAATTTGTTCTGGTGGTCTAGGAAAAGTAGCCCTTCTAAGGGAGAGAAATGAACTTCCCCTGCTTATAAAATTAAAAAGGTAAGGAAAATGAGGCTTTCAAAGGCTTCAAGGACAGAGTATTTTGTATTTGGCCTGACTGTGGACAGATGACTCTGTACCAAACTGGAGACATTCTTGAGGTTATCCTGGTAGCATAAGATTTGGATTAGCGATGTTTAGGCCTGTTAAAACATGAATTGCGGTTGGGACCAAGACTTTTCTTGAAATTGCTAGTAATAACAATGCCTCCATATCTGTGGAGTCTGTTTAAAAGAGCATGATGAAAGGAAAAAAAGCTAAACACTCAGTTGCTGCCCCTCTTAGTACTTTAGGATATCTCAAGTTCAGCATGAAGAAATCACAAACAGACAAAATAAAAAATAACTAAAAGACTTGGTTCTAGAGTGTTTCATTTAGGGATCTCAAAACTACTTTCCTGTATGTGGTATTGCAATCTCTGTTCAAAGCAAGGCAAGCTCTTAAATCAGATTAGTTCATAGGTGATGTGGCCACCTCTCTGTTGCCTTCCTGAAAACTCATGGCATTGCACTTTATAATGAAGGAAGACTGAAACCTTTTTTAAGCAACGGAGGACTTTTATGGAATCCTGTAACTCCAGAAAAGGCAATAAGAAACTTTAAACACAGGACTTGTGATAAAATAAGTTTGCAGTACTATGTATTATATTCTGCCTCGTCTTTGACCACAGGGTAGGTACGTTTCATCTGTCTGCGATGGGGAAGCTGAGACAAGATGCAGCGATGTTATTCCTCCCAGGATCACGGTATGAGGACAAACCCCACTACTTCTCACTCTGACCCCATTGCATAGGCCATTGAACTAAAGGGCTCTGCTGTGCTTAGCTTAATGATGCTCACAGTTAACTGCTACGAATCTCTTTGGGGTTTTATCTTGGTTCTTACAATGCTTATTGTGGTTTAAGCTATCAAGATTCAGAGTGCATGTGAGTGGCATTTTGTAACTGAAAGGTGTTTTCCATTTCCATTTTGTTCATAGCCCTTGAGTTAAGTCACCATGGAAAAATGCCAAATAATACACCCTTTTTTTGGCAAATAAATGTAAAAAAACTTGACGCCTCAAGCATATTACATGCTTTGCAGGAAATTCCCAGACTCTTACAACAAAGAGACAGCCAGGCACCGTATCAGCTCTTCAGAGCAGATCAAAATTGCAGTTACTTGCAGGAGTTGTGGAGCTGAATGTCAGAGCTCACCTCTTTGCGCACCATTCACGTGCACCCCTTTCTAGGTGCCTGGTATCTGAGATACATTCTGTGGCTACTGTTTGTCTTTAAGGGGCATTATTACATGAACCAGATGTCCATGGCAAATTCAAAATGCTAAGAAGAAAAATAACATGTGCATCTGTATTTGTCAGTTATCTCAAACTGGAGAGCCCAAGCATATAACACATTACTGAGGTACTATTGCATATTTCATTAGTAATAAGAGCACTTTTTATATTGGAATACTTGAATGTGTTTGGGGTGAATAGGTAACTTCCATCTCACAGCAAGGAATTTAGGAGTTGGGCACCCTATTATACAAAGACTATTTGATTTGTATCTATACAGCATGTGCTGATAAACCTAACTGCATTTTAATGAAAAGTGTTTTATGTGGGATCAGACTGTCTAAAGCAGAACTGCCCTAGATGAAGGGCTGAGCCTAGAAGACACATTATTAATAAAGCTGCTTGTGCTCTAGCAGAAGGATGTAAATTACCTGATCCATGTTCTCATTTCTTTGCATCAGCCTTCAGTGCTTGTGTCTGGCATGCCAGTAAAAAGTCATGGGAAACTGGGCTCCCGTCCTGACACGGCGCAGCACACAGCGAGGACTGAACAGTTTGCACATGTACAACCCTTCAAGGCAAAATAAGGGGGTTTTAGCCTTACTGGTCTCCATTCTCTTCCCCTCATTTCCTGCGTATTACGGTCTGAAGGGTGGGATTCTCCCCAGGGAGACACAAGGCCTTTGTGGTGTACCAGGACTGACCTCTCTTACATAGGCTTCAAACCAAACTAAACTCCACATCTGAACAGCTCCGATTTCGGGGGAAAAAATTCAAAGCCAAATCTGGACTTTGTAATTCAAGTCCCTAGGACAGCTTAAAACAATGGTTGTACATGTACTGTGACTCATACTTGGGGTGTGGGTTGCTGACTCTCTTACTGTGACTGAAGAGCAAAAAAAAAAGCTAGGGGCAGGACTCCTACCCTCATCCTTACATTTCATTCACAGATAGCAAAATTCTGATCAGAAGCTCAGTGAAGCTGATACAACAGGATCAGTGGGCTTTGGTTCATGCCACAACGGCAGGCAACCATTGCATACTGACCGGGACCAGTGAGGCATATCCCTGAATGCCACCTTTGTTTCATGCCAGGGAAATTTTTTGGATAAAGCTGATCAAAGGGAAAAGTAATTGCACACACTCCACAAGTCTGTCTGAAAACTAACTTCCGTAATTTCTTTTATTGGTCTTATGCCCTCTGGAGTTCCTAGAGCAAGTTTTTCTTGCCTTATGGATAAAAGAGCTGCCTGGATGTCCCAGAATGTGTTTTTTTCCCCAGTCAAATGATTCGCTCAACATGGAATGACCTCCTTTTTCTCTTCCTGTTTACCTGTACCTTTTTTCATGTGATTGGGCACTGGGGTATCACATGGTGATGTGGGGGTGGAAGTAATTTCCTTCCTCCTTCTTAGGCTCTGAACACTTTTATTGTTTACTTGGATTACACATTCCTTGCTTCAGGCTGCTTTTCCCCTGCTACAGCTGTTTGAAGACACTGGTAAAATTTGGACTTCTAGCACTTCTTGTAATGTAATGTATAATTTGATCAGATAAACGTGGACCTCCTATAGAGCCTAATGATATAAGGGAAGGCAACTGTGAAAGGGTGCCAAGTTCAGTGCAGAAACATTAGTTTGATGGCAGAGTTCATGGTGGCAACCCTTTGTGGCAGTCCTACATCACTTAGGCACAAAATCTCCTCAGCTGGACAGTACAAAATAATCTTGGACTTCAACAGAGCCAGAATTTAAAGTTTTGGTTTCAAAAAAGTTGGGAACTGAGTTACTGATATATACCCATGTGATGAGGAACCTAAATCTATAGCTTGAAGACTTAATTGTGTAATGTAGCAAAAATGCTCAGGAAGCTCTGAAAAACTTCCCTTTTCCCTCACCTTTTGTTCTGACTTATTTAATAGCCTGTGGAGTACTGCCTTTCACTTATCCATCTAGGAATGCCTAAAAGTTTGAGACTTCTTCTAGGACTTAAAGTCTGGAAAGCATCTTATGGCTCCAAAGTCAGATTCTGCTGTTACTCAATATTTGTGTGGAGCCATAGGTGATTTACATGGCCTCTGGCCCAACGACATTGCAATCTAAATTGAACTCTACAAGACAAGATGCTGAGGGAGATAACGCCAAGAAAGGAAATGGAGGAGGAATCTGCTGGACAGGTTTATGGGCTGTTTGGAAAGTACCATTATGCAGCATGTCAAAAACTTTTTGCATTTTTAAAAGTAGGGCAGTGATTAGCCTGTTATTATGCGGAACAGCGTTGTGGATTATGGAGCTATAGGAAATAGTCTTAAGGAAGGGGTTGCATGAAGCCTGTGGGAGCAGATCCATAATAATCAGACTGTGTGCTGCAGAAATAAATATCCTATTTGACTAGAAAGCCTGGTATTTTTTTGCTGCACTGAAATGGAGCAGTGCATTTGAATCTAAGATGAACATGTGAAGCACCCAACACACTTGGGTTTTTTCTTCCAGTTGCTTTTGAATTCAACCATGAGCTAAATAAAAAAGGACCCTGCCTCCTCCTGCTCCATAAGCATCAGCTCGTACTCAAAATAAGTCTTTCTGTAGGTTAAAAAAAATGACCATTTTTATTGTTTACTATTATTTATTATGTTTCCTTTTCTACTTTGGGTTTCTGAAAATCTTCTGAATTTTGAAAGACTTTTTTTTTTCTGATCCCTTTGCTGCTTTGCTTCTTTTTACTATATTCCCTACATCAGCTCAGACTTTCTGCAGCAATTACAGGCTTTTGTTCTGCCATGGTTTTGGACTGATGTCCCTGAGAGCTCCAAACACTCTAAATGGTATTTCTTGAGGAAACTGGCAGTTTTATGTTTCTCGCTCACAATATCAAGAATTATCTGCACTGTGCTGACACTCTTAGTTACAAGGCAAGATCAGTCTTTTAAATGCACACGTAGAGTTCAGTTTTAATGTTGTTTTGTGACTATCTGGAATTCTTTTTATGTTCATGTTTCTATTTTATCAACCATGTATGATGCTGTGTAATCCTGCATGCTTGCAAAGTATCAGTCTGTGGCCAGGGAAATAACTTGGATATTGTTTAATTTAAAAAATGACCTTTTTAATCTGAAAAAGATGATGCATGTAGAAATAAATGAAAATAATTAGCATTCAAAGATACTCTGTTCAGCCTGGGATCAACAATGTCCTGGCCAAATTACACCTATAAGCAGATCCAAAGAGATTTCCTAAAGCACTGAGCATTTTATTTCTCTAAGAGATGACTGCGTTAAGTCTTTCTCTGCTCTTGACCCTTATTTGTTCTGACGTCTTATAACATGTCTCTTACTCCAGAGTGCTTACACGCAGCATGACCTATGATATTCTCAACAGTCTGACCTCCTAACAAGGGCATAACGCTCCACAAGTTAAATGTGAAGTCAGGATAGCTTACCTACCTTGTTCTCACATCTAGCCAAGGCTTCGATTTTAACAGGAAATTCTGCTGGAGGAAGGAATATCTTGCCTAACAGTCATGTAAAAATTCAAAATGTGAGAACGTTCCTACTTTATTTTGATGATGAAAGCAAAGTTTATTGCTGACTTGCAATGGGAGTTTTCCGTTACCCCAAAGTAAGTATCAGCATAATACTCTGAAATAATTTTCTGGCTCAGGCAAGTTGGCTTTCCATTATTTACTGGATGATATCGCTATTCTTATTCACTGTTAAATCCAATTTGGGCTTCTGGGCTGAGGGTGCCAGTTTTGGCTAATCTGACACATTCATTTTACTGTATTGCAAAATACACAAAAAAGTGTGCCCCTGGCCACCCTAGTAGTGCTGGACTCCATCAGAGATCCAGCAGAGCCAGGCTGGCTCTCCTGGGGGATGCAGCCCAGGGTAGGGGAAGGGAAAGGAGGGTTAAGGGAGACAAAGGTGGCCTCGAAGCAACTTCCCACCCTCTGTTTTCCTGCTGCTCCTGCAGCTCTCGTGGGAAATGTGATGCTTTGTGTCCCAGTGAGATGGCCCAGAGTAGTCTCGAATGAACGTGTGCTATGGGTCCTTGTTTCTGCCCCTCCAACCTCTGGTATGCTTGTGCTGGAGCTTCATGGGAGCTTGCACAAGACAGCCTGGAGCTGTACTGTGCAGCGCTCACCCAAGGGAATCAGCAGTAACAAACACGGCGATTGTTTGCCTTACTTATGGGAAGAACTCAGTCATTTATACATAGATTGGCAAAATTTAGGAAAGGGGCTAAATCACGTCCTCTGATATAGGTTTCTGTGGAAACGGTGCTGTTTGCTAAGGGCACAGAGCCAGTTAGCCGTGCTGCATCTCTCTCTATGCCGGTAGGTGTGCGGATGGTGGAGTGAGCGTGTCTCGCTCTCATACCAAACCCTCGGTTTTTGGAGTTTGCAGTAAAATGCCCAGGGCCATCAAAATGTCATGGATTGCCTGAGTGCCTCTGCCTGTGAGGCCGGCGAGCTCTGCGGTGGGCTGCGGGCCAGAGCACTGGCACACCATGGCTCCATCGCTGCTCCCTCACCTGGGTTTTCTTTCGCTAGAAAGCAGGAGGTGTCGGATGGACTGTGTGCACCTGAGGCTCATCAGAATCCAAGGGAAAATGTGAATCTGAAGCTGGGAAGTGCTCTCGGGATCCCCAGTGCAGTCAGACCCACTGCGACCAGAGTTTGACCGACTTAATTATACCATGCTTGGCAGAGCCTTGTAGATGTAGGAAGGAACCACTGGGTCCTGGAGCGTGAAATACGAGCACAGCCAGGGGGGTTTTCTCTTCCTACTGCTTCTGCTTGGAGCCAAAGCAACATTGTCCTAAGTCATAATTTATGGCTGTTCTTTATAGCAATAAAAAAATTGGAAAGAACCTTTCTGGCACCATTTGCTGAAGTTCTCTTTCTCTTAACACAGTAAAATGATTCATAATTAGAAACTAGTGTACTTTACTCACTCTGCTCTGGTTATACAGAAACTCATTAAGCACCATGCATCCAAGTGCACTGTTTTATGTAAACAAGACCTCTGAGAGAGATATAGATGTCTGATAAAGATCAAAAGGAAAACAGACTAATACCAGGCCACATTAATAATGGCCATGTCATGTTCTTAGAAAACAAAAGTCATCTGCTGTGCAATTATTGTACATTTCACAGCAGGACAGGGGCAAGGTAAAGAACAGAGATGTATACGGAAAGGCCAGTTATAGATTTTAGATCTGAATGATTTAGTTGCAGCTAGGCTTGAAAATTTGCATGATTTTCGTTCTGTGATGAAATGGGACGGTCTCTGTTGTGCTCCCAAATGCTTAAGACTGGTATTTTGTGAATGTTCTTTACTGAAACCTTCAGGATGCGGTTGTGTTTCACACTGAACTCCTCTAACCTTCAGCAAATGAAGCTGTCAGAATTTGTCTTGTTATGTCTAGGCAGGGTTTAGATTATCGATGCATTTAGCTGTGGCCTCTGCTGTTAATAATGTATTTAAACTAAATGGATAGTTCAAGTTTAAAACTCTTCCTCTGGCTGTGTCCCCTGGTGGTGCTGTGTGGATGGTTTGAGCGCTCTGAAATAGTTTATCTTTTCCCTCCAAGAGGCAGAGGTTTTGACTACCTCAACCTCGCAGCCCTGCCGTGCTCTCTGTGGTTTTTGGAGGGGGCAGCCCTCCCGAGCTGAAATCTAATGCTCTGCTCCCTTCAGTTTTTTTTTTTTGCATGTACTGTGATTCTTGTTTCTGGAATTCAGAAACCAGAAAAAGTACAGGAGAAAAAATGCGAGTAGAAATGGCATGGGGAGGCTTTCAACCCAGTTTTATGGAATAGAGAGAATGAGGTTTTCCCTGTGATAAGTCCTTTGGTTTGCTTAAATATCGAAAAAGGAAGTCAAACCCCCAAGCTCCACAACCTGTGGAAGATCATCAAACTTACATAACTTGAAGTAGCCAGGTCTAAAGACCTTAAACGCCTGTATACTACATATGTGTCTATATAACTATACATATATCATTTAATAGATAAAAATAGTTATATACTATAAATCTATACAAGCATATATACATATGCATATACAGATGCACTTAGTAAAATAGCGCACTTTTTTCTCGTAAAAAGCAGGGTCTTGGGGTTGACCAGTCCAAGAAGATATAATATGTGACTTCCACAATATGACTTGCTGCATTCCAAAATAAGCAGAATTTAACTTAAAATATGTCATTAACAGCCATTTGTATTATCCACATAAAGCGATGTAAAGGTCAGACATTTCCACTGAGACTAGATAAACATGCCAGGAGTATGCTAGCTTGAATTTTAACTGAGATGATTTTAAAGGCACAGTTTACATAAATATTAGTACTAGTCTACTTATATGAACTGAGCCATCTTAACTTTTTCCATAGATAATCGTATAGACTCGGTGAAGTATAGGCTGTAGGCACTTATGCCATGCCTTTCACTGACAACAGTTCTCCTGTGTAACATAATAGGCCCGATTACCACCAGCACTGAAGCAAATGGTTCAGCCTCTTTGAATCGCTCTTTATGACCAAACTCTCCAAGATGTTTTCTGAATAAACTGTTAGTTTCTTCTCTGTTCCGTTTTCCACAGTTAGCGGCTGTGGCTGATGCTATGGGTTCATGATCAAGAGTTCCCAGAGCTCAGTCTTTATGTACGTGATCACAACTTGTACTCTTCAAAATGATAATGAAACCTCATTAGAGCAATTGGGCTGTTAGAATAAAGGCATGCTGAATATGACCATAACTGATAGATTTTGGCCAGTCCCTTTCAATGCCCTTCCAGTGGAAATGACCTGTTCTTCTAAGTCACTTGGTGAATTTAGTTGAGCTTGCTTTCTTCAAATTGTTGTTAAGCTCTTTTTCTATCCATTACTTTTTTGACAGTCTCTGTAGAAATGACTGTGGTGCTCTTGTCTATTACAATATTTTCTGTCTTAAGTACTTATCACTCTTTCTGCATCTCTGTGGTCAGAGGCTAATGGTTACCACAGTGAAAAAAGGTTCGTAATAAAACTGAAAAAGTGTCTGCTTATCCCCTGGAACCAGGAGGGTCCAAACTCCCAAAAGATTCCGTTTCAAGGAGTCCTCTGTTTTCAGTTTGGGTCTCAGAATAGGTATTTAAGAACTGCCCTGTAATCCAATTGTGGATGGGAATCATAGCAGAAGGCTTACCTGCAGCCCATGTATTTTCTGCTATTGAAGATGCATAAGCAATAGATTCTTAGCTGCTATACAAATGTTCCAATAAAAAACCAGTAGCTCTCCACTGCTGCCTCTGAAGGACACTCAAGGAGAGAGTGAGCTATTGCTGGAGTGTTAACTTGAATGGGCTGAGCAGAGATAAGATAAAATTTGCTTAGTAGAAAAGTACTGTGCTGGTGCTAAATGATTAGTGGACAGTTCTGCCTAACGCAAAATGAGTCCCTCAGTTTGTACTTGCTCAGCTTACATGTAAAACAATGTATTTTCTAGCTGCTGGCCTCCAAATCAGATGAGATGTCAAATGAGGTTCCTCCTTCACTCCCAAGAAGTCTGACTCAATGGAGATATGTACCAGGTGAGCACACTGAACAAGGGTAAGCAACTTTCCTCTCCCAATGAGCTTCATGTCAAGTTTCTCAAGTGGCTGAGAGCCTTCAGACTTGTATCTTGGAGAGCCAAGGAAGGGGAAACAGTGGGTGCAGTTCACCAGAAGGAGATGATTGTGGCCTCTCACTGCAAAAGCAAGAACAGAGGGCATAAAAACACATGCCCGAGAAACTTAGCCATACTGGCCTCTGCTCTCCCTGCTAACTCACTTCCTTCTACAACCGCAGTTTTGGACTGGCACAGGAGTTACGTGATTGCTGAGCTTTGTTCCTGGTCATATGATTCATCCTCAGCCTGAGAGTCCACTTGAGCTGCTTGCAAACTGCACATACTCAAAAGGCAGAGCTTGACAATCCTTGCAGTAACCTATCTCTGTGTTTATGAGACTCATAACGTAGGAGCCACCTCAAAGGAGACAAATTAAGCCAATGCCCAGTGTGCTTGAAAATCCTCCGTAGTCCCTCGTGTATTCACTTCTCACTGCTCCAAAATGTAGCTGGCACAGAGGCACTTCTATGTCTTTCTCCCTTTTTTTGCTGTTTTTATTATTCTTCTTTCTTCCTGTATTTCCATCTTTATGCTGATTATCAATGATATACAGCTTTTGGCCTAAGCTTGATGAGTTGGATCTTGAGGATTTGGTTTGTTTATTGAATATCCATGACCCAGATGTTTTTTGGGGAAATCTACTGATAAATTAGACACAACAGAAGTATTAGATGGAGATGATGGGTTGCTGTTATTTCAATGCAATGCTATTATGGTAAGTAATAGTAAAATCATAAATTTACCCTGCTGAATTCTTGCAGACATAGTCAAGTGGATTGCTGGAAAGGCTGTGAATTAAGTACCCAACTCCTGGTCAAATTGAAACTGAAAAACCAAAAAGTTGATTGGTGTTTTGTTTTTTTAATTGTTTGCAAAGATTGAGGCAGCTTGAAATAACCAAAGTACCAAATATTTTCTAATGGAAGAATTGAAGTGGGCCACGTGCCTTTCGTAAGTATCTCCAGAGGATTTACTTCAATCACAAATCAAATGTAACTAAAAGTAAGAAATGCTTCATGCCCATAAGATCCAACCACAATGGAGTTAACAATGAATTGATTTTATGCTAAATTGTGTTACATCCCAAACCGGCAGCAGAATTCAAAACCGCTTCTACAATGGGAAACGTTAATGCAGCTGCCTGAATAGGATTTTTCCCCTCTCCATGGCTGGAGTGCGGTGTACGTTTCGAAAGACAGGGGCTCTATTTTCGCCAAACAAATTGTCATTTTGTTTGCAACTTTGAAGGCCAGAAAAATCAATTAAGAAAGCAAGGCAAACAGGTCATGCAGTGGCAGCAGAATGGCCCTCCGTAGGCACTGGAAGGCGCTTGGCACAAATCGCATAGCGGCAGAAATGCACCGATGGCAGCTTTTATGGTAGCCCCCCATCCCTGTCCCAGCCCCTCTCTGCTCCCCGTTCTGTTGAACAGTGGACTGTGAAACAACTGACTTTTCCATCCGGTACGCTAAAATCCAAAGACCGCTGCATGCTTGACAGGTGTGTTGCTGTTAATCTTAGAGATTTTAAAATAAAACTGGGAAAGCGGAGGATAATTGGTCAATTTGTAGCCGGGAGGTGGTACTTGTTTGAGATACATGCAGATTATGCTTTTCTCTACCAGTGCAAAAATCCCAACAAATGATCTGAAAGAATAACCGGCACTGGGGTGAGGATGTGCGTGTGTGTGTGCGTGGTGTGCCTGGTAGGGTTTTCTACCCCCTCTTGCAAAGCACAGGCCTTAATGAGTTCCAGGGGGACAGTGGCTTGTCAATCACAATATACTTTTCAAGTAATAGTCATCTCTGCCCCATCACAGAACCACAAGGCATGAAATAATTAGAAAGCCCAGAGTAACTGCTCTGTTTTACAAGAGCAAAATCCTTGTGTGGATCATTTACATAAACTTGTCACTTCCCATTACGGTTCTAATGCAAGCTGGGTAACAATCATGGGACCAGGAGAGGGGAGGTCAAGGTATGATGCTCCTCCATGTTTGAAGCACAAGGTACGCATGTGCCCAGCTTTCCATCCCCCACTGAATTAATGTAAAGTATCTTTTATTTTCCATTAAATAAGAACTATTCATGCTGCTATGGTAGCAGACTATGTGCAGCCTCCTCTTCTTAAGAGAGAAAAAAGGCTTTTGCGTCAAGCCATTGTTAGGGGAGAATTCACTTTGAGGAGCATTTCAAAGCTGATCCGATTGGGGAAGGAATAATGTTAAATATTTGGTATGAAATATTTATAAGACGCACACACGAGCATCTGACAAAGTAGCCTGGCAAATACACATTCTTGTCTTTGACAATTTCAGCTCTTTCTCTCTGAACGAGAGGGTGGAGAGAAGGTGCGCACATAGTGAGAACTGTGTACGGGTATAAATGCATCTAAACACACGCACGCATACACACGCAGAGGCAGACACACTTGCGTACAAACGCCTGAATGGGTTGATGGGATTTAAGGCAATCTGCATCTGAATACTGCTCTCCAAAGATGGTAGCAATAAGGGCTTGCCGAAGTCTGTTTTAATCATTGTGAACGAGAAAGCTCTGCAGTAATGCCTATCGCGAGGGGCATCCGTAGAGTAACAGAGGTGATGGCTGCTGCCGTTGCTGCTGCTGTTTTCCAGCAACCATTTTGTTGGTGTTCTTCATCACTGTCGTAGGGCATCATCTGCATTTCTGCCACAAGAAAACACGCCTCTGCTTTTTTGCACGGATTGACTTTCCCCACCTGCATCCCTGCACGGCTCTTTCGTTTTACTTTTACTTTAAGAAATGAGTACAATTGAAGATGAGCAAAGAGCAGATTTGCTTATAGGCAACCAGAATTGTATTTTTTTAACCTTTTCATCTCTTTTGGATAAAAAAGGCAAAACCTTTTTTTTTCCAAGGGTCTGAGAGAGGTTTCAGAAAAATGTGTTATCACCTCATGCTCAGTCCTTATGACAGGAGATAAAGAGAGAACGTAATGGCTCACTCCCCGTGCATTTCACTGTGAATGCCATAAGGATGGCATATATTAAATAACCAGGATAAAGGAAACCATGTGATCTGCTGTCCTTGTAAGGGGATCTAATAAGTCTCTCTTAGAAACCTTATTTCCTTTTCCTTTGGTTTTTTGTTTGCCGTGTCTCTTCTTTGCCTGCCCCACTTTTGTACCAGCTGTAGGCTGTTGTTGTTCTCTGGCGTAAATGCCTGTCTGGTTTAGGCTGTAAACAGACTGGAGCAAGACCCTTCTGTCTGTCAAGACCCTTTTTACACATGCAGTGCTATACACGTATTAATTAATAGCAACGGTCTTGATGAACTAAAAGGCCATATATTGCTCTTCCTGTGGGCTGGGGATTCACTCTCTCTTCAAAAATTGCTAGATCAAATGCCCCAGGCAGGCTCCATGCATTGTACAACATGTTTTCGTGTGAGCAGGCAGCTCAATAGCGAGGCAGCATCGTTTGCCCTCATCTGCCAGCTTTTGTCTTCGAGTGGAAGTGTGGGGCCTGGTGAGAGGTAGGATATGAACTGTGTCCAGACTCTGCTCCTTATCTCCGAGATCACCAAGAGGGAGAGCATTGTTGATGGATTTAAATCAGCTTTTTCCCCCCTTGTGCACAACAAAAGTCTAAATCCCTTTTCAGGCCAGATTGCTCCATTTCGCTGCATGGGCTAGGCAGATTGGAAACATGTTTGTCACTCAGCTTTTCTCCCAACCTAATCAGTAGACACTGGGGTGGTGGGATTTCAGTGCTCAGTGTATCACCCTTTAATCTACGGAGTCGGCCTTTAAAAGCTGCTGATGCCGTCGCTGCTACGTGTGAGCCGCTGCTGTCTTTCATTTCTGAAGACAGATATAAAAATAACGTTAACCACCAGCGTAAGCAGAGGGTTTAGCAGGGATTTGAATCTAAAATGTGATACTTAACACAGGCCAACTTGATTTGGTCCAGCAGAGCTGAACCCCTTATTCTGTTATAATAAAGTGTGTCGTATATGGAGAAGGTTGCAGTGGGATTTACTGCCTCTGTGTTTTAGTTCTGCTGCTGAATGGGCCTAAACGGTGAATAACCATCGGCCACAGGGAGCTATGGTTGGCAAAAAGTGGCTTGGCAGACCTGTCTGCAGGTTTCAAAGGTCTCTCTGGTAGCACCACAAGCTCACCGGTGTCTTTGCATCTGCTCAGGTCCATAGCATGCCGACTTCATCTGTGCCTGATACGGCGGTCCTGAAGGGATGAGTCATCGCAGCAAGCAGGTGTAGAGAAGCAGGTTAGCTCTCGTGAGTTTGCAGAGGTCAGCAGGATGCTAAGAGGGAGAGTTATGTGATAGGTGTGATGAAGGATGTTAAAAGCTTTAAAAGAATGTAGGCTCTTCAGGGCAGAGGCTGCAGCCCTGTTTACACGCAAACAAGCCTGTTATCTGCATGCACACACACATGTACCCATTGTGCTAAGCACAGCCTGAAACAGGTATTGACTGAGGTCTCTAGATAAATAAAAGATAATTCCTTCCAGGAAAGAAGTATTTCATTGACTAGATATGCAATAACATTTCTAATTTTTTCTGCCACCAAAATATGCTGTGGATAAACTACCTTGCATCCCCTTGAACCACATCTGTACTGTTCTGTGGTATTAAAAGGTACTGGTAACACAGAGAATTGCATCTACCAGCCCCATATAATGTCCTGTACGGCCCATGAGAAGCTGGGGTATGGAAGGAATGCGGAACTGGGCGCTTGGGAAGCAAGGGTGGTTCAACAATTCAGCCCAAATGTTCAAGCTTAACACTTTGCTGTGAGGAGGGGCTGGCTGGGTGAAATCAAACAGTTTTTCAGGAACCCATTGAGTTCATTGGCGGATGGGGAGGAAGGCTTGCTGGCACTCCTGCCAGCCTGGCACCCCAGATTCCCACCAGCCTGCCTCTGGGGGCACTGGGCCCCTGCCTGGAGCTCCGACTTTCCTGAAAGGACAGGAAACTTTTTAATTTTTCTCCTCTTTTCATCATTTAACATACAAGAGAGTTTTGAATGAAAGTTCTATTTTCAGCAAGCTCGAGTTCTTTCTTTTGAGCGGTCGTAAACTATGGCCAATTGCTTTGTTTAAGTGCTGAGTAACTCCTTTTAGTTTTGGCTACCGAAGGACAGCGAGAAAAATACCACTCCTCTTTCAGAAACTCTCCTTTGTTTTTGGGAAAGGACACAGATTTTTCAAGACTCTCCAGATTCTCTCTAATCCTAGAAGAGCTGGAGGACTATAAAACAGGCCATAAAAAGGCAAATTTTCCTGAGTGTTTGTGATGTTACTGATGGTCCCAGCCCCTGTTCCTGCCTGGATTAATAACTGAGAATGTTTTCAGCAACTTTCAGTATCCAAGTCCAAAACTTCTAATGTGATGGACATTGTCAATACCTATGGCAAGAGCTTTTGTCCCAGTTATGAATAAATATATATATATATATTTTTTTTTTAAGATGCCATTCCAGTGAGTGAATCTAGAAGTGGGGGCTGAGGATTTCAGTGTCTTGCTGAATTGGTCAGTAGCAGAGAATAATTGAGATGGATCCTAGGTAGGGTCTCTAAACAGCAGGAGGAGATGAGAGGCCGTGATGAAGATGTTAAAAATGAGACAAAATGTGAAGGAATAACCCATATCTCTCAAAAAAAGAAACTTTCATTTTTTCCAACATGACAGTTGAAATCCTGGACGCAGTATACTTAATGGTACAAGTCCAGCTGGCTGGTGGGACAGGCGTTTCACCCAGTTCCCTGGTGAACCACGTGCTAGCAATCCACATGAGGACTGCACGATAGTGAGAACCTGGCTCCTCACTGGGAAGGAGGGAAAGCAGGTGGTCTCCTAGCTGATCTCTCTGTTTTAAAGCAAACTGCATACACGCACATGTATATACATATTTATTTATAGCCAATTTAATTAAACAAAATTCCTTACAACCTGAGACTGCACAAGACAAGATTCAATCAAGAACTGCTTTTTTTCAATTCCCATGTTCAAACAGAAGTCCCTAAGAAAGGAGGGCTGGATATTCCAACACAGAAAAGTGTTGGCTTTTCAAACAGATTGTTCACAGAAGGTTTTAGTTAAATCATCTCATTGACTAACAAAGATTTGAGCTATGCCTGTGTGAATCACTGATATTACAGGTTGGGTTGGCAGCTAAATAGGAGAAACTAGAGAAGAAATTCAGCTCAGTTTAACTGAAAGTTTTAACAAAAGTTTAGCTTCAGCTGAGTAAAAATTTTTTTTTTATTTTCACTAGGATGTGAATAGGTTTTTCTCATTCAGGACAAAATACTGAGTGTCAAATGTAATGTTTTGTTTTATGGCACTTTTAAGGAGAGGAAATGACAAAATAGATGCAATCCCTTTCATCCAAGAACTCAGTGATTAGGGCACTTCTTCTGTACGTGGGAGGCCAGGATTACATTCTTTCCTCACCTTGAGGACATCGAATATCAGTCAGATGAATCGATATCAGTCAGATATTAGGGCTTTATTTAGGTGGAGGAGAGAGCAGTTCTTAACTCCTCTTGTTCTACTTTTATTGCGAAAATACTTGAAATATTTTGGAGACCATGGAGAGAATAATTTTGTGGCTTAGTGCACTCACCTAGGAGAAAGGAGATCTGTGCTCCAGGCTGCGTTACACTGACTGCTTAATTTAAGAGTGGAAACGTCTCCTGGAGTGGGGACTGCAATCCTTTTCTGCTTCCCCCATGACTCGTCTAACCATTTAGTGATGAAGTTATTTTGTGCACTGAGCCCTAATGAAGGATTTATTCCATGTAAAATAGAACAGATTGAGCGGGAGAGGCTGAGACAGCCTGACCCCAGGCTGCCAGCCTGGCAGGTAGGTAGGTTAGGTCAATACGTGGCAGACACTGGCTCATACATTGTCCAGGCCAAGGCAGAGATGGGACCCAGCTCTGCCACAGCCCAGCTGACTGCCCGAGTGACAGCTTTCCAGCTACTCTGGAAAACTTATAAATCTAGCAACAACTTTCTTTTCTCTCTTCGCCCCCCCCCCCCCCCCCCCCCCCCCGCCCCTTTCCCCAACAAAGCTAAAAATATTGGCCCAATGTTAAAAATAGCTGCGGGAAGATAAGAAACCACAGTTAGTCAAAAAACCTTTTGCCCGGTTCTTTTCTTGATATCCTAGTCACAACTACAAGTTGAAAAAGATAATAACTGATACTTACCTTGATTACTCAGTTGTATGCTTGAGAAAGGAAAACTGAACTTTAGTAAGACCTTAGGCCCTGTTGTCAGATCAGACAGTATACTAAAAAACATTGGGACTATAAAATGAATATAGAAGACAGAAGGTAAATGAGCTTTGCAATTACAGGAGCACTTTTTTTAATTTCCCTTGTTTCTGGGGCTGACTCCTGGGACAGAGCTACAAGAGGCAGTGCAAGTAGCATCATTTTAGCAATGGAAACATTTTTAATCAAAGAAAAATATCTCAAAGAAGTTACCAATGGAGTGGGACAGTTTCCTTCCATCTGGAAACTGAAGGGAAGGACGGACAAAACACCTAAATTGTGGTAAGGGCAATCCCCTGTAGTCAAAAGGATTACCTAGATGAGAAGGACTTTCTCACAACTTTAAACTGTGTTTTATTCCTTTTCTTGCTTCCTTTTATTCCTTCAAGTAAATCTCCTTGAATGAAAAACACTGGAAGTCAGATGGATTTTATAACTTTTTCCCTGCTTTTGCACTATAAGACTTTCTTCTGCTCTCACGTTAATGCTTACCCTGCTTTCTTCTCAAAGCGTAGGTCCCTTCCAGAGTCACTGCCATCAAAAGATTCCCTAGCCGAGAACGATGCCAAAATAAACTGCTTGAGGTCCCACCTCCCAAGACTCTCAGGAATTCCAGCAGAGACTGATGAGTTAGATTTGGCACCCATTTTGTATTTTAAATATATTATTTTTCCCCTCTAGGTCATGGATATTTAGACAGATGCGTTTAGAGATTTGCAAAAATTAAGGGAATGACAAGGTTAGCTCACTTTGTGTTATCTAAGTGACCAAAAGAACCCAGTCATTGCCACAGCAAGCGAGCAGGACATCAGGGCCCAGCTGTTCTAGGCTGTGATGGAGTCTGTTTTGTTCTTTCTGTTCGTAACACGCTCCGTTCAGCAGAGGTGTTAAGACCCTTATGGCCTCCATTCTTGCCAGTGTGATTCCCTTATAACAATACTTTGTACGTTCGTATTGCCTGAGATGTTAAGTATTTGCTCAGACCTTGTGAGAGGCTGAACTGGGCACCTGATACCACCTGTGAAAATCCCACTTGTAATGGCTACACCTTCACCTCTGTGCTTCTGCTGGAAGCAAAGCTCTTTTCCTAAGCAGCGGTGGCTGCTGTGGCTGCCAGAGAAGGAAAGCCTTTTAATTGAAGTGTTACACCTGAATGACTGTTATCCCTGCAGGGAAAAAAAAAAAAAAAAAAAGAAAAGAAAAAACCCTCTTGGGACCAACAAATAACTAATGAGGCTGTCTACTGAGGAGCAGCAAGAAAAGCGTGTCACCTTGTCTTGTTTGGTTTGGCAGAGCTGGAGTGCTTATAAGAGACGACACTGCTACAACTTGCCTCCCCTGCTCCCGGAGCCGCGCAGCCTCCGCTGCCAAAAGCACTCTTCCGTCGCGGCGCGCGGCAGGTAAGCGTCTGCCAAACGACAAAAGACAAACCTCCTAACGAGCAGCTGAGGGCAGGGTGGGGACTCCAGATAGAGACAAATCTATGTCCCTCAGGAGATCTGGAGCAAACCGATCAGTATAAGAAGTATTTCACTGCTAATTAAGTCTTGATCCTTTGGCTTCACTTAAAACAGTTTGAGAGTATATCAAGTTTGAGAGCAGGTGCTGACTAGCTTGAAAGCACTGGTCCATCAAATCAGGTAAGGGTTTTATATTCAGAAACTCCCCTAAAAGCGAGACTGTAACTTGCTAAGTGATAGATATGCCCAGGCCCTTTCAAGTGTAATGCATTATTGACAGAGTTATAATGCTTCTGACTTATTTTTATTCCCCCAAACACTTGCAAAATTCCCCTCTGCTCTGAAAGAGCCTCCTCTGTCTCATGTTCTGTCCTCTTCACTTGTGTGCGTGGAATGAATGCCGAAGGAGACATAGCCAGGTGCAGCTTGGAAATCCCAGGAGTAGTTGCTTCTGCTCTTCCTGCCTTGGTTTGGAATCCACATCCAAACAGGAAAGTCTGATTTTAGAGGAGATGCCACCTCCATTCCGTTGTCTTCAAAACTTGCAAAGGTTAAGAGCAGAAGAAGGTTGGATGCACAGTACATGTTCTCCCCAGGTGCCAGAATATTTAGGGGAGTGGTCACCTTTTATTACTTTATAGGTTTTCATGACTGACCAGAATGAAGGAAGGCCCAGGAAATGTGCAAGTGAAAAATAATTAGTTGCAGATGCAGTGGGGAACTGAGATAGAGACGTCATTAAAAATTTGGGTTATGTTTTTCTGTATCTGAAAAACTTCTTTGTTAATGATCTCTCTGCTACAGAAAACAACAAAGCAAGTTAGAATAAATAAAAAGCTGTACCATGCCTCCCTACTGATATGGCTGCCTGAGGACAGAATGCAGAATGGTACATACTTACAGCAGCTGGAACTATGACCAGCTCCAATTGCTCCCGATCTTAAGTTGCCTTAAAATCATGGCTAAAAGATACATTTTTCTTGTAATTTGCTCTCTGAAATTTGGGTCTCTAATGCTCACTTTAAAAAAAAAAAATCTTTCCAGTGTCATAGTACTGCATTCATGGGGCCAAAAGCGTTTTATACCTACCTCATCAGTTGAATGAAAGGGATATTTAAAAGACAGAAAAACATTTGCAAGTACAGCAGTCATTCTTTTGTTATTCCTAGTTGCATTGTCGATGTTCTGGAAGTGAGTAAGCACTCTTTAAAATTTCTGGTATGCCTTCAAATTTCTGCTGCTCATACTGAGAATCCGAACCTGCTATCCTGGTGATCAATACTGGCAGATGGATTTTCTTCATCATAGTAAGGTTTTAAGTAAGATCTTCCCTCAAGTGTTGTCGTGCTGGTATTGTTACCAGTGTGCTTCCAGCCTTGCGGAATTTGGCAGACAGCTGACAGTGGGAAATTTCTTTTCTCTGGAAAGGACAAAAGAAGAAGTGCAGGGATGTTTTCTTCCCCAATATCATGCCTTGTCATGAGAAATCTTTGCATGGCTTTCTCTGTCTCTCCTATTGCTGTGTAGTGCCCTTCTGTGGCTCGAGCTATGTGGTGCTCTCAACACTTTATGAGGTTTTTCACACTGCCGGCTCCTGAACAGTTAACACGAGGCTAGCGGGCCAGCTGCTGTCTAAATTAATAGTGTTGTAGGGACGTAATTGGAGGCAAAATTTCACCCTGCAAGAGAGAAACAAACTTAGTCCAATGTGCCTTGTACTGTGCAGCAGATCCGTGTTCTTCAAGCTCCACTAGTAATGTGTCATTCGCCCAAATCACTTATGCTGATTTTGTAATGAGGACTCTTGGTGCCTGCGCTTCCACTCATAGTTCTTTACTACCTGAATAAAGAAATCTTCCTAATTGGACAGAAATAGTGAAAGGATTTCATTTTCTATTGACAGATCCGCTATAAACCATTCATTAATTAGTTATGATAGCTACACCTGCTGAAGAATATTTTACTGAGTTTAAACATCATAAGTAAACAGAGTTGCCCAGTATGTTGCATGGATGAGAAGTGGTTGAAGTGTAGTGTGACAGAAATTACAATATAGGGGTGCATATCCAGAGCATCCCTATTTAGATCACAGAAAAATAGGCATTGGTGTAGGTACGTTGTGATACAGTATCTCTGATATAAAACTGGGTGGTTTCCTGAAGAAATTGGGCCTAAATAGTTTGCAAAGTGAAGGACCTGTGGAGGACTCTTGAGAACCTCTTTCATCTGGACCACAACACTATAGGTCCAATGTGGTTGAGGAATTAGCCTATTGTTTTCAGCAGGGGAAGAAAAAAAGGGGGTTAGTAAATTAAGCAAAACATCCAACAACACTAGGCCATCAGTTCTGGTGGTTATACTTTTCATTTGCTCTTAATTTGGAACACTGGAAGATTGTTAATGATGTGAGCCCAGAAACAGAAGTTGGGAAGGAAATAAGAACATAAGACTGTGGCTCTCCAGTTAAAATGCGTTTGTGATGTCAGTTCTTCATCCTGCTCTAGTCCCTTTGTGCTCCAGCAGTGAGGAGGAAAGCTGCTTAACATTTGTCTCCATGGGTTTGGTTTTGGGCTGGAAGGACTTGCACATGAGGCTGCAGCCAGGGAACATGCACCTTCTAACCCAGCGCCTTTGGGGTAGGGCCCAGCCTGATAGACTATTTCTGGCTGCAGAGCATCATTGCCTCCTTTCCCGAGGACCTTTTTGCCGGCTCTTGCCAGAAGCTAGCACGAGAGGTCACAGAGCAAGAGAGAGGCATGTGGATTAGGAGATCTAAATCTCATACGCAAGAACTGAAACATGGAAAGCGATCTGGCAAGCCCCACGAAGGCATTTTTTTGAGCATCGTCGGCCAGTCCAATGTGCCCTTTCAGCACTGCCACCGTACAAGCAGCAATCTGTGGTGCCTTGCACTATTTCTTTCTGGTTGCCAGAGTCCCTCTTTAGATCTACTGTAAGTTAGTGAGGCTGAAAGGGGTGGAAAAAAAGGCATGAAGTTTACTTAATCTTTTCCTCTTTTCCTCCATTCCTGCATTAGAATGATGATCTCAGCCAAGCCTCAGAGCTTGGCTGAAATGGTGAATTGGTGCCACTGGCTCTATTGCTTTCCAAAGTGGTTAGTGCATGGGTCAAAGATTTGGCAGGTCTTAAAATTGACCGATTTAGCATGCCTAAAATTGACCCACTGAGCCCAGACTGCAGTCACACGGAGTGGCTCAGTGAACGCCATGTCAGATATTGCTAGCAGAAATAAGGCGTAAGACCTTTATGCTCACACATCCCGCGGTTAAAAGACCATTCTCACTTGAATTCACGGAATCATCTTCTACCCTAGATTCTCATGCATGAGTCTGAAAATAAATTATGCATCCAAATTAGTGTTAGAGACCATTGTGTCTTTCCCAGCCAATACTGCCTGAGGCTTTTGACGCTGATCAGGATGTGGATAATTTCCTGTGAAGGTGGAAGAATTGTGAGATACTCTTCAAGTACCAAGAAATAATATTTAAACTGTGGTTGTTCTTATTCTACAAAAGTTTTAAAACATTGTTTGAAGCTGGTGTGCTGGAGGAAGTAAGCTAAAATCAGCTCAATTCTTCTTCGCTGAATTTCAGTCCCTTCCTCAAAAGGGGAGAAAAGCCCACACATTGGTGTACTGCTATCAGTTTTTGGAGGAACTGAACAAGCCCAATAGAAATGTTAAGGCAGTCAGCACGCTCCTCACCGCTGTCTTCTGGCCTCTCTCGGGGGTGGATACACAGCACCTCCAAGATATGGCAAACGTCCAGTTGCTTGCGAGGCCACGTCCCCACATTTCAGCTTGGAGCTACCAGCTGGCAGAGGCAGCAGCCCTGTGCTGTCCGGGTGGTTGCAACCAGTGGCTTTGAAGTTCTGCCCTTCAGCTATCTCCTGTTGCATGCAGCTTGTGATACATGAGTCTGTGTCCTGCAGCTGTCACCATTTAAGTCAGCAGGCATTTGAAGCCATGCTGGCCACCCCGGGGAAAGGGGCAAGAGTTGAACAAAGTGTTCATCTTCAATTAAACCATTGGGATGCCAGTGCAGACTCTGATTCCCTGCCGCTTTCTCCTCTAAAACTAGTCTCATGTTTGAGCTTTTTAATGCGAAGGAACAGCTGCCAAGGTCTGCTAGTTAGTATGGGCTTGAACCAAAGGGGAAAATCAGTCAACTGGTTTGTATGCGGGATGAGCTGATTTTTAGGTAGTGATTTCAATGCGCTCCAGCTCCCCTTTAGACTGCTGTCTTCAGTTTGAAACTTTGCTGCTGAATGTTAGAGGAAGCCAACAAGATAATACCCAGGCAGCTAAAGCAGCAGAAGAGTTTTGAAATGTTTCCTTGCAGTGAGCCAAATTGAGCTCCAGCGTAAGTGCAATTCCTACTAAAGCCAGTTCTGAAACTGCTGCTGAAGTCGGGTTGAGACCGGTGGTCCCGATCTTCATCTTGCATTGCACTATCTATCTGGGTTGTCTTCACCAGAAAAGACTTCATCATGCAAAGATTAAGCAAGAGCAAAATACGACCCACCTGGCTGCTGCACCCATTTAGTCCTGGGCTGCATTTGCTCAATTATCTCTTTTTTGTCTTTCTTGCGTATCGAGTATGCCTGCCTGTTTTGAGCCACAACAAAAGCAGTAACAACAGACTTTGACACCTGTGTTTCCTCCAGCTGTGAGTCTCATCTTTTTTTCTGCAAACTACTTTATCTGCTTCAGAATGCGGGGCCAGTTCTCAGAATTACAAATGCTGCTCTGCAACAAATGGTCTCTTCCTTTGCTTTATCTGTACAAGTGTGCACTTCTCGGTCTTGTTTGACTGTTTCTATGAACTTTATGTGCTGCAGGGTATGCCCCTGACTTATGGAGTGAGTTTCATACAAATTGCATAACAAAACAATTTACAGTGCAGGCTCACACGTTTAAATCCATGGTTATGTTCTTACGGATCTGACTTTTTCTCTCCCTTACCAGCTGTCCTCCCTTAGTGACTAGTGCTGATAACAGCCCTGCTGAGAAAGCAAATGGCAGAAAGCAAATTGCTGCTTCTAAAAAAAAAGGGGGGGGGGGGGAGTGAAGAAGCAAAAAGCAAAAGAGGGTCAGAAAAAGTTATTCTAAAATGCAAACTGCTGTTAAGCCTGAGTAACTAGACTGGCAATCTTTGATAAGACTGGAATCATTGCCACTGAAATGAGTGGAGTGTTGTTGTCATTCACAGCAGAAGAGCAGCAAAGGAATTTATGGTATGAAAGTTGTCTGACTTCTAGTGCATCTGTATACACCATGTGCTGGGCCACTTGGCAGGCCAGGAGATTACATAAAAAAAAAATCTTGGAAAGTCTTCTGTCTTTGTTTAATATATCAGAAATGCTATTCTTCCATAACCAGAGCAGCAGTTCTGTATTAGAATTTTTAATACAGGGTAGGGAAATATACCCAGGAGAAATGAAAGCTGTCCTGCTCCCATTTCATGAACTTCCAAAAGGACACTGAGGATAGAATAAAAAAAATATGGCGGGCAGTAGCATAAGAGTAACTTCTGACCCACACCTTGCTCATTAAGTCATTAATGTTTACAAGAAAAGTAGACAACCCAAATAAAATCACATCCTATAGACTTTACATGCTGTATTGCAGCAGGAAAAAATAGTACAGGTAGAAGAAAAGTCATTGCAATGCTCCAGAGGTTGTAGCCAAGAAGCCAGGAATGTGGGATGTAGTTGAAATCTCTTGGACAGCTTTGAAAATCTTGCCCTTAGTTTCCAACGCTGAACCAAATTTAGGTCAACCTGATCCACCTGCTTCCCCTCAATGGGTCTGAGCAAGGAATTCTGTCTGGGTAGACATGTCTCCCAGCCTAGATAATTAATTCCCTTCATTTATTTTAATTTAATTAAAACAGGAATAATTTTACATCACCAATTAGTTGTCACTATTTTTATTTTTTTTTAGTGCTTGCATTTAAGTCAGCTGGAAAGATCAAATAGACTTGTTCATTTCCCTCTTTGCTTGTAGTTGTTTTTCGGTCTACTTCCTGTTAAAGTTGTTATGCACGCTACCTTTGGCTTTTTATTTAAACTCTACTGTATGTTTTCAACAATATTACTTAAACTGTGTCTAATCCTGCAAGTTTCTTTTGTGGCATTTGTGGTCTGCTGGACTTTCCCTTTTCTTTCATAATTATTTGGAGCCTTTAGCATACATTGGTAACGTCAAATGTGCAAAAGGGTTCACTCTTCTGGTTAGGATTTTTCATACCATACCGTACACCATTTTATAGCCCCATACCCCAACTTATAAATATGAACAGATAGCAGGTGATTACATTTGGAGAACTGCTACTTCATTGTTTTGGGAATTAATAGGCAGCCTGCGACTCATTTAAGCCAGTCCTTAAAAGCCTTTGTTCTAGCTTATAAGAAAGGGTGATCCTACTTCAAATAACTTCTCAGTCTGCCCTCAGCCATTCCATTCTGCATTTTGATCAAAAAAAGCTCAAACTTTGCAAATATACTTAGCTTACCCTGGCATATTTGTGCATAGGTAATAAAAAGCTCATTCCTGACCTGGCTGCATCTTCTAGTCCCTTTATATTACTTTGCTGTATAAAGTGCAGAACACATACCAGGCTCAAAAATGTATTTGTAAAGGCCTCCTGGTCTTTACATGACTATTTATTAGATGGTTCTTCCCACAACTAACAATAAGAATTAATTCATCAAAAGATATCAAGAGAAAGTTATTTGCATAACGGGTGCATCAGGTAAGCTTGTACTTTTAGAAAAAAGTATTAGCTCATGTATTTTGGCAAACATGGTAAAATTTTTATTATCCCATTACACCCAGTCTCAGAGAGCCTGCACAATTTCATGTACTCTGTGATAGTGTTGCATATACATTTAAAAGCTGTGCATAAGCAGCCTACTTCCTCTTACTGTCATTATTTCACAGTCTGAAAAATGCTACTGTCTTCATATAGAATCTTGTGTAAAACGATCTGGAAAATATTTACTGTTCTGGTTTTTTGAACCACTTGAATTAAAATGTTATTTTCTTTCCATAGACCTCTGCATCAGGATGAGAAAAATACACACAAAAAGTCTCCCTGCTTTATAGGTGGTGAAAACGATTTTTACAGAAGTATATGAGCTTTCATCTCATTTGAATTTTGTAGGACTTTTCTATAAGGACAGAACGTCTGTAAAATATTATGTTACCGAGAAAGGGGATTTTCTGCTTGAACTGTTTTCTGTCAGAGCTAGTTCAGATAGACTGGACAATGAAACTATCTATTGTAAATGACTATTTTTGCATATGTTTCTCTCTGACTTCTCAGCTGGTCCGGCCCACCTCTAATGGGCAATGGCATTGAGAGCTGTGCATTTGCCTCTGGGTCTGTCATGAGGCTTGGCTGGAGCTGGACCTTCTGAGAATTGGCACAGCACACTTTCACACGCTGCAAAAATAATTTCTTGTGCTAATCCCTCGTGGCATTTACATATTACACAAGACCCTCTTTATAGAAGAAAAAACCCAACATTTTCCCATGACCATAGTTAATGCACTGTAAATCTGTGAGCTGTTGGATCTGCGAGCCACATCTCGGGATACTTTGTCCTCCAGAAAAAGACTCGATACAGCAGTATGCTCTGTATCAGAGAGGAAAGTTCTGGTGTGGTTAAAACATTAGTTCTAGGCTCGAGAGGTCCGAGTTAAAATTTGTGCTCATCTACTGACTGCTGTGTGAGCAGTTGTTAGGGCACTACATAAACACGTACCCAAACTAGCTCCTCTTGTGATAGACACAAAATTCGAGAGTTTAAGAAGAGCTGCCCTGGCTCAGTCTGAGGGTTCAGTGAACCCACTATCCAGGTGCTTGTAAGCAGGTGCCCAGGGAAGACTAAAAATATGGAAAGAAATATACTTCCTCCAAATACTCTCCCAGTTCCCAGCATTTCATAAACCTGATGTGTGGGTTTTTTCTATTTAATAACACTAAATGTCTGTCTCTTCAAGGTCATTGTACAGGTTCCCTGTCCGCCCATGCAAACCTTTTCCATCCACAACAGGCTTTTGCAGGGAGTTCTGTAGCAAACAGAACGGTCCTATTTTCCCTGAGCCTTGCTCTTACCAGTTTCATTTGGTGCCCCTTAGCTCTCACGCTGGGAGAAACAGCGAACAGTCAATTTTTATCCGCCTTTTCCAAGGCACACTTTAATTTGCTACACTCTGTCATGTATCGCCTGTCCAGGTTGTCTCCTCCAGGCTGACAAGTCTCAGCCTGCTCAGCTGTCCCTTCAGTTCCATACGGTGGTGGCTCTAATGCTTTGTCACTAGTGGGGATCTTGACAGAAAATTTTGCAGCAAACTTGTGTCTTTGTGTGTGCATGTGCAGATACCTATGTTTATATATAAAACATATATTTTTATATATAAAACACAATGAAAGTTTAAGAGAGCAGTACTGTACAAAACAAGAATAGTTTAGGATATTTATTCTAAAGCTGATATTAATAAGATGAGGCTATTTAATTATTATTCATTGGAAAACAGGAAAAAAGTAACCATTACCTCATAAAGGACCTTGTAGCTTTCTCCTGTGGGCCCCCTTTTTACCTGAATGGCTATGTGCCCATTTCTGTGGAAGTGGGAGCTCCAGCAAAATGCCCACTGAGGGCGACTGCACAGCCAAACGAATGCCCAGGACCTCTGTAAGGCGTTTGTTGAACTTGTCTTTCAATATAGACAGTCTACTTTGTTCAATCTTGTTGAGGAAAAGGAAGGCTGAATCTCACTGCTACGCAATAACTTCTCACCACTCACTTCACAAGTGAAATCACAGGCCGGGGGGGGGGGGTTCAGGACCTTCTGACTTTCTCCTGCATGGTGCTTGTGCGCTCAGCCCGAGTGCATCACGTCCATCTCTGTGACTTTGGGGACAGCTGGGGAAATGCCGCTGAAGGCTACTGTGCACAGACAGCGAACTTGTGATGTGGGGCTTGGTGCTAGTAGCTGCATGGTCGTGCTCCGCGTCAAAGGCAAGCAAAACTCAGAAAGAATTTACAGATGCTCGGAAGATCTGGTTTCTTTCCCACTGTCCCTAAGGTAGAAGCCACCCTGATTCCTCATCTGAGCTCATCCTTGTTACCCTTGTCTGAGCATTTGAACCTGTTGTTTTAGCAATGAGGGGATAGCACTGCACAGGGCACATAAAGCGTGAGCAAACCATGGATTTATAGATGGTATCTGTAGTGACATAATGGTGTTCTTTGCTAGGAACTGGGACGCTTCCTAATATTTGATTTGTTTGGGGCTTTTTTGACTATTCCTGAGTGCTGAACTGATATTTAGGAAAGTAGGCAGTCCAGTGTTTGCAACCCAAGCAGAGAAAAAGCTAGACCCAGTGGGGGCAACAGGATAGAGCATAACCCATTGCAACCTAATGCAGCAAATCAATGCCTGTTCTTTAATAAATAAATAAATTTTTGACAGATAATTTTGCTTAGATCTCTATTGAATTCATGTAATTTAGTAAAAGTATTTTCATAGGTGGATTTGACTAGGATGGAGAGATGGAGCTCAACTGCTTACTTCAGCACTGGAGGATGGTGGGGAGCAGAGTTGCTTGAGTAGAGTCTGGTTTTGCCTGCCTTCCACATGTATTTATACAGCCATCTCTGCCTTGGTTGGTTCTGAAGCTGTTTTTATCTGAGATTGTAAAAGGTGTCCCCTCTCTGGTGCATCAGTCTTGCTTATTTACAAACAATATGCAAGGTTCTCCTCTGCTAAAACAGGGTGAAAGTAATAAGGAAAGAGTTGCTGTGGTCTTTAACTGCACCTGTTCCAGGAGTTCTTTTTTTTTTTTCTTCTTTCTTAGAATCAAATTACCAATATCTTAGCCACTTGCTGATTCAGGAGTGCAGCCATGCTGAAATCCTGTCCCCTTTTTACCTCTGCGCAGTCAGAATGAATAACAGTGTGTATCTCCTCCACAAGATGATAAATACATAAATTACTAGGTGCTTAAATATTTTGGGAACAGGGCACCAGATGAGCATAAAAGATTTTTAGATTATTTTCTTTGTCTCTTTTTTTCTTAAGCTCTCATTTTTTATCTTTGTTCCTACTCATGCACCGAGATTTGTGTGCCTGTAGGCTGCCTAAACCTGATGTGGTGATCAGTGGAAATGAGGCCCTATCAGATCAGATGAATGCTTCTCATCTACCTTGGTGACAAGTTTCTGAGCTTAGCTCAAACCAACTTTACTGTCCATCAAAGAGCTGGCTTTGCTTGAGACGCAGATGAGGACCATTCATACAGTCCACTCTCATGGTTCTGGTGGAGAGGCAATAAATCTCCAGCAGTGGAACACTAACAAGCTATAGAACGGCTAATGAATGATGCACGTGTTTGTCCATGTTCCTGGTCGCTGTTAAAATGCTTATGGTTCATCTATGCACAAATGCTCAGAGTTGCTGGGGAAGTAACGCAGGCTTTCACAGCAATGTTCCTGTGCTCCCTCTTCATGGCAATCCTCTTCTTAGGAGCCTTGAGCAGAAGAGCATCGAGACAGTGAGACGCTGACTTTGACTGATTCTTCTGAGCTGTTTTTGATCAAACACAATCTTAAGCCCACAGCCAGGAGTCTTTTTCAAAAACCAGAGATCTCTCTTAGAAGTAAAGATCCTCTGTACTAAACTAGAGATCTGTCTTCTAGTGAAAAAATACGTTCTGGAAATTTTCCCTCTCCCTTGAAATCTTATCCTTAGTCAGAGTAGGAATGGTTTCAGCTAAGGAACACAACCTTTCACAATACTCAGCTGAAAGTGTGTAAAAATACATGCCTATGTGTTTTTTATCTCCTTCTGCTTCAGTTTAACAATAACCCAGCATATGACTCCCTTAGTTGGCAGACTGCTTACAAGGAGTCTGCCATTTCTATTGCTGACATCTCTCTTGGTTTTTACTCCTCCAGACTGTGCAGCATATTTAATTAAATTTTGAAACTTCAGTATGAAGTTTAGGAAAAAATAAAGATAACGTTCATGGGGAGAAAAAGGAATTCTTTTAAAGTCAGCTTCATTAACTATTGGGCTATTAGAGTGAGGGTCACTTTGCCCAGACTGAAATAACTGGATCTCCCTAATTGCATTTTATTTGAATTATTTCTTTATTTCAAACATGTTATGCTTGTTAGTGATTTAATATGACTGGAAGCATAAATTAATTATACCTGGCAGCTAATTGTAGGAAAGTTATGGTGATCAATGTTTATGCCGGGTTTTTTTAATGTCTACCTTTAGTTTACATACTTGGATCAGTTCCCTCCCAATCATGAATAAATATTTGCTGCTTAAATGTTCCCATGCAAATTGGATTAATTTTAACATATTCATGGAAGAAGGACATCACTGCCTACCCTCAATATTAAGCTAGCTGAACAAGCAAAGGTTGGGTTGGTTTTTTTTCCCCTGCTTAAGTAGTGAATGAACTAGACAGACAGAAAATTCAGCACGAGTTTGCTTATCCCAAATGGTTTGGGGGCATCCAGGGTATTTGGAGAGATGGAGGTAAAGGCAATCAAAGAATTGACCAGGAAAGCGACTCTTCCTGGGGCCCTAACCTTGAAGAATTTCAGTTAAGCACTGCTCAGCTAAAGGGGATGGTAGTTGGATAAACAGGGTGGTAAATGTTTGGGTTTGGATATGGACAGACCTCAGCACGTGCCTATATGTTTTTCTCTTCATAGCATCTCATGCAGCCTTCGTGTCCCCTCTGACACCGCTCAACCGCATCGCATCGCTGTGGTGTAAATGCACCACGCCTTTGGCACCACAGCCTCTCCTTTCTCTCCGTTTCATTAGCTGCCATTTCGGGGGTGGTACAAGGAAATGTTCCCGTGGGGCTGTAAGGGCAGCGGGGCTGTACTTTTTCTCTATGTCACCAGCATTTTGTGTCATGCTCAGCCCCTGCACGCTGACTCTGGGAATATGGGCAACCGATCCTGTGTGATGCTGACTCTCTTCTTGTAGGCAGCTGGTAGCTTCTTCACGGTGCTCCATCCCGATGGTGCCCTCTGGGTCGTGTCCTTTTCAGGGGATTGCTTCTGTTTTCCTAGTTCTCCTAGCAATAGGCACGGGTCATCCCTTACTGGAAACTGCGCGGTTGCGGAATGCTCCTCTCTGCATTTGTCAGCTGAACTGAATAGTGGAACAAGCCGTGAAGTGGAAAGCCCTTTTAGTCAAAGATGTGACTCTCTTGGCTAGTTTGGCAGATGAAGCGGTTGTAGGAATGCTGCTTCTTTTGAGACAGCAAGTTGCTGAGGGCTCGAGCATAGTTCTTGTGCCCTAATACCGTACCAGGAGCAAGCCGGAGACAAAGGCACAGGGTTCAGGCAATGCTATAGCGCGAGAGCCAGTAGCCAGCTCTGTAAGCTCTGTGCTGCGGAGACTTATTATTCACAGAGCAGGCTGTTTGACTGCGAAAGGCGTCATCATGCAACAACGTTTGGGCGTTCAGCACTTAGACAAGGCAGTGTGCATAGGAATTTTAGGGGCCTAACTCTGGGCATCACGATTTGAAAACCTCAGACAGGATACTGAAACCAGCTGGGAAAATGCCGGGATTTGTATCATCACTCAGACTTACCTTTTCAATGGTTAAGGCAGTTGGATACTAGTTGTATTTACTTGCTTCCTGATGTCTTAGAGGATACAAGATCTCTAGGCCAGTGGAAGAAAGGAAAGAAACAGATTCAGTTTTTGGTCTTCAGTCCCTTAGACTTCATCTTTGACACCACAAGATAAATAACACGCACAAAAGTTCAGCTCTCCTCTTCCCACTGTGGTGGGTGTTGCTGGAGGTCCTAGAGGATAGGAAGATAGGGTCTGAATGATGTAAAGCTCAGCAATGAAACAAACAGTCATCATATTGTAACTTCCAGCCTCCTCAAGCCCCAGAACAGCAAATCTGACATCTGTGTGTGAGCACGTGCACATGTACCTGATCGAAGCCTGTGCAGCTTCTCCAGTGTGTCCAGAGTCACCATGCATGCGCTCCCGGAGACTCGAGTGCCTCCTGTGATGTCTGTCCCTCTGAACTCCTGGGATACATCACCCTTGTGTGATACGGAGTCGATTCTTGCACGGTTGATGGCCGTTTGTCTGAGATTTCCAGATGTTCCAGCTGCTAATTGTCTGGAAATCTGGTGGAATACTGCCCAAAGCAGTTGAGTTGGCAGGCTTGAAATGTCTTTTACATGTCTAATTAATGTAGCGTGCATGTAAAATGTCTCCCTGTGCAAAGAGGACCAGGAAAGGAAAGTACAAAGGCAACTAAATTAGAACTACTGTTCTTTGTGCGGCTTGCAGACCTTCATTTTCACATTTCTTATATCAATGCTATTATTCTACCAGCATGCAATAATAAATATTCAGCAAGTGTGTGTACTTGTATTTACATATGTTCTGTGTCATTTTTAATTCTTTTGTGTATGTTTCAAATTCAGCTGCTTCCTTGACACCATAGCATTCCTTGTACTTTTGGACTCATTTAAACTTTGTCTTGTGAAGCCTTGTGCCCACTCATTTATATCAGGTTGAACATACTGAGAAAATCTATCACACCCAAACACCAGAGACGAGTCTGTGGACTTTTTCCAAGGCTGCTTTTCCTAGGAGAAGTTTTTCGATCAGATGCTAAGGGTATGGCATTATATCTATGTGCTGTTTACAAAGGATGATGTGAAGCTTTTTTGTAGTTACCTGTCTGCCTAGTGAAGCTCTGCAACTTTGCATTTTCGGCCTATGGTAACTGGAGTAGTTACTCTGTCCGTTTCCCTTCTGCTCTACACTAGTTCAAATATTTAGTGATGACCCAAAGGAGCACATGAGATCCTCACTGATTACCACTGCAGGTGACACAGGACTGGAAGCACTAAGGGTTATGAAGAGGCCAGTGATACAGACCTTTCTGCATGAATTGATCAGGTAAGGGAAATATAATTATTTGAATGTTTGTACAATCAGGATAGGATGGAACATGAGGGGACAAATATTAAGGCTATGGTGACAGAATGGGAGACTGTGCCTGAGAAGCAGTGAGTACAGAATTGTACTCACTGCACTCACTCACCACTGTGAGTGAGTGGTGGAAATTTTTTAGATAGACAGCAGAAAACAAATTCCCAGTGTAACACCATCCATTTGACTTAATGACACCCTTTTAAGATGTTAACCATTGTTGGAGGTATGAGCAAGGAAACTTAAAATACAAACAGAGGATGTCATAGCAAAAATAAGTAGGAATTCTCTGCGGTAAGGACTGTCACATTCTACCATCAGCAATTCAAAGAAACTGCTGAGAAGTTGGAGACAACTCGGGGAAGAGATGTGATTGCTCAAGGAGCAAAAAGTCCTGTAGAGCATGTAGGAAATCTGAAACTCACTCTCTTTAGTTCACCTAAAGGTAAATAGTAAGAATAATCTTGATCAGAGTCTGCCAGGACCTAATGTAGTACAAAGTTTGGAAATAGACTCTTCTGTTCGGGAAAGGATCTAATTCCTGGAAATTGAAGCAAATCACATTTTAACTAGGGAAAAGGTGTGTATTTCTAACAGAGAGGGTAATTAAGCATTGGAACGTGTATTCTTAATTGAGAAACATCTACAGACTATGCAATTTCTTTTCTTTTTTTTTAAAAAAAAGGTGGCACCATTCCCTTGGAAGCAAAACTAAGGGGAGTATTGTTGCATGAGAAAGGGAACCCATTCCAATTTTACAAGAATGCTTATTCAGCTGAGCTACTTTAGTTTGATCAAAATTGTATAAAATAAGAGGATTTTGTTGTAGCAATTTCTCTAAGTTTTCTACTGTCTTAAAAAATTCCTGTAACTATTTAATGAAATAATGTTGTTTGGTATCTGTATTTTGTGCCTTACCACCATGAAGTATTGAACTATGACAGGGTTTTAATGAGAACCCTACCATGAAGTTTCGTTCAGGTGTCTCCTGTATGTGCCTCTTTGTGGCCCAATAGTCCACTGCATCTTCAGCCAGGAGGAAAGATTATTGCTGGTGTCTTTTGTTGGAAGGCCATTATGCGATTCTGACATTTAGAAAAGAGAAAAAATGTGAACTGAAAAATCCTACCCGGCATTATTCTGGAATTACTTCTTTGTATTCCAAAGTATCTGTATTTATGGGAGATATTTAGTAAGGGGACATTCATAATTTTGTTTTAGGAGGTCAAGAAGAGGTTATCTAGACATGTGGGAAGCAAAACTTAGAAGAAATAGGATTTTTTTGAGTGCAGTTACCATGGTTTTCATGATAGATATGCCAAAATAAAGAAATAAAGAATTTAGAATCATCTGATAGAAGGTTAAAGTTTCATTTTATGAAGAACCTTCTCAAAAATCTCTCTCTCTAAAAGCTATCACCTGTAACTTGAATTTAAATGTGCATTTTAAACCACAGCTTTTCCTAATGCTCAGTCATGATTACTTCTTCGGTGGTCTGCGTATAGGAACAGAAATTGTACATTGTCTTTTAGGTGAATATAAAAAGGCATTGGAAAGGGGCTGTGAACATAAGGAAGAACCATGTTTTATGTGCTTTAATCTATTGCACTTTCAGAGTTTATAAGCAAACAAATGCTTTTCCTAGTATGCTGGCCTTGCAAATTCAGTCTGGATCAGAAAATCAAAGAGCCTGTTCTCTTTCGGCCCTGCCTTATTCTCCTGTTGCTCTTTTGTCTAAATGGGGGAGGAGGAGGTAAAAAGGTTTGGGTTTTTTAAAATTTCTTCTAATGTAATGAAAGTTCTTCTAAGGAAAAATGTCATACAGAAAAAACAGCTGTATTTTTCCATACATCTGCAGGAGACAGGTTGGACTGACTTTAGATTCTGTGATCCCTGGCATGGATTACCCAAAACTCACTGGTGATAATGGCTGATATTAGATGCTGGCATCCCCTGCTGGTGCAGCTGGCGGTTATCAGTATTTTTTGCCTGGTGAACTGTTGCCATTGACAGTCTGTGTTTATCTTCCATTTTCTCGGACTGTATTATTTTCCAGCACTTTAAAGGCGATATGCATTGGGAGACCCTCTGGTCTGGAGGGCTGTGGGATGAGCATCCACAGTGGGAACCTTGTTGTCACCCTGGGAGCTGTTCTCGAGGTCACTTCTGCAACCACGATGGTCAGAAAGTCATTGCAGTTGTTCTAGAGTGAAGAGGAGAGTGTCTCATAACTAAGGGACTCTACGGAGGAGGAGTTGAAAGAAGACATCAAATATCACAAAATTCATAACAAAATGGTGCAGGTTGACCATGCTGTGTGCTCTCACCACGGGGACTGGCTGAAGCCGGGAAGGACTGTGATTTCTGTCAAAAAAAAAGAAAAAAAAGGCTGCTCAGCCTTGCTCAGGCTGAGGTGAAAAAGGTATTTTTTTCCACTTGCCATCTTTTGTCTGTGTATATGGGTGTTTGTGTTGTATATGGGCATCCTTGCTCCCCCCATTTTGGCAGGTTGCTGAGCGTGTTTTGCTCCCCAGTGACCATGTAAGTGCTCCTGGAGCTGGTTGTGCATTAGCTGTCTTCACGGAGGAGGCAATGGCTTAATTCCACCAGCGAGGGAGAGGGAATAGTGTGCCTCTGACGTCAGCTCGGCGTTTTTGTTAAAACAAGTGCGTGCCTTCCCATTGATATACCTGCTCATCAGATCGGATCCACCAGGTCTGGACTTGACCCGTTGTTCTACCAACAATATAGTCAATTCAGTTGCTAATGCACGCGTAAGATGAAAGCTGAAAATAAACACCTTTGCCAGATACAGTATACATTTTAGTGCTCTGCCAGCTACCAAGGGACCACACTTTAGAGTATTCAAGTCAGGAGTTGTAGGAGTTACCACAATATTTCTCGGTGCCAAAGGTCAGGTCTTTTAATCTTCCATGATAATAAAACTACGTTTGCCCTGATGAGAACAAAGGGACGTAATTTTGCCCCAGTAAATGAGCTTTTAAATGAGCAGAGTTCAGCTCATTGTTGGCACCTGAATGCACAGCAAGAGGTGAAATTAAAATTTTAATATATACTGTTGAATCAACATGAATGAAGAAGAAAACAAAAGCAGGCAAAAATAAAATAACTATCAAATGGGAAGTACTTAGGGCTAGACTTATATGATGTTTCAAAGCATGAATTGTAATATGTGTTTAAAATATGACTGTTCCTTTATTCTCAGCATGTGGGTTAGACTTTGAATATGGAACAAGAATCCAGCCTTTTTCAGAAGCTGCATTCTTAACAAATTATTCTTAAAAAGAAACTGTTTAATGAAACTGCTTTTTAACTGCTGTATAAAACCACGCATTATTAACGGACGACCATACATAATACGATATAACACTCTGCAAGGTAACAATAGGTCTGCTAGCTCATTCTTACGCGGTTTTGAACTTTACTGCTTTTACTTTAAAGTATAACAGGCTAGGCACTGTCTCTGCCAGAGACGAGCGCCAAGTGTAAAGCGCAGCTCTACTGGCACAGCCTCAGCCCCGGGAAGTTCGGGGTGTTTTGCAGAAAGCAGGTGGGCGAGCAAGGCGTACACTGCAGGGCAGATAGCACAGCTGTAAGATGCGGAATTCCCCTCAAAAGGATCGGCACGTCTTTGAAAATGGATTCACTGAAATAAAAGAGATTTCTGATGCAGGGGAAGAAAACAGGGTTTGATTAGTTTCAAATTAACTCTTTTTGTGTTTGTTTTGCCGCCGTCTCCCTCTCTTTTCCCCTTTCGCACCCCCTTTTTCCCAGGAGCTGGTTTTCAAGAGAGAATACAGGGGATGTTTTAATCTTTAAAAGGTGGTACTGGACTGTTGCAATAAACCCTTCAGTGCAGCCTGCTGCCCTGTAAACACAGAGCACGCTGGAAGCTGGATGCATCTGGAACATTAGATTCTGGAAACACCATGTCTTCTCAGTGTCTATTAGGAAATGCACTCATTGATTCTTTTCTCCTTAGAATGCTTGCAATAGATTTGTATGACTAATTATTTTTCACTGTATATTTTTGTGGGTGGTGACAACACAGGGCACAAATTAGGAAGAATGGCTGCAAGGCATTTCGTGTTCCAGTGGTCTTAAGGGACTTGCAGGTTTGCAGCACCTAGCAGGATTTGTCACTATATAAATGCTATGCAGTATTCTTATTTATTAACTGGCTGCCTGAATGAAGATCCTGAGATTTTAATGCCAGATTTCTTTCCTTATATTCTTGAACTTACTTATCGTTATCAACAGTTCAAATGTCAGTTAAGACCTCAGCAGATGCCTTCTCCAATTTTTTGGCAAGTGCCATAGCTTTCTACCCTCAGAAACTACAGTAGATGGTAGCTAGTGATGATAGGTCATGCAGAAACAAATCAGCTGCCAAGCACTTTCAGAAATTTTGTTTTATTTTGCAATAGCAGAGCTTTCTCTGCTCTCGCTGATCAATGTGAATAGTTTCATGGCAGTGAAAGTCAGCCAAAAAAAATATTTCTCTTTTGCATCTGATAAAAATTTTATTGCCGTATCAAGCTCCAAATAAAACTCCTACTCTTTAAGCAATTCCTGAAAAACACAAATTAATTTGGGTTTGAATAATACCCCTAAACTATTAAAGCTGCCAACTGAAAAAGGAACAGATAATTAGGAGATGACAACAGACAGCACAAAGCCAGCAGAGGAAAAACTGGAACACAGCTAGACAGCAACACTGGCCATCTAATCCATTAACAGCCTCCAATAATTGTGTTTTGCTTTTTCATTAAACTGGTATAAGCACAAAAAGACATTACTGAAGTTTTAATCTCCAGCAAAAGAAATCTCCTCCTGCCTAACAGCACGCAGCACCACACACAAATGTGACTTCAATTAGCACTACCGTAAATTTTAATTTAGCACTTGGTAGGAGCATTCAGCAATGTATGTAAGAAATAGGGGCTGATGCTCCATTAAAGACATTCCATACGATTATCCCATTGATCCCTTGGTTCATATTTGTGGGGTGAGGAGGAGGGGGAGGATTTTGGAATTTAGAGCTCATGAAAAATGCCAGAGGTCTTTTTTCCCCCCAAGTCTTCTGCACCTTTTTCTGTAGCTGCGCTTTGCCTGTTGTCGAGGTGTCACTGTCACCTTCGCGGTGCCTGGGGACTGAGCTGTCCTGTTGCTGTGTAGGCTGGGACGTCGCGCCCAGCAGCAGCGCAGGCTTCCTCACGCTGCCCAGCCAAGCACATTATTCGCTGCACGTGGGAAACACCTACCACCAGCCCAGCGCCCTCTTGGCAGTTGCTGCCATTTACTGCCCTTGGGCTTAGCTTTTGTCCCGTGGACGTCTGCCTTCTTTAGAGAAGTCATGCTTAGGCATGCCTGGGATGACCCCCAGGACGCTAAAGCATTCTCATTTCCTCTTACGCATTAGCTGGCGAGCCTGACCGCAGCCTAACAGGTTAATAGTTAGCGTTGATAGCTGGCAATAGTGTGCGTTTCAGCACTGCGCTGTGGTACGTTTTCTGGTTGTTACCATGCGAAGACGACTTGCAAATTCTCCAGTATCCAGCTCCATCATGGTGCACCTGGTTCTCCTTTTCTACAGGATTATCTTGTGTGAGTAGCAGACAGGTTTAGTTCTACCAGCCAGCTGTGATTTGGGTTTAGCACATTAGAGCACCAAGAACTTGTTTGTTGTTGTTTAAAGTTATTCCCTGGTGGCAGCGCTTATTTGTGTTTAAACTGCAGATGCCCGCGTTTATACAATTTACATTGTTTAAAATGTCACCATTATTTGTTTTAAAAAAATTCTGCTAGGTTTGACAGAGTATATCCTGTGATTTATGGTACAGCCCTGTGCTATGCCATTTTAGTGAGGATCTTGAAACAGGGCCCTGTGGTTTTTTTCCCCCTTTTGCTGTTTGTTCTGCTCTTTAATTACATTCATATCAGCTACTTTGAAGTTAATGAGACTGTTGGGATATGTAAAAGAGAATCCTGTATTGATTTCACTCCTAATGTCTTATCTTTGCATCTTTCTCTTCCTGCATGTAATGTGTTTTGAGTCACAGTTGCTGACATGTTGCGATGGGTGCAATAGCTTTGGACTGACATAGGGCTTTAGCGTACAATCCAAAAGTAAGAGGAAATAGATAGATAAACACAAAATGCTGTTCTGCCTTCTCATTTGCTCATTAAGCCTGGCAAGTAAGGAATATAATTCATTAAAGTTGCTGGGTTCCGTACACATCCTAGGTTATAAGAACCATTTTTTTCCTGTTTCTTTATGAACAACCCTTCTGACTTCTTGTCTCCCTCCCCTACTCATAAAAAAAGAAAGAGAGTAGTATAAAACATGGCAAGTGATAATTATGAGGCTGGGATACACATCAGCCTATGCTAAGATTCAAGGCCAAGTTAGGACTTGAGTTTAGGTACAATGCAAGCGAAATGTTTAATTGTTCTTGTGCCCATCAGCTAGAGCCGGGTTCTTGGATACAGCCAGAAGATGATAGAAGATGGTCTGCTAATGTGAAGGGTACAAGTTTTCCAACACCAGCTGCTCACATAACTGTTTTAGTACCTGGAAAAGAATTTTGTAAATGTAGCTAAGCCATCAGATTTCATCTGGGATTTTTTCAGCCAAACTCAGTAACTAATCACTCTGTGGTTTTGGAGCTGTTTCCGAACTTGAACCCTCTGCATAAGCTCAGGTTCCCCTGCTCTGCTGCCAGGTGGAAATCCCTGCAGAAATCTTACTGCGTAACTTTTGCTCTGTTCCAACTGCTTTTTCGTGGTTTTGCTTGGCAACCCAGAAATGCCAGGGACCAGGAGCTCGGCAGACATTCATTCCACTCCACAACCTGATTGACCAACTGCAGTCACTAAAAACTAGTCGCATATTTTTAACTGGAAGTCTTAGTATGCCGTCTTTCAATTTTACCTGTACACACTCATTCAGAAAGACTATCCTATTACATGCTGGTTTTCTCCCATTTATAATAAAAACCGTGACTTACACTTGTGATACCAGACCGTTTGGGGTTATGTGAGAAGCCTCTGTTGGCAGCGAAGCATCCTAGCATTCAGTTTGGTTTCAGTTCGCATGACGTTGCCAAATTCACCCAAACCTGATTAAAACATAACTCAGGCAACAAAATTTCATCCCCTTTCCCACCAGAAGGTTGAATTTGGTTACTATATAGGATCAGTAACAAGTTCTTCTTGTTAGCGCTGAGTCTGAAATGTGTAATGACACCTGAGGCCATGTTTTATTCCTGATATTTTGCCCAGCCCAGTTCACCATAAGGCTTATTGTACCTTCATAAGTGATCAGCTTGCGTTGCCTATATTAAAAAAATCTTGATCTCATGTAATTGTTTTACTAGAGTAGAGTATGAGAATGGAAATGCAGCAATAAGGTTTACAAAGTTCACTCCTCACTGTGGAAGTGCTGCAGGGTTGCCAGGACCCTATATAGGACCCTATATAGCAGCATATGAGCAGAGACAAGAGATGGCAGGACTGTAGGTGTCTGTAACAATGCTCTGTTAAGTTCTTGATCCAGTAAAAGATTTAAGGACACTCTCAACCGGAAATAGCCAAGGATTTTGTTTGTTTGGTTTTGTAGTGCTATTTGTGTTCTTCTATTGCATATATGGGTAGAAGTGCTTTGCAATATTGGCATCTAAAAAAGCTAAGCCCCAAAAGGTATATTATACCCAAGGTTTGAAACAATGTAAATATGACAGTCAAGTTCCTTTCTTGAGTCTTCCGGTGGCATTTTCAGATTTACTTCTTTGTCTCTGCTGCGCTGAAAATCTTTGTCATGGTTCAGAAGGGTACCTCAAAATTACCTGTGGATGAGGATGACATACTTAATAGTGAATGACAAGAGAGGCAGTATGTACACAATCGAGTTCAAAATTAAGTGCAAAAATCACCTGGTCTTAACATGAATGTGTAGTTTGGCTTCTGATTACATCTGGAAGAACTACTGCAGTAGTTAGACCACTGCCTTGCGGCTTAGGAGGTGTGTGTTAAGTTCTCTGTTGGTAGCCCAGTCAGCTCCAGGAGCGATGCTACCAACCAGTTAATTCCTCATCTCGCATGAGGATGCTGCACCCCCCCGCCCTGGGTGCCCGAGTTGCTGGGCTGCAGCTTGAAGGAAGAAGCTACTGGCTCGCAGCTGAGTCTGGTAATGGCCGTGGGTTTCCATTGCTGCCGATTGACCAAGCACAGTGTGGCTGCTGCCTTTGGGGTTAGGCTCTGGGCATCTTCTGGTGAGAAAGGGAAGGAAATAACAGAGTGGGATGGCAAAAGGGGAAAGGGAGAAGCAAGAAAAGAGAAACATGAGAAAGAAAAGAGAAATTCAATGGATATGTCGTGATAAATTGCAAGGCCTTGTGACAACTCATAGTTTTCACGCATCGTTCATTTGCATTGCAGTCTGTCCACAGAGCTATCGCTTTCAGAGTTTGATTCTAACAAACAGGCACTGTCAATCTTGCTGTGATCCCATCAAATCATGTGAAATAGAGCTGGGAGGGGTGTCCGAAGGTTGGCAAAAGTAAGCTCCCCAAAGCAAGCTCATTTGTTGTCCTTTCATCACCATTCATTAGTCACTCGCTTTTCCCTGTGAATGTCAAGTCTTCTTCCAGCAAAATGAAGCAGCTTCAAATCCCAGAAAAGGCAGCATTAGTTAGACACCAGGGTAAGAGTCACTGTATTGCAATGGTTTGTGGCCAGAAAAATTCCACACACACATACTGTGTATTCAATGTAAGCTGTATGATAAGTCCAATGTATAAGACCAGACTGTAAGTAAGGACAATGCTTTTCCATCCTCTGGTTTTTGACCAAGTAGATCCCTTGCAAGGTCACTTCACTGGTATCTGTCTCCCTTGCTCCCCTGCAAAATGATATTTCCCATCTTCAGAAAGCTCTTTGAGATGTCTGGGTAAAAATCTCTACATCAAACCTTAAGTATTTTTTATTATATATATGCACACTCACCAAATGTATTTGGCTGATATAATGTTTTAATGAATTCCTTTACTGCAGATTTCTGTGAATTCATTGTAATTGCTAAAACTCTGTATTTTCCTATTCACCAAAAAAATCTGCTCTTCATAGTCCTGTGTAAAAACAAACTATTAATCCATTTATTTATTTTTTATTTAAAATAAGATTATGCCTACTACAATTCCATCTGTAAAAAGTGTCTTGGCATATCCTTTTAGAAAAAGCTTATCTAATCTATTAATCTTTTCCTAAATTCAAGCCTTTCCTACACCATTTTACAGTAAAAATATATTTTAACACAGAAGTGAAATTCCCTAAGTACAAAGCGTTGTTTTATTCTGTAAAATTATGTTGTCAAGCAATGACAGAATAAAATTTCCCCAGATAGACAGAAATGCTGCAAAGGCCCAATTTATTTCTGTTCTAAAATATGGATTTTATGTATCATTAATCATATTTTTGTTATGAAGTGGCAGGAAGCTGGCCTAAAAGTCTAAAATAAAATATACTTCATTGTCACAGGGAAATCTACTCACCACCTGAACTGCTTAGGATTTTGATTCCGATACAATGAATATGAGGCACTTTCAGGCAAGAAAAATTATGACATAATTGGCAGAAGTCCCATCTCCAGATGGAGGAACTTCTAAGACTGACACATCAGCCTCACATAATTTATGTTATGGGAGAAATAAAATAACTGAACCCCCCCCTCTGATTACTCCACCCAGAAGCAAGGTTTAAGCAGGCATGTTCTTTGAATTAAACTCAAATTCTTCCCTGAAGTCTTCAGCGAATTCAGAAAGCCGTGTTCTGGAAGATACACAAAGGGCAATTGCTGCAGTCAGGCCTAAGCTGTAGGACCCCAGAGTGCTTCACAAAGTCATTATAGATTTGCTTCCGCTCCTTCAACTACATCTTAGAGATTTACGTGCCTCCTGCTCTTCTAATATCTAGGTGCCTACCAGCCTCTATTTATACTTAACAACGCTTCTGTGTAGCAGAAGAGGATTTTTTTCTCAGATGGAGAACAGCGGGACAGAATAATGAAGTAACTTGTTAGGGAGAGGGAGCTGAACCTGTACCTCAAGTACTAGACCCTTCTCTCTCCTTTAGGCAGCAGCTGTTCTGGCTCGTGCAGAGCTTGGGCTGTGTAGGACCAGCCTGGCAACGCGCGGTGATGCAGACCACTTGTGGGCCAAGCCAGCTGGATGTGTCTGTGCAAAATGATATGCTTACCAACGCTGGAGGTGGCAGGCAGGAGGAATACTCGAACTAACTAGGAATTGTGACGAAGGTTTAATGAAATGTTCCGTTCTCATATACCATCTTTTGGGCGTCACTTGAAAACTGCCAATGCTCACTTTTCTTCCCATCTCTGATTCTCCTTGGTAACAGAGAATGCAAACTGAAGAGGGAGAAACATGAATATGAAGCCACTAAGGGTTGGGAAGCATCTTTTGATAAGTGTGTTTTTTCTAATCTTCTGTCCTCGGTAAAGGATGCACTTGTTTTTGTTCAAGACACAGTCACTGGAGAAGACTCTGTTAAATATTTTCCACTAGCCCTCCATATCCCTAAACCTGGTTGCCAATGTCCCTCATGCTTAGGTAGTAGGGTATATTTCCATGGCAATTGTGACATAAGGGCTTAGCTAATTTGTTAGCTAATTTAGGAAAGAATTAAGTTAATAGCTTGCCTCAATATCCACGCAGATATAAAAAGAGATAGCTCTTTCAGTATATGCTCTGCTTACAGCAGACACTGCTATGGGGTGGGAGGCCAGAAGCGGTCCCCTGAAGTCTACTATTCGCCTGCTGCCAACATGGCAGTCTTGCTGTTGCATACAGTCATTAGAGTTTAAAAAGAAATTTCCTTGTTCCTGCTCACTGGCCTCTGAAGTATCAACAGTTTGAATCTATTTATGAACGTCCAAACTAAAGGTGTGACATGCTTTGTCTGCAAAGTGGCAGGAAGCTGGCATTCTGCCTAACTTTCTCTCTATTCCCAGCTTTTATGTGGTAAAGAGATTTATAGGTTTTTCAGTTGCTGGTGTTTTTTTTGTTGTTGGTTTTTTTTTTTAATTTTAAAAAATTATTTAATTTGTGCTCTTACCTGAAGTGTGATGCTTTGGACTGGAGGGTGGGAGGAGTTAATGAGACAGCTTTGGTATGCCCCACTCTGGCAGCCTTCACGCCAGCTGTATGTGCTTGTCTGCAGCTTTCCTAGCATGACCATGTCGCTGCAGCACAAGAGCTGTGGTGCTCAGCCACCCCCTGTTCCTGTATCCTCTCTCTGACATCGACCAGGATGTGAAATTCATGAGATGTTTTAAATTCTGAGGGTGTTTCTGCCACACCATCAGCTAGTCCAAGAAGTGGGATGAGGAGTGTAAGATGAAGGTAGAGCCAAGGTTGTCTGGGTCTGAGCCTGATGGGAGAAAGAGGAAAGGAGGAGGAGAATGGACACAACTAGAGGGGTGCTCCTCTGACTAATAGGGGTTTTAACAACTACTTTGGGAACCACCTGTGCTTTTAACAGCCAGTTCCACTGAACTGTACTGAACTGCCTCCAGAAAGCTTTGGCAAGCACCTTTACAGGGACATTTATAGGATAAACAGACAGCAGAGATTTTTTTTTCTAACCCCACAATTTAGAAGTTGGCTTATGTCCTAAAACTTGGAAGATTTGTACTCCCTCCAACGGTCTGTTTATTGTAATAATCATATTTCATTTTTAGCTCTTGCTGTTGTGATTCTTGTCAGCCACACAGCTCTCTGGTCTCTTGAAAATGGTGTTTAGCTCTGGGTCTCTTGGAGAATACAGCTGGAAGATAGGAAGTTGTGTTCCTTTAGGGATCCTATTGGTGCAGAGGTTTCTAAAAATAAGGTTTATTCCACTTTAACTAATGATTGGTCATTGCCAGCCCTGCTTACATCTTCTCTCATCTCCTTTCTACTTACCTCAGTAATTTTATTTTCATAACATAACTCAGAAAGAAGGGCTGTGAAAAGTATGAGCTAATGATCTGGCCGGTCAGGTCTTCTGAACATTTGGTCTTCGTTGTCATATAGTGCTAGTCTGGATGATACAGTACCACCTAGGGGTCCTATTGTCCAATCCTATTGTTATTCCAGCAAAGACTTACTGAAAAGTCCTCCACTGTTGGGAAAGGACTCCTTTGAAGTGGGTTCTTTAAATATAACTCCATGTTTGTAGAATTAAACTGTGGTCTGAAATAGGGAATATCATTCTCTATTAAATTCTGATGTTCAAATATCTGTAAAAGTTAATCCTGCCTTCAAATATAAAATAAGTTTCTACCTGGTAATAATTATCAGAAATGTGAGCTAGCTGGAAATCTAAGGAGCACACACGGCGTTTATGTTGCATGACAGAGTTTCAGGACTTATCCACATACAGTGTGAATCTACTCCCTGCTGACCTGAACAAGACATAAGTGGAGCAGGTTGCAAGTCTTGTCTCCACGATGTGAAGAAAAGGGCACGAGGCCCTTGCAAGGCCATGTATAGCTCACTCCTGTGCTGGGTAACGAGTAATGAAATGTAACAAGGCTGGGTGATACGCACTGAGATCTTTGTTGTAGCCCAGTGAGGTAGCCCTCATTCAGTACGTTTGATACCAGGGCAAGTTTGTCTTTTAAAAGAGGAAATGTGCCAGCCTTGGTCAGAGAATGCATGCGTACTCTGCCGGCGGTTTTCTGCAGCATCTGCAACATGGAGCGTGTTATTGCAGGTTGCTCTTTTATCCTCAGCGCTAATCAGGTCAGCTCTGTGCAATCCCCCAAAGGTACTGTGAATCATGCATCTGTGTTCTCACTGTAGCTCAGCTGAAGATGGGTTGCAGTCTAATTCTAGTTGTTAGCCTCTTTGGACACATTAAAGCCTGGATGGGATTAGCGCCCAGTACAAATATGACTGCTGTCTACAGGAACCTTCGTACTGACTGCTTGAATGGAAGATCCTTGGGCTCTTACTATCTACCTTCCTGCAGTGCCTTTTTCTTCTTTTTTTTTCATTGCTTGTAACTGTGTAAAGCTGGTAATGCGTACACTGAAAACTACCAAGAGACCTCTTGTGAGCCTCATTAAGACAAGGCTTAAAACTTCTCTGAGATTAGTTGAAAGTCTGATCAACACCCCCTGCAAAAACAGCAGGAATTTTTATTAAATCATTCTGCATTCATGCTTAGGCACCTGGGCTGTTCTTTATTCTTGTGTCTGTCTGTCATTTGGTATTTTACTTTGCTTAAAATTGATGAAAAGTAGTTTTATGTATGGCAAAAAAGTATAAAATTTTTATGTACAGTAAAAAGTAAATGTATGGATAGTAGAGAGAGACTCAGAGTACAAGGAATGCTGAGAGTCAGTTCTGTATGTGAACTTGTTTGTTGGGTTTTGGAGGACAAAGCTGCTACCTGCTCCTTCCAGAAAGGAGTCACACCTATTTCATTCAAAAGTTCAAAATGAGTCATGTATCATCTGTACTTTCCTGCAAGTGAAAGGCCTAGGAGGAAGAAAATCTACATATAGTATTCTTGGCACTTCTGTAACACATTATTTCTTCAGAAGCTTTGTACAAACATTAATTCATTAAGCTGATTGCTTTGCCAGCATCACTTGACCCTTTGCTTTCAGTTCTAGAGCTGATGCTGTTATTGAATTGAACTGCCAAACACTCAGACTCAAAACACGCCACGGAAATAACATCCAGTGAACCATCAACCTGTTGGAGGAAGATGTAGATTGTGTAAGATTTAGCGGGTTATTAGAACCACTGGAAACTGTTCGCAATTACTGTAACAACTAAGAGGAGGTAAAAGGACAACAGACTGGAAAATTATTTTCTATATGCTCTCTGGGATGATACTAATAACCCTCTTTTATTTTCATGAGGCCAGTTTTATTAGAAATTCTATTCAAAGGGCACAGCTGGCAACACCTGTCTGTAGCATGAAGTGTCTATTTTAGTGCGTTTAATCCTGTGGTGTCTTAAGTTAAAAACATTACACGTTCAAAGTGTATTTTTTGCATGCAGGCTATAAAGAGTAGCTAGCGCCTCAGCAGAATGGCTGTCATCTATGTTATGTTATTGCTGTCCTCCTCCGTGCCGGACAGACTGTATTGTGCTGGATGTGCCCCGAATGAGAGCAAAAACATAGTCTGTGCTCAAAAAGCACTTATAGTGTAAGTATAGTGTAAGTAAGTAAAGAGGCTGAGAAAAAGGGATGTTTGGGAGAGCAAACAAGCAATAAAACTGAGAGGCAGAGGGCCTAGTACAGTAGCTGTCAAACCGTTACCGCTTTGCTTACAGTGCCGTGATAATAATCTCAAGGCAGTTGTATCAGCTCCTTCCACAAAGATACGCAGCGTTAGATCGAAAACTGGTGTCAAAGTGCTGCAGTTTTCTCTAGGGGTTTTCAGCGTGAATGTTCGTACCCTACAAATACAGGCTATGCTTGAAGACCCTTGGTCTGTCTAAACCAATTGCAAACTCATCGGAGCAGAGGGAACGATCGTGGCTCCTTCATGTGTTGGCTGTGCCGACAAAGAGGACTCGGCGGTGCTGGCCTCCGTGGTCAGGGGCTAATTTGCTGATTAGTGACTTTTTTACCAGCCTCGCCAGCACTCTGGGCTGGGCTCTCCCTCTTCCTGGGGTCAGGAGGAGGCACGCTCTGATCTCGGAGCAACCCTCAGGAAATGGCTTAGGGAAGGCAAAGAGGCCTCAATGAATTTCCATGTTAGCGAAGACGCTGAAATAAATATCCCGGCCCAAATGAATGGAGCTATTCATTTCGGTGGGGTGTGGGTGGGGAGAGGCTGGGATGTAAAAGACCTGCCAGATTTTGTAAAGGCCCCGCACTATTCCTGCAGTGTGTCTCTAACAGCCCTGGCCAGCCTCTTCCACGGCAGGGAGGTAGCAGTGAGGCATCCTCCCTGACTGGTGGCTGCTCTCTCACCGCCCTTCTAATTATAACGATACCTGCTTTTTCTTCATAATCTCATCCCAGCTGACTTTGCCTTCTTCACCAAGGTCCTGCCTGACCTTTTAGCCCCTTGTCTCCTTTCCCTCGCCCCCTCACTTGACTTACAAGCCCAGAGCAGCACTCCCACTCACTGAAAGAGCCTTGCTCCTGTTTTCCCAAAACACTGGACCTTCTCTGATCCGCTTGAGCACCGCTTTCTCTCTCACCTCTCCATTTCTTTCAACAAAGCATATTTACCCTCTGCCCCTTGCCTCACCCTGCCCTCTTGAGACCTCCAATCCATTAATGTCTATCACTTTTTTGTCACTCTCAGCATCCTCTCCCTGCTGCCTGCTCTCTTAAGTGACCTCAGCTATTGCTGCCCTCCACTTCAGTCTTTCCTTGATCCTCAGCTCTTTCTTCAGTGTCTCCTCAGAAAATCCGCCCCATGAACCCACTCAGCCCAGCTTCACGACAACAGCTATCACCACATTGTGCTTGTCATCTTCCCTATTTATTTTGCTTCTTCCTCCCTGTACGTACCCTGGCCATCACTTACATTCAGGAAACACTTTCCTTGAACTGTCCTGACACCCATCTCTCCTTCAGATCCTTTTCTGAAATCTGTGTTTGTGTGTTGATACAAGCAACATTTAGGACAGAAAATGTACGCTATTCTTCTAAACTTCTTTGTATGTTTTATTCTTCCTTGTCCTTTGTTATCTGTCAGTTATTTTGGTGTGATCCTTCATATTTGAGTAACATATTCTTGTTGTAACACAAAAAAGTAACGGTGCGTGGATACATCCAGACAAGAGAGCTGAACTCTTTTCAGCCTTTCTTGCTGTCAGAAGAGGAGAAAGACGCTACACTTTACTCTCCTTCTAGGAAACACAGTCTCCCCAGTTTGCTAATTTGTCTGTCAGCCTGACCACGTACCGCTGCTGGTGGTGGGGACTGCACACTGATTTTCCTCTAAATTCACCCCAAACTGTAATTTCCATAAATACCTTCTGTGCTCTGCACAGTTTTGCTCAAAAATCTGTTTAAAAGGCTCTACATTGCTTTCTCCACATTAGCAAGTGAATTAATACTGCCAGCAGCTGATGATTCCTGAAGAGGGAAGGCACAGTAGGGAATCTCTGTCTATCATGTCTCCAATTGGTTATTGTTTTAATATCCTCGAGCCGTTACCAAATTTGCTAACAGTATTTAACAGCAAGTCCAGGAAACAAATGCAATTTTCTCTGCTCGTGAAAGGTTTATTCAGAAGTGCAGCAGCAGCCTGGAAAGGGTCGATGAGGGCTTGCCTACCTCCAAGAACTGTGGCCGGAGCCCAGGCAGGATGGGGCAGCAGGTACAAGGCAGGAGGGTGTTTCACTCCAGTCCCTCTCAGAGGCAGCTCTGCAACAGGACAACCTGCTCGGGGCAGGCGCAGGGGCTGCGGCGTGGGAGCCCACCTCTTTGCCTTGCCCTAGCTAGCGTCAAACACTCTCACCGTTCGTTTCTGGTATTCAGCATTGCTTATAGTTTATTATTATTCTGCTGTATTTGTCATGGTTATAGTTCCCTGACTCTTTACTGGAGAAACTCTTCTGCTTTATTAACTTAGGATGAGCTTCGTAGTATCTCAAATACTTCTACCAGGCACTCAAAGTATCTATTTCTTGCTCTCTTTTCTGGGGGTTATACCAGTTCCATTTTATTTACCCTTAAACAAATGTGTGTAGGATTTATATGCGTTTTTAGATTTATTTGGAACCTTGAGGTTTTTGACTGCTATTTCCCAGAGAGCTGTCATTAAGTTTCAACCTGGAGCTGGTTCAGGAGTTAATTCTTTTTTCCCTTCTAAAAAAGCCTGTCCACAAATCCTTACAGCAAAGGGACTGGAAGAGCATTCCTCCTAGAAGGAATCTTAGTAGCTGACCTTTGGTTACAGTATTTGCTAGGAACATTTATCTGAGTTGGCATGAAGAAATAAATAATGTTAAATTAAATCATATTTTTGATATAATCATAAATTTGAAAATAATTCTTGCTTTCTACTACTGATGCTGGAAAAGTGAACAGCTAGAAATAATGCTGATTACAAGGACTGGAGAATAAGCTGTAGGGCTCCAGGAGGAAGTCTTGATTAAAGACAGCGTTAAGCTCCAAGCAAAATGGAGACTTAGAAAAATCTTTCAAAACTTGTAACTTGAGAATGTTTGCCTTTATGGAAGGGAAGGAAGATGGATGATGCTTGAACTACGCCTGAAATAAAAGTGCCTTTACCCTTTCCTTCTGATTAAAGCTTTTAAAATTTTCCTGAAATACTGTGATTGTGCTTAAACATATATTTGCTTTTGAAACCTGACTAGTTTCAGGAGGTTCCCTGTCTTAATTATAGAAGATTTGTGCTCAGTTTCTCATATCACACTCCTGTATTACAAAAAAAGAAAGCTGGAGCAAATCTTGCTGACCTCTCAACCCAGGAACTGAGGAATCTCTCAAACTAGTAAAATGTTTCAAACAAACTGAGATAAACTAGTTTCAAAATGAGGAGGCTTAAATATTTCCCCTTTCAAAGCCACTCCTCACGAAGATGCTGGTTCAGCTCTTCCCTCTTTGAGGCTTCGCCCTAGTTGTGGCTCTGGCTGTTGTATTCTTACACCTGCTTTTCTTCTTGATGCGCAATAACTTGAGGAGCTGGAAATAACTATGAGAGTACAGAAGATCATGGAAAGGTCAAACCTTCATACCCAAATCTCGGCTATATCTGCCTCTCCTTTTTATGCCTTCCTTTCTTTATGAAAGCTTTCTGAACAGCCTGGCCTTCCTTGCACCTGACTGCGTGGTCCCGTTGGAGTCCTACCAGCGACTGCCGGCTCGAGCCTCCTGTCTCCTCCATGAACTGCACCTATCTGTACCTAAGACAGCATTTTGCTGTTCCGCTCTCTGCTCTATACTTTATGGTGTTTGCCATACATATGTTCGTATCACTAAAGAAAGATAGCTGCAGTCAGTGAAGATGTGATACCCCATTCCCAGTAGCCCTTGCTGCTTCTTGCTCGGGTGATTAAAGGGTTTCCCCTCCCTTTCCTTCCTGTAGACCTTCTCTCTGCCACCGCTGCCTCCAGCCAGGAGGGCAGCGAGGGCCTCCTGTAGGATGTGTCCTGGCCTGGACCGAGGCGGTTTCTCCTTGAGTGAGCCAAGCCTCCTCACTGCCCTGAAAGCAGAGCACTTCCCTGTCCCTCCTGCCTGCCAAGCAAGAGCACGGACCAAAAAGTGCACTGGAGCAAAGAGGAAGCCCCTGTGCATTGACTGTAAGAAACACAGGCTGTAACTCTCCACTCTCTGAATTACTATTCTTACAAAGAAATCAAAACAGAAGACCTCGTGGGCTGGTACAACTTCTGCGTTTTGTGTATTGCGTAGAGCAGGCATATTCGGAGAGAGGAAAAAAAAGGAGTTACATTCAGGTGCCAGTGAGTGGCAGCTTAACTGAAATATTCATAGTAGTCCCGACAATGATGATAGTGCTTACACTTTGATCAGCACCTTTTAATCTCTCCTATGATAAATTAAAAAGATTTGTCATCTTAATCTCCAGCTACTGGAGTTGGATGCAGTCTGGTGCCCAGATGACTTGTCTGGTGGCCTGTCAACTGTAAGGAAGTTTGGCTCCAAGACTACTTTGCTGTAACAGTCTAGGGCGTAGAAAAACAATGCAGACTTTGGATGCATTTCATTTTGATCTCTGGAGATCCAACAGACTAGTCATGACTGTGAATGTGGCCAGTTTGTAGGGAAATTGTCCCACATGCTGATCGTATATCTGATGTCCAAATCTACTCAGTGGCATCAAAGGGTTATCTGCAAGGAAACAAGAAAGGAAGTAAATCTGAAAACAGCTCTGAAACTTGTACGCAACATCTGAAAGGGTTTGGCCCCCTTATGAACTGCTGACAGTTTTGTCGCTGCAGTCTGTGTGAGAGCCATCAGAAACAGTGGAGGAAAGCAAAAAGCTAAGACCAAAGTAGAAAACAGTTTGCCTAGGTCTAATGAACTGAAAATGGAAAAAATTCATTTCCACAAGCACATCTGCACGATGTGCATTGAGCATGCCAGAGACTGAATGGAATGGTACATACTGAAGGAAGATAGAGTAATTTAGTAGGCAGATTATCAGTCTTCCCTTAAGAGTAATTTTAGTGACATCGGTGCATCTACACTTGAGTGACTTTGTTCCCAGGTATTAAAATAAGAGTAGTTTCACAGGATCTCTTTCATGAGGTTATTGTAAACACTGAATGGAGAATAGCAAAGCCTTACTTAGCCATCCTGAAAGGCAGGTATTAGCTTGATTGTAGAGTACAAAGGAATTAAGGCCTGGGAAAAATAAATTATTTTTCTGTGGCTGAATTACAAGAGAAACTATATATATTTGGCCATTGCTCAACAAATTATGGGAGAAAGCAGCAACATGAATGTTCTTCAGAAACTTTTTTTTATTTCTATGAGAGGACAGGGACTATCTAGGGTCCCCAGAAATTGACTCCCATTGTTCTTACTGTAGACTTCCTCTATTATCTTCTTCTAGTCTATAGGTGGCTGCACAGCATAGATTTACTTATGCTCGCTCTCAAAATCATGTCAAATTGATCTGATTTCCTCTTAAGTCCGGATAACATGCCTTGTAAGAGGAACAACCATTTGACTTTACTTTGACTTTAGTAAGGTGTTTGACATTCTTGGGGACGTAAATTTCATTGCCTTAAGATGATGTTATGAACAAATGGGGGCAAAACTGTTCTCAGGGAATGTTGATCAGTTCCCTGTCAAATGGAAGAATATGTAAAGCATAGCTGAGATTTGAGATGAGTCTTGTTCTGCTTGATGGCGTTCATTACTAACGGCAGGCAGTTAGGCGATGGAGTAGAGAGTCCTTACCGCAATGACAGCAAGCCAGAGAGGGAGAACAAGTACGTCAGAGATGCGCTCTGAAGTCCAAATGACCTTGATGAACTGGCGACATGGTCTGACGGGAGCAGGATGCTTTTCAGCAGGGGCAAGGAAGAAGAAGAGCAGCACAGCGCCAGGAGTAATCAGCTGCAGGAACAGGGAGGGCAGAACTGGGTAGGGAGCAGAGTGCCGAGGCGCTCGTACTTCATGCTCTGCGTGGCATCTGGGTGGCTGAGTTCAGAGGGTGTTAGGTCCCTAACCCCGTGGTTACTTGTGCATATTGTAGCTGCTTTGGGCTGTATTCTCAGAAGTACTTAGGAACCCAACTTCAGCTGAAATCAGTGAGGGTTTGACTCCTAAATACTTTTTAAGAATCTGGATCCCTGTTCCTCATCTGTAAAATGCAGGAGATAATACTTTCCTCCCTCACAAGTGTGCTGTTAGCATAAATATGTTAGAGATTGTAAAGAATTAAGACGCTCCAGCAATGGGGATCATATAAATACTTTAGATAAAGCTGTTTCTCTTTCCTCCTTGCACCTCTCTACATTTCAAATTAGACTAAAATTAATCCAATATAGATTTCTCATCCTTTTAGTATTTTTATTCAGGCATTTACATGCTTTACAGTGCTGTTTTTGGCACTTTTCTCCTTTAGGGCATGGCACAGAGTAGCACTGTCTGAGAATTGTGGATAAAATGGGACAGAAAAGCTGAACATGTGGATACCAAGAAGGTTTCCTCACAACAATAATGATTGGAAAACTCCCAGAACTTTCTCGTCTTACATTTAACAGTCTGCTTTTTTTATGACTTCATAGAATATCTTGAGTTGGAAGGGACCCATTGAGTCCAACTCCCAGCTTGTGATACATAATCCGAACGTGGGATTCCCCTTCCCAAGTTACTTCCAATTAAATCTCTAATACCCACCATCTGGGAGTTTGCATGTACACTTTTAAGCGTTGTTGGTTAAATCCTTGCTAGTTGCAAGCCTCATCTTAGGCTGCAAGAAACACAGGCATATTACAGAAATATACAGGTGTATATGTCTCCTTGGATTACACAGTGAAAGGTTCAAGCATTTCCATGTGTGGTTCTTCAGGAGGGTTTGAACCAGCAGAGGACACTCAGTTATCTAGTGAGGAGATCTAGTGAAGAGAACAAAATGGATGGACAGAAAGTCTGTCTTAAGTATTTAGAGAATGGGACCAGATAAATATTCAAGAAATGAATGAAAGAATCTGTGCAAAGCCAAGAGAAAATGCTATGAACAGAGAAGCCCAAATCCATCTCCTTTTCTTTTGAGATGAGAAGAGTAGGGAGCTGGACTTGAACATTTTGAAGTACATGTTGAATTATGGGACAGTTCAAATCTTGATCACAGTGTCAGTTTCCCAGCTGCTGGGGGGGGGATGCAGGACGGTGATGGAGCTTGCTATAAAACAGCAGTGTCAGTATTTGGTAGGGGACTTGCATAGTAGCGTGACAAAATGATTTTACTACTTATGTGCCTTTTCTTCTGTTCACGACACTTAACATCAGAAGCAAGGTGACCAATGGCAGTGCTACTAAAGTCAAGCCCTGTCCCCAGTGGCCCTTCGGGGCTTTCTATTCCACGCAGGAGAAACAGGTCGGACTGAATGAGAGAGGAATTTTGTGTGCAGTTTTTGGCAGCAGGAGAGCAAGTGGAATGGCTGGATGTGCTTGAATCTGGAGCCAGAGGGACCAAAGGGAGAGCAAGAGAGAGGGAGCCAAAAGGAAGTCGTGTCTGTTTGCTGCATGACTGAAGTGGTGTTGCCTGCAATACTTGAGCAGGAAACGAGGTGTGTGTTGGACAGAAAAGTAAATATTTGTGGTGTTTTGGTTTTCAGGAGGGATAAGAATTGAGACTTTATAAATCTGGTGAAAGAATCGGGTTGCTTTGATGTGGAATTGGTTCTGGTCTGTAGTGGAACTGACGTGTTTTGTAGTTTCCAAAATCAGCTTTAATAAATATATGTTTTGGGGTGGCCTATGGAGAAAAATATCTTCAGGATTTTAATATTCAAGGAGGGACACGCCTGTGAGGACTCTTCAAATGAACCTGGGTTGCTCGGGCAGTTTCTGTGCCTGTGACTAAGCTCGCTGTTAATATGGCAGCAGGCAGAAAACCAAGCAGAGCATTCATGGGCTTCATCTTGCTACCCCACCACACTCCAACCCTGTTCCTCTGAAGTCTCTTTGAGTTTAGTTGCAGCAGATCCAGCCACAAGTAAGCAGGCAGCAGACCACCAGACAGAAGAAGCTACCCAAAGATTTTAGGTCTTGCCCGTGCTGGCAGGATATATGGATAGCAAAGCATTGCTCATGCGCTGCTTTAAGTTGTTTGCAACCAGATGTGCTCTAGCACTGTTTGGCTGCAGAGCGCAGCTGAGGCTGCAGCCTTCTGGGAAAGCATTCAAATTCGTTGTTGTTGTAAATCCAAGCCCAGTTACTACGACCTGAGGCCGTATCCTGTTCGCTGCCCTGACTGCACAAGAAATCCAAGCAGGCTTTGCAAGAAACACCTGCATGGCTTTTCCAAGCGGGTGCCAGCGTTTTAACAGAGTATGCAATATTCATCAGCAGTTAAAGATCAGGGAGATATGGGGCAGGATGGACTACAACCTCTTTGTAACTTTAAATGGGTTTTAAAGGCAAAAATATAATCTTTCAACACGTGGCCCCAGTGATCATTAGTGTCAGGAGTGCTCAGAGTAGTACAAACCAATGTACTAGGCTGTATTTTCTTTAATGAGTCTGTGCAAGGAACAGGAGATAAGAGGGCTAGGAAAAAAACTTGCAAACACCTTAGGAGCTCGCATATATTTTCTGAAGGAAGCTTAGGGAACTTCCCTCACAGAATTTTCCACATAACTCCTCATTTGATAAATGTTTCTTCCTTAAATGCAATTTTTGTGTCATCTCTGATTTTGAGGCTGGGACACGTCTGATGGCTGTGCCTGCATGTTTGTGAATGCTCTTTATGCTTTCTTACTCCACGATTGTGAAATGTCTGAATGCGCTTTGATTTGCATTATTTCTTTTCTGTCTTTCTTCCCATCCCCATTTTCAGCTCCCTTTTGTCCCGAGAAATTAAATAATTTTCTTTTTTGGCAGCAAAGCGACTGCCTTGTTGGAATAAAGATGTCTGTCTTAGCTGTGTCCTCTTGCTGCGTCCCCCAGGCCAGACTCCCGGACAGGTCACCCTGCGATGGCACCGGAGCCCGCTTGGGAGCAGCGGGAGTGCTGTTACTAATTGCAGAGCCAGGGATGGGACGCTGGGGCCAGCGGGCCCCCTCGTTGCCCCCTCGGCGGTCCGGGCCACGCCACCCGCAGAGCGCCTGCGTCAGGAGGCATAAGGCAGCCAGCAAAGAGCCCACAAAGCAGAGGAGCAGGCTCCCGCTGCCAAATACCGCGTCCTTATGCTCTGCGTGCCTCGTCAGAAACCCTGCAGCACAGGCTCGGCATTCAGCCTTTTCATTGCCCTGCCACATCAGCAGGAGGTTTTCTGCCAGGGCCGGTAGCCTCCCACACCACAGCGGGACCCAACGCCCAGCCCCGGGTGAGGTGAGGGCTTGCTCTGCCCCTCCGAGGTGAGCAGGGAGCCTCCTGGATGTACAGCTGGGCTGCGTGCCCCTCCACATTTTGGAGGGAGGTGGCAGACCTGCAGGAGCAGGGCGGCTGGCAGAGCAGCCAGAAAGGGTGCAGCAGGCAGCTGGGCAGAGCAAACCTGTCCTGTGGCTCCGGGGGGCTGCGCTGGCAAGCGCGACCTGTCCTCCCACCCTCACCCGGACGCGGCCGTGCTGGACGAGCCGCTGCCCCTCCTGGGTGACGTGAGTCATTCCCCACCTGCAGACCTGCCGTCACGTTGCGCGTTGGGTTGTAGCCCCTGTGCCTTACAGGTGAGTCAGGGCGAGCCGTTCTTGTGCTGTCTTGCCCCAAAACGTACAGTCTGTGCCTGGAGCTGTCTGAAAGGGCCCTGCGGGCTTGAGGCAGGGGTGCAGATGAGGGCACATCAGCACAAGGCTTGTTTATTGGGACTGTGCTTGGGGAGAATTTAATGGACAGTAACAGAAGAAAGATGGCTTATATTTTTCATACTGTGTGGGAGCTGGGCTAAAACAAGGTGCGTGGAAGGCAGAGGCCAAACAGTGTTCATCCTTGAGTGCTGCCAGGCTCCTCAAGCCTACTGTGTGTGGCCTGCCTGTGGCCCTTTTGGCTAGCAGTCCTCTGCAGATGAGGGTAAGCCCTGTTTTTTGAACGGATGTGGCAGGCTTCCCCAGCTCTTGCTTTCCTAAAGCCCCTTGCTTTGAAACCGGAGCCTCGTGCAATTCTCAGTAAGGACCATCCCACTAGGGAGGCTGTTACCTGCTTTAAGGGAAATGTCTCATGACCCCTGTAAAGGTCCCCTTCCAGAGCACCCGGACCACGTCACTAGCAGCACACCCGCCAGCGCGACTCATGCCGTGTGCTCGCTCCTCGGCTAAGAAAAGCCCGCAGCAGGACAGTTGTCAGATCCAGCTGGGCTTTACGCTTACACCAGCGCGCCGGAAAACACTGCTGCGTTGGCGTGCGCCACGTGCGTTGTGTGCCGCGCCAGCGACGTCGTTTCGAGTGACGGGCATGACTTGCCCTGGAGGTTGGGACGATGCAATCCCATGGTGAACGGGTAGGACAGCAGTTCGCAAATACATTGCTTTTAAAATGTGTCATGGTACGCGGAAAGGAGGAGAGCCTGTCATATACAGCACAGTTTCCCTCTCTACGAGTTATCCCAGGAGAAGGTTAGTGCCTCTTGCTTCTTCCAGTCCCTGCCAGTCCACAAGAAGAAGAAACACAATGTGGGGACAGGATGCCATTGCTATGACTGGATTGCTGTCTCCGCACAGTCGGGCTGCGCCTGTGGAAAGGGAGCACTGCCTGTTCCTTGTGCTGTAAGACTGGAGAGTATCTGTCCCCGGTTGATGCAAGCCTGACTCTGACAAGCTGGGTGGTCTCAGCAGAGACTTTTAACCTCTCTGCACTTCTGCTTCCCCCATGTATAAAACACGGATAGTAATAATTAACTGTTTCACAGAGGTACTGTGTTTTCATGTCCGTAGCGTGCTTTGAAGGGGTAAAGTACTTAGCGCTATTGAAGCTTTTCAAATGCAGCTGTATTTCATTGCGTGCATAACAGAGAGTGATATATTGGTTTAAAAACATATTTGAAACTCTTGATAATTAGGAAGTTGGGCAACAGCAATTAATGCTTTCAGACATGGTGTTACTGCTCTTCTCCAAACTATAGCTCATTTAAAATGCTAGCCCTATAATTTATTAGCAATATTTAATACCTCAGTGACCATAAAACTTAGTGTTTTATTACCACTGATTAACATACGTTTGATGTTCTGCCCAGTGTTACACAATCCAAAACAAATTACTCTCAGGAAGCTGGATATTATATAAATACAGAAAAGCAATAAATAATGCATTGGAGAAACATTTTTCTGTGGGTTCTAACATGCCACAGTCTCTTCAAATGACTTAGACTTCTTAGGCAATTTCTCAATCCTCCAGGAGTGTTTGCACCAAAGAACACACTTCACACCATGCTGGCTGCTACTCTTGCTGCCCGTTTGCTGGTGATTCCTGGCATCCTGTCAACCTCTGATACCACAGGCTACTCATGCCCTAGCAGAGGAAACTTGGAGTTGCTTGGTCAGAGTGTCTTCAGTTATGATAGTCACCTTAATAAGCTACAGATGTGTAAGAAACAGAAAGGCTCTTTCACATTTCAGGATGCTTTTTTCCCTCTTCTCAATCTGGCTCGAAGAAAAAGAAGAAAAACTTTACAAATGCATTTATTATTGGTTCTCTTGAGCCCATTTAAGGCACAGCTTGGATAAGAGTAAGGAGATGAGGAGGGGGAAGGGTGATTGACTTCAGGACTGCAAACTGTTCAGAATAGATTTTTCTCAGTTAGGTTTGATGGTGTAGCTGTGATAGGTACCTGTTGAAAATCACAACCTATCTGGTTAGATTTTCATTAACCATGCCCAAAATGTCTCTGCAAATATTGATGGTTTCAGAGAATTCAGCTAGGACTAAGAAATCCAAATGAGATAGCTCCAATTGTATAGCTGATTTATACCTGTTCAACACCACAGTGTATATTTTTCTGATGTGGTCAACTTTGAACATTTCTGTCGTGGGCTTTCATGGAACGGTTATGACCCAGTTGGCATCTTGAGACTACGTATTAATAAAGAAGGTAGAAACTTAGTCTTGATGGAACTGTAGCTCCTGATAGAGCTGACAAGCAACAGTCACCCTGCTGTGAAATTCCCCCAGCCTGCTCAGACTAAGAGGCCACTTTCTTGCTGGGGTCTTTGTTTCACCTCTCCTAATACCAGGGTCCCCATTAAGACCTAGTAGGTGTGTCCAGCAAAGGCCCAGGCTCAGGTCAATAGCGTCTGCCTCCAGTAGTGCAGACTTGGGCTTCCTTTTCCATTTTAGAGAGCTAGAAGCTGCAACTTGTAGAAAATGAGTATTTTGTTTCTGTTTAAAGTTGCCTTTGCATTGAGGGAAGGGAGATAAAATTTTTCTTCCTGTGGCAGTATGGATTTGTACCAAGAGCCTTTGCTATGGACCAGGTAGATACTGCCCAGACACAAAATAAAATGTTGCTTGCCATCCTGAGGAATTCACTGTTTGAGTCTGTGATGTAGAAGAAGTGGGAAACAGGGAAGACGAAACAGTAAAATGATGAGCCAAGTTTCTACCTGCCATAATCCAGCCCTGGCTCAAGCATGGTGAACGGCTTAATGGCTCCTTTCACACTTGTGCTCTGCCATACGGTATTTGGAAAAAGCATCAACCTCAAAAATGTACTGACTGCACACCCTCCCTTTTTCTTAAAACTTTCTCTTGCACCAAACATATTCTAGTAACAGGAGGTTTAGTCATTAGCTGAGTTGGGTCAATAATAGATGTTTTGTTTCAGTGGCTGACTTAAAATTGGGTAGGTCAAACAAAACCATATATTTTCCTTCTTTTGGTGAAATGGCAAAATGAGAAAATTCATGTTAGAGTCAACCTGGACAATTTTATTCAGCTGCAAACAAAAGGATTTATTACAGTTTTGGACTATTCAGCTTTCTTTCCTAGTCTTGCATAGATCAACCTTTAAATGAAACGGCATTGCACAATGACAATTGAAAATTTTGTTTTAAAACTTTGGAAAAACCCACTTTTGGCATCTTTGAAATGAAAGTGCAAAACTTGTCAAGCTTTGTTCCCTGGCTTTTGCATGAAACCAAATTTTTGAAGGATTTACCAACAGAAGTGTTGCCTATCTATTCATAAGCCATCTGGTAGACCATTTCCAACAGCAGACCTAAGCACCTCCCTCTTCAAGGAGCTTTCTGGCAGATCAGTACGCAAGATCAGAAAATGCAGTTTTTGGAACCCTGTTACAGACTACTTACTACAGATCTTAAAGTTTTCACTTCTTCCTTCATATTGTAGCAATATAAACCAGAGTTTTGTGTTGTCACCAGGGAAAAGGGTTGAACTTCTGTCTTGCTGTGACCTTGCTGTGTGTGAACTAGAGACCAGATGCTGCTTAACCCAGTCTTGCAGACTTTGTTCATAAAATGTAGTGCTCACACAAATGTAGGCAATTTCAGCCTACATTTTCCAGTCCTGGAGAGTATATTCTGAAGCTGACAAAAGCTAGGAATTTTTGTTGCAGCCAGTGCTAAGGTAGAGGACATCCAGCTCTTTCTCAGACTCACCCCTAGCCTATCTGAGAGATTTCGCTCTGTAAACTCTTCTCGTGAACATCTGCTATTTTCTCTTAGAAATATCAAGAATGAGGTTGTGAAAACACCAATTAAAATTCACAAAGAATTGCTAGTGACTTGTTTAGCATTCGCTAAGGCAGATGAGAGATTTGGGCGCCAAAAGATAAAAGGATTTTGACCCTGTGATTTATATGTTAAGAAGCCTCCCCCCTCCCCCATTCTCTTTTTATTTTTTAAACTCCCCTTAGTCCTACTGCCCTGCAGCATTGCTTTTTGAGAGAGGCTAAAGCAACTTTCTATTTTCTCATGAGTGCATGTCAGTGCCTGTTCCTTAATTCTACATCTGCCTTAAGTGCATTCAGGTGACTCATAACTTTGTCTCCGCGCTTAGTTTTTTCTCTTTCTTCATTTATCAACAACAACAACATTATTATGTGGGCAGCTTTTTTTTCCTCCTAGTCTACTAACCTGGAAAGCCATGTGAGTAGCCCTGAAGTGAGCAAATAATGAAATATTAGACAAGATGGTGAGAGGAAATGAGATTGTCCTTTCATAATAGTTTGGTGATGAGTTAAGATCCCTGCTGCTGTTATCTGGATTTATACTCATCCATGTAGACTAAGCGTGCTGCCAGTTTATACTGAAATGGCTTATTGTTCTTCCATCTCTCTGCCGTGGCACAGATCTTTTTGTTCTTATCACTCCTGATGCCTTAGACTATGGTGCCCAAATTACTGTCTTTGGGCCTTGAGAAAAGGACCATGAAAATTCACTCAGCCACAGCTGTATACTGGGACTCTTGTGAAATGGAGCACCTGTGAAAAGGGACGAACTGCAGGAGCTGTTCTTGTTCTAGCAACCCACCCTGGTTCTCTCTTTCCCGCAGGAAGAGTTCCTGCAACTTATCTGTGAAAATTGCATGTACAACAACCTGTGAGAAGCATGTGCAGGGGAGATCCCATGATACGTGCCCTTTCCTTGTCCCTGGAGTAGGCATGACTGGAGAGCCTGGATCTTACTAAGATGCTTGTGGCAGACAGGAATGATCATTTACTCTTTTTCTCTATGGTATTGAACTCAAAAGGTCCAGCCGAGGCCAGAATATGCTGCTGTCATCATCTGCTAAGACAGTAAGCATGGCAGTCCCTCGTTTTGTGGAACTTGAAAAAAGTCATCTTTGCAAGGAAAAATACATGTCTAAATTCACAAGAAATGTTGTTCCCACTGCTGCAGGAAGCGTCCGTTATCACCAGCGTGTTCAAACAACAAAGCCGAACTGAGCCTTTGTCAAAATTTGAACAGAACGTTTCTTGACAATTTGGAAAACAATGGTTTTTTCCTTGGCTTTCTTTTCCCTATCTCTAATCTTGTTTACTTAGATAGATACAGGTGTCCTGGAGCTCAGCAACATTCATTCACTACGAGTACCTAAGCCACTGAATTAAATTCCTATTCAAAGTATAGGGAAAGAAATACTTAATAAAGATCAGTGCTCATTTCAGTCAGTTACACTTAACGCAGAACACGTGTGTGTTTGGGAAGGCAATGGAAAACAGTGAGCTTTATGCCACATCTTCTTTTCCCTTTCTAATCTCAAAGTTACTTTGTGCCCTGCTGCACCAACCCCAAGGATGCCTTTTGGTTGTACTCTGTGTACTCCTGGTTGCTGCAACTTTTTGGTCTTCTGTGTAACGTGTCCTAGGCTAGGAGAGTGACCGAGAAGTGTGTCAAATGAAAGGCATGACAGGCTCCTGAAGTCAGTGTTTAGCCAGCAATGTGGATGTATCCCAGATGTTGGCGGTTAGGTAAGTACTACAGAAAAGTGTCAGCTGCCCATGCTGGGTAGTCTTTTTTGGTCTTTTTAAAATATCTGATGATGTTGGCTACTGTCAAAGTCAGGCCACTAGTCAGATGTGGTATGGCTGTTCTTATGTGTATGTATGTGCATAAGTAGCAGATGCAGGTAGGGTAACTTGCTAAAGGCTCCTTCTAAAAGTCAATACAGAACCAGGAATGGCGTCTGGCTTCGCATCTGGAGCTGCCTGCTCCAAATGCTCCAAGGCCCTCTGCCAGGTACGGTTTTTACTCTGGGACCCAACGTATGGGTTTGCCTTGGTACTCTACTTGCCCATGATGCTACTGCCTCAAGGAGGTCTCAGGAGGGCCCCAGACCTGGCCTTAGCTGGGGGGCAAACTTCCTTGCCTGTGAGAGGCTAAACAAAGTCAGACGTCTTCCTGTTTCAGTTATTCAAGGTAAAAGTTGTACGTGGGTCGCCTTTTATGTGTAAGAGTAACAAGGCTGCTGTTTGTTTTTGCACCTACATATAGGGATCTTACTGATGGTTTGCTTGCCATCCTCCACCCAAACGAGTCATGTGGGAAGTCACCTGGGAGAGTCAGGAGCAAACCAGGTGCTGACATTATCTGTTCTTGATATCTCCTATGTACAAATATAAACAGAAGGAGGTTCTCCTTGAGTGATGCTGGTGAGCGAATTAGCTTTGAACTGTCTGCCCATTTGGGAGAAAACATGACTGTTCATTCCAAATATGTCTTGGCAGTATTGTTAAGGATGCATTTTATGTGTGAACCTTATGCCATATTCTATACATAACACAGACATGGCTTTCCAGAAGCCTCTTCTTACAGGCAACGGGCTGCAGGCTATGTCATCTCCCAGGTGCATTGCTTAATGCTAATCTCATGAAATGCAATGTTCACACATGCTTGACACATCCCTGTGTGCAAAAAATCACCCCCTGAATCCAAACAAATACCTGTAAACAGCGGCAAAAACAAAGTTAATTTGTCATCTGCAGCCCCAGTGCAATTACAGTGTACAAGGCAGACAGAATGAAAATAACGCCAAAGTCCCAGCCACCAGGGAATCTTGAGCTCAAGCCAAGTCTCCTTCCTGTGCCCGCCTTCGTTGTGTGTGTTCGAGTATAAGACTGAGCATTGTTAAAAGACCTTCTGAGAGACAAACATGTTGTTTTTTTCAAAACCCAGCCATAGTCTTGCAAAATGTCATACTTCAGGGAGCTTGAGCCACTATCCGGAATTGCTGTCCTTAACGGGATTTTTTAAGGAAGGCCTTTTGATCCCATTTTGTAGAGCAGATAAGCAACATTCCGTCTCATTTGGCTTACAGTGCCACGCAGACCGCTCATATCTGCCCTGTAGTTTGCAGCCATTCTAGGCAGTGTATTTTAAACTAGATCTTGCAGTATGAAATGCAGGAAGACAGAGTACCGTCATTCCGTTTTTGCAGTAACTGCCAATACTTTTAACAAGGGGTTTCCTCAAAAGAGGCTTCCAGACTTATTCTGGGTTAAACCTTGTGGGCAGAGTGTCTGTATTACCAGGGAGAAGGAGGGGTTTGGGCAATGTATTAATTTGTTTTCCCATTCAAATCAAAATGCTGGCTCATAACCCAAAGAAAGAAAGAAACAGTACCACCCAGCAAATAACCTTTGCTGAAAACGTTCCTGCTCTGCTTTCAGAAGTTGATTGAGTATGTTGGTGCCAGACTGCTAGGCTTGCCTAAGTCAATATGGCAACCAGAAAGACATCAGGAAACGAGAGGCAGCTTCTTTCAGTGAGTGCGAATTGGCCTATTGCAAAAGGATACTTCAGTAGCCCTTTTCTGATTCCCTGGGCTAAATCTCCTCTGACATAGGTGCCTAAGCAACTTCAGAAAGGAGGTGAGCATCAGCAGTGTAGAGGAAGTTCCCCATTGATTTTTGGGCAAATTATGCCAGTATATTCCATGTATCATGTAGCAATTCACATGGAGCTGAGTTCTTCTTCACAGCAGTACATTTTCAACACAAAGAACTGTTTTCAGCCTATTTTATCACTATCTTTTTTTCCCCGAGCACACATATCTGCAAGTGTCTACTTCACTTGCAAGGGTACAAAATGGATACGAGGGCGGATTTTGCCCACCAAGTCGAAATGGTCGTATTATCCCTACTCATTAGTGAGGTAAGCCATTGTTAATGCCCGCGGAAGCTTTCCAAGCTCAATTAAGTTGTACCACTGTAAAACAAATGTTTGCAATAGGGCAAACTACTTCAGCTCACATCCGGACAAAACCGACAGTGAGTAGTCGGCAGGCTGCCCATATTTAATTACATTATCCTCTGCCTGCAGTGTACCACAGGCCTCTGGAGGCAATCCAGGGCCATATTTATCTTGTTTATATTTGCTTGTAATTTTTCATGATTGATTGAAGTTTAGGGAAATCATTATGTTTAAAATGCCACGGCTTTGGAAATAGATGTGTTAGAGACTGTGCCTTGGCTTTAAGGAGTTGCACTTTGATAAAGCTGCCATGGAAGAAGAGGTGGAAGAGGTTCCTGTCATCTGCACCAACACGGACGCAATGTATTTTGTTCCCTTAGTCATCAGGTCTTGTTTTTATGTGGCCTCAATGGATCTTGTTCGAAGTTTAGCTGATGTGAGAACAGGATCACATTAGACGTATATAGGCTTGAGGGAAAGACGGATGGCTTATGAATCCCAGGGGAGTGATAGGCTGATGGGGACAATTCAGACTGGTTGATTCAGCAGGTGTTGCTACTGGTCCCAGCTATCTGTCCTTCTCAGTCTTTGGCTGCTCCTGAATCAGCCCAAGAACTGTTAAAATTAACAGTGCTGATGAGGGATTCCCAAGGACCACCATGTTCAGATCACGTTGGTTCCCTTGTGATGAAAACTAGGATTTTGGAAACTGGTTCCTGAGCTGCTGAGTTACCTGTGTGGGCAGGATGGGGCCAGCAGCTGGGGGTGCTAACCTGGACAGGCACTCCAGGCTAACTTGTCAGTGAGACCTGTAATACAGGGGGAAAGAGAAGAAAGAATTATTGGTTTGAGTTGTAACTCAGCCACAGTGGCCTGCAGTCTGCCTCCCAATGAGCATTTATTGGTCCTTCATGGTTAACTCAGCAGAGAGAGTCAAGACTAGACCTGCATACATGCTGGAGTCTTTTTTTGCTGAATTGGGGTCTCCAAAGGCAAAGCAACAGTGGCTCTGAATAAGTAGCCATGTTTAACCTCTGGTTAATGATACCATTGTAACTTGACAGAAGTCATGTGCAGTTAAGCATCGTGGAATAGGTTGCTTCCATGTTTGAGTTGCATTATCATCCATTATTCTGAACATACAATTTTAAAAACAAAAGTTGTAAAAATGTTGATTTTTGTTTTCCTCCCTAGCCATTTTGAGGCTAAATTTTCTGGTATGGGTTCAGTGGATGTACCTACAAAAATGTCTTCCTTCTGCCTGTGTAAACCCAGTAAGAGAGTGCACGTACTTGCATGCAGGATCACCCAAATCGCATGCACTGGTGTGCTGCTCTGTGGTCATCGCCTCCTGTCTGCAAGAACTGCAAACTCCTTTAAAGATATGTCCTTATTACACTACCCAAAATAGTCTTGCTCTGTTTCTGTCCTCTCGTAGGTTAAATTGTCAAAGGGAGTGAATAAATCATGTAAAGGCAATTCCTGGCAGGTTGTTATATATCTGGACAGGTAAAGCTGTGGTAGAAGGAAAAGAGCTTCTGAAACAGTTTGCCAAAAAGAAGGCTTCTAAGTTTTCAGCTGGAATTTGCCTCCGAACAGCTCTTAAAAATGAAAGTCTATAATGATTCTGAAATAAAGTTTCCAAAGTTGTACATCATTTTGTTTATGAGTAGCCTGAGGGAGAGAAATTCAAGAATCCCTTTCTGGGTTTCTCAGATTACCTGAATTTCATCATACGTAATAAGAAAATTATTTTGTATTAAATATAAAAGGTGTTTTTCAACAGTTAGGACTTGCTATGACTTTATTATGCTATAACTTTAAAATTTTATTGCGTGCGAGTAAGAATTCCAAACTTGTTTTTTCTTAGACAAAGGATTTTGATGTTGTTAGTAATATGTATTATAGTACCATAGCACCATGTGATGCTTGCCAGGACCAGGCCATTGTACGTTGGTGCGAAAGAAACACGTAGAAAAATCCATTCTCAGCCTTACTTGATGTCTGCCTGCCAGTTTGTTTTTAGCTGTCTTTGTTACGGGTGGTGTTGTTGATGCACTGTCCCTTGTGCAGGGGGTCAGCTTCGGCTGAATTCCATGTCAGCTTTGTGGGTAGGCTTCAGGAGGACTCTGAATGACACTTGGTCCATGCACTGGTCCACTGCACGGAGACAGATTTTACTTCTTGAGCATCAGCAAGTGTTCAGTTGTAAGCAGTGCCCACGTGTCATCGACTTCAAAGAGATCCTGAGGTCAGTCAGAACTAAGTTTATTGAGAGTTAAGCATAATGGCATGTCCCAATAACAGTTGCACAGAATATTTGTTTAATAATTTTATTTATTTATTTATTTGAATTCATCCCACCTCTTTGAACAGAAGTAAAACCCCAGAACAGACTGTTGGGATGTGGATGTCCTTGCTCTGGAAGGGCTGGGCTTGCAAACCTTGAAAAGGCTATAGGGCTTCTGGAGCTTTCAAACTCTGCCTGGGTACTAGAGCAATATTATATGCAGAGAGACAGGTGGGTGCATGTGCTGGCAAATGGGAAGATGGCAGTAAAACAAAAAAACCAAGCGTAAACTCACCTCCTTGAAAAGGTGAAAAGTGAATATAAACTGTATTGCACAAGTTACTCTAATCCTCCACTATATCATCGGTTCTTGCTTCTGAATGGAGTTTTTCCAGCGGTCCTTCAGTACATTTGTGTATCATTTGTGATCTTACACTGTTCACGTTCATCAACTGATAAAGCTTTCCAGATTTCAAAACAAATCTCTTTAAAACCTTACTGCAGAGGAAGCTGACTGTCTAGAAAGGATTCAGGATCTTATTTTAGTTGTCCAAAGGTCAGCAGGCAGAGGAAAGAATTTTCTACAGCTCTTTTGTAACTTTTGCAAGTAACTTTTGCAAATGCCCTTTTGCCCTTAGGGATACATGTGCATCTTAGGTGCAGAAATACTCCAGCTGACTTGATATGAGCTAACTGGAAGCAGGACAGTGCACAGTAGAGTGAGACCACATCTGGCTCTGTAGGTCATATTTTACCATCGTTATGTCTCCTGAAGCTGAGCTAATGATCCTCGAGATCTCATGAGAGAAGAGTCTCTGGCTGTGGCTCATGTATATCACAGTTGAAGTATGTGGAGGAGCGCGCACACAGTAAATCAGATTTAGCTGAATTTACTAAGCAAGCCATGGGTCCGGCTTATTCACACTAGGCACAGTTAGGTCCAGAAACAGCTGGTGTGCTCCAACAATGGCTCTGTGGTGACAATACCTGATCCAAAAGGTGCTGGAGGAGGTGTGTTGCTCTGAGCGGGCTGTAGATCTAGAAATCCCAGACAAATCTCCAAAGTTCTCAAATTCTACCTTGACAAGATTTCCAGGATCAAAAAAGTGGGTGTATCCAGCAGAGCTACACATTTTGTCCTAACTTCTTGGGCTATAGTGCATCTGGACCTGCATTAACATGGTTGGGATTCAGGTTTGAATGGGGCATAAGGCAGAAGGCTAGGGTGAAATATTTAGTACCTTCTGCATGTCATTGCCTTGTGTATGCTGGTCAGGTATCTGCAGTAACCCCTGTTGCTTGAGAAACCGCATCCTAAGTCAGAAAGATACTTTTAAAACTCTACCTGAAGCCCACAGCTGTTATACTGATGAAAATATTGTGGGCTAGATTTGTTCTTCATCTTACTGTGCTCTGTTTTCCCTCCTTTAATCTGCTATAGATTTGCAGCAAGGGTCTGTTTTTATGCCCAGTTCTCCAGCTGGGATGAATAAAACAAACAGAGGTCAAGTGACTAATTCAAACCCAAACAGTGCACCAGCCCTTCAGCGAGGGTTTTAGAATGAGCTTAATGATTTTTAACTCCTTGCTGTAGCTGCTGCCTTAGACTGTTCCCAGCAGGCTGGCTATCAGGTCCACCAGGCTGCTGGGGACAACAACTGGCCTGTTTCTTGGCGCTGAAACCATCATGGTACAAATTACCGTAAGCCCAGGGAAGAGTGTTTGTGCCCGGTGTATGGACAAGTATAGAGCACAACTCTGCATATGTCTATTATACAGATTACACTGGGTGTCAGCATTTAGGGGGCATGCTGCCTGCAATTAGTCATCAAAAAAGTAAAGTCTGTATATGTGGTGAATGTATGACTGATCCTTGAAACTGAGATGGTTAATTGAAGGAGATTGTGACACATTCAGAAAGAAAATAGATACTGCCTGATAAGCTGTTCTTTGAGACCACAAAGGCCTGTGGTAGGAGCAAGGAGACAGAACTAAAGCCGAGAGGGTTAGAGTGCTAGACAGCTGACTGAAGCCAATGTTGTTTGAATTAGAGTTGGGAAACCAATTGCCCTGTACGTCACCTCGCCTCCGTCCCTTCTGCAGGAACATATGGGCTTTTTCCCTTCTTCTTAGGGTTCATTTGTCCCTCTCCTATACATGGTTATCTGGAAGGGATAGGGATGAACAAAAAATTCTTCCCCTTGCAATGCTACTTGTTCCTTGGGGGGCGGGGGGGGGGGGGGGGGGGGGGCTATTCCCTGCCTGCTCCTCCCAGTGAGCTCAGCACTCCAAGGGGGATGAGAAGCAGCCAGCAGGCTGTCTTCTCCCAGGCTGGCCAGCTGCACGGGGAGACAGAGACAATCCTTTACCGGGATTAGTAACTGTGAGGCCTTGGAAGGGAAAATGCACCTAGCAAGAGGGCCTTCTACATGACTCCCACCAGAGGGTTGGGTCTAAGTGGCACAGCCTTGTCCGTAGCAACTTGTCTGTTCTAGTTTTATGTGACTCAACAATAGAGTTTCCACTGTTTCCCTTGCAAGACTCAAAAGAAAGCAGGTCTTACGGACCAGATAACCCTTCCTTATTCATGTGGAATAATCCCCCTTAGAAGTCATTCATGGGTAAAGCAAAGAGAAGCTGTCCCTAAAACAGCTTTCTGCATTTGTTTGAGCCAGTGGATTCCTGCATGTACACTGTTGTATTTGTGGAGCAGAACACACAGGCTAGGAGCAGCCTGGGGTATGTGAATGTAACTTCTCGGCCATACAAGCAAAACACCTCCACAAAGAGCCCCCCCTGCACCTTTCTGGGTTCTGCTTGAATGGAGAAGTAGAGAAACAGGTCATGGCATGAATTCTGTTTGCACAAACAAGGAAGAGCATCCCCCACATATAACACAACAACCTCTAGTAGGTGTTCAGACTGCATGAAACCATGAAGCCCTCTGTGCATGTTTTAGGTGATATAATTATCCATCTGAAGGAAACAAATTTAACTCCTCTGTGGTCTGGACTCTTTCTTCTTAGGAGTGGTGAGGTCTGTGACTCATTATGAACCCTGAGCAAGAAAGAAGTATTACACACTTGAGTAGAGACTTTGCTGAGCTTGGACTATCGGGTTGTGAACGCAGTAATAGTTCCAGGCTCTGGAGAGAGGCCCCTGAAGAACTGAAAGACAGGTGTCTTGTTAACCGGTTGACACAGCAGTTCCAACTTGTCTTTTGGCAATCTGCACTTCCAAGGAGTCAAGTGCGGTGGCCTTGATAACAGAAGGGGCTGCCTTTGGCACAGCTCAGTAGCTTTGAGCAAATACGCTCTCATAGCGCAAAGGAATGCCAGGTAGATGATGTCAGAGATGAATCCAAAACCTGTTCCTGCTTGTATTGCAATCCTTCAGATAGATTGGGGTTGCGACGAGTGAGGCATGGTTTGATAACTTGTCCAATGGGACAGCTTCAGGGGGCTGGGTGCAATAGTCAGATGAGGAGTGACATGCAGAACAATGAGGAACCCCGCAAGCCTCATCAGCCAGTCTCCCTTAATAACAGCTTGAAAGGATTAAATCTTTGGCTGGTTGCACCTTACATTCAAGCAGACCGTGTGCTTGGAGACAGCACAGCATGCTGGTGACAGCTCAAATTAGTGTGCTTTTGGTGAGGCTCTTAAAATCACCAGAGTTAAAAGGAGATCCTAGGGTCAGATGTGACAGTATCCAAGAGTCTGTTAAGTTTCATAGTTGAGAAAGAGCAGAGACGGTTGCACTAGCTGTTTGTGAGGAGAGCAAAATCACCTCAAGCCTTGTCTAGATAAAGTTTAAAAGTGATTTCCAAGAAATCGATCAGTGTAGTCAGTATGGGATTTGGATCAGGATTTCTTGGGCATTTTTAAAAGAAATAATACTGGAACTTTTGGTTATGTCAAGGATCTTGGCAAATGGTTAACTCCTTTAGCACTTTCTCAGCTGGTGTCAGTTCTGGGCCATCAGATATAACATCAGGCCAGCACTTTCATGCCCATGTTTTCTTGGACATGGTATATTAAGATAGCAAAAGTGTCAGCCACTTTGCCTGAGAATAATGGGATCGTGTCCCCATGCATTATGAGCAGTCAGCTCATTTTGTCATGTTAAAAATGGATTGAACTTCTTGAACAATTTCTTGGCTGGCTGTCCTCTGATGTAGTTGGAATGAACTTCTTGAACAATTTCTTGGCTGGCTGTCCTCTAATGTAGTTGGAAACGCAGGGCAGCGTTGACTCCTTGGCAGTCAGGCTTGCTACCTGGTCAGCATGAACAAACCAAGGAAATATTCCAGCAGCAAAGGCTGCAATGACAATGAAGTAGCACAGTCTGGGACCACATCTGCAGCAGCAGTTTGCTCAGAACACTTGTGCTAGGAGTTCTTACTGGCTTGCAAAAATGATAAGGTTTAGCAAAATATTTCACTTCTGCGTTCATATGGATTTAACATATGAAATGTTGAAACATATGAAATTTAACATATGAAAATTTAACATATGAAACATATGAAAATTTAACAAATGAAACATATGAAATGCTTGTTAAATTTTAAGAGAATTTAAAACTTGTATTTTAAGAGAATCACAGGAATGACTTGTGGCCTACACAAACCTCAAATGGACAACTGTATAGGTTAACTATGGAAAATTTTGATTCCTGCAACAGTAGGAAACTCTTCTCTGTAATTCATGCATCATTTTATCTGTTGCTATTAAATCCCTTGAATGAGGCATTAGGGCCTTCGTTCCTATGCATGAGAGAATTACATCAAGGCAGTAAGACAGCTTTTCACAAATAACCAGAAGTGGTGTCTGTTGCTGTGAACTACCACAGAGTTGAATGTAACTTGTCAAATAGTTTTGGAGGCCTCTATGTCCTGGCAAGTCTATTTCCATGAAACTCCCATGATGAAAAGGTGGTGAAGTTCAGCACTTGTTTCCTTTTTCTGTGGTAGAAAGCTGTGGTAGAAGCTGAGCTATCCAAGGAATGCCTGTGTGGGTTTTGGCACAGGGGCTTAATGGATTGTCCCTATCGGCATCTGTGAGATTAATGCCAGCTGCAACGATGCAGCAGTCCAAGAAGGATGGCACTAGCCCCACCAATTTCACATTTCTCCTTTATAAAACTTAGATACTCGGTTTCGTAATAACCTCCAAGTTTCTTGAAGTTGTTCAGAAAATATGCGACAGACGGACAGACAGACACCCCACCCCCCCCACCCCCCCAGACAGAAACATTGCTGAAGAATATCTGGAAAGCAGAATTTTCAGAATTCATTGCAAAATTATTAATGCAGCAGAAATTCCAAATTGGAGATGCCTGACTCCCCACCAAGATGCTAGAGTTAGTCTTAAAGAATAAGGTCACATTGATAAGAGTACATGGATAAATATGATCCAGTGAAAAAGAACCAGTGAGGCCTCTATCAAGGCAAGCCTGACAGCTTTCTGTGAGAGTGTCAATAAGCCTGTGGATAAAGGGGATCCAGCGGACATGTTACGCTAGGATTTTCAGAAGGTCCTTGATGACATTCCACACCAGAATATTTTAAAGACATAAAATTGCTGTGGGGTTAGAGGAAAGGTTTGCTTTCAAACTGAAAGCTGATTAAGGGCTAGGAAGCTGAGTCACTTAGTGGCAACTTTTCGTGATGGAGGAAAGTCAGCAGTAGCATCCCTTTGGGATCACTACTGGGCCCAGTTTGATTCTGAACCTTCACCAGTGACAGAACAGGGAGTGAAGAGTGAAATCTCTAATTTTTGGATAAGCAGTTTTGGGAAATCAAATGCTACACCGATGGTGAAGAACATCCAAAGAACCTCATAAAACTGAATGAACAAAAAGGTGGTGGATACAGTTCACTTCAGGTAAATGTGAGGTAATTAGTCTAGGAAAAAGTGATCTTAACCAGGCCTACACTGTGCTGGACTCTGAACTGTAAGTTACCACTTTCATAAAAGAAATCTTGAAGTCATTACCAGTGATTCCCTGAAATTCTTGGCTGAAGCAGATAAAAAGCCAACAAGATCATGGGCATCAGCAGGAATGATATTGTCGACAAGACTGAAGATGCATTTTGCTCCTGTGTAAAACTGGTGCGTCCACATCTTGAGTGCTGGGCACAGTTCTGGTCTCTGCATCTAAAGAAGCATATGGTGGAGTTAGAGAATACCCAGAAAAGGATAACTTAAATGATTGAGGCGAGAGTGCAATTATCTTACAAGGAGAGATTAAAAATGCTGAGACTTTTCAGTTTGGAAACAAAAAGGCTGAAGGGGAATATGATTGAGGTCTGTATCACATGACGGTGATGTATAAACTAAATGATGAACTGTTACTCAGCAAATTCTGTAATACTAGAACTAGGAAGCACTTTGTGAAAGTAGTAGTAGATCATTTAAAAGACATAAAATAATCTTTGATAAGGCAGGTAATGAACTTTTGGACTTTCTTACCCAGGATGTTTTGGAGACACAGTGTCAGCAGGTTCAAAAAGTGATTAGACAGATTCATAGACAAGAAGTCTATAAACAGATATTAAAAGGAACAGGCAAGGATATACGCTCTTGCACTAACACAGCTGCAGTTCCTGAAGCGGTAAGAGGGAAAGGAACCACAGAAAGTAGTTAGCATTACCTGTTCTCCCTAAATAGCATGACTTGATGTCCTGTGGCCTCCTTGCCGATGATCAGCTCTTTGTATGCTTGAGTTAGGTCTAATCTCATGACAAGTTTTCCTTCAGCAATAACACTGCATGGCCAATTTATAGCAGGTGCTGATACGAGGTACACTTAAGATTGGTATTAGTGCACTTATGATTACCACACATTGCAATGACACCATTTGGCTTATAACTTGGTGCAACTGTTGTAGCCTGTTTCTTTGTGAGGCTTGCTCTGTGGCTTCTTTGCCAACGAGATGCTCAAGTTCTTTCTCAGTCTTCAGGTGAAGGGGAAGAGATGTTCTGTACGGACCAGCACAGGCAAGATACTGTAGTGGAACAGTGCTAGTCCTCCCTGATAAAGTCCCCATTTTCAGAAAGTACTTGAGGGAATTACAGTTCTTTCTTAGGGAGGTTCTTGCTGGAGGAATTCCTCTTTGAACAGAGTCATAGTGAAAACTTCACCCTTGCAACTTCCAAAGTTATCGCTGTCATGGCCCCTGTAGTCTCAGAGACAGGACAGGGTGGTATTGGCCCTATTATACACGATGATGCAAAAAGGAAGGATTTAAGGTGTCTCCATTGACAATTGTCACCCCTCAGCTGGATCTGACTTCCATTTTGCAGCTTTTTTCATTAGCCAATACATGTCACTGTTATGGACATGTAGTAAAAGTCTCCTCATTTTCTTGCTGAAGAAAATAAGAATAATTGTTGCCCTTGGATCAGCAGACTTCTGTGTTTTTTCCATGGTTCTTTTTCTTTCCAGAATTGATTCTCACTGGCTTGGAATGAGTGTCTTGCTAAATAAAGGCTATCACAGATGTCCTCCCCAGCCTCAGCAGGGACTTGGGTGATTGGTCTTGGCTGATGATACTGATGTGGCTGAGTTCCCAAAGTTCCAGTGAGTTTCTCAATGACAACTGTGATGACAAAATGTGCCTGTAGGGGTTTCCAAAATATGACTTTCCTTTATATATATTTGCATTCATTCAGTGCAACAGGCCTTTTCCTGGGTGACTGTGAAGTAAATTGCACTAAGGAAGGAGATACAAAAATCTCCCTCCATCTCCCTCTCATCTTGCCATCTCTAGAGGAGGCAATGTCTCAACAAGCTGCTGAAGTTTCATTGTTCAGATACATGATGCAGTCCGATAGGCAACACAGGTGACAACGGCCTTGTTAGCTTGCTGATTTTGCTTGTGAAATTGAAATCTGTGGCCAGTGACTAATGATGTAGTAGGCAAGAAATGTGCCTTCAGCAAGACTACAGTTTCACTGTATTTCTCCATGTGAGGCAAAGCAAGAACTATGAGCAATGTTATGATGACAAATGTCTCAGTCCCACAGAACTACAAAGGGAATAGTCTGTTTCTGATTGGGACTGTCTATCTGGCTGGCTTCAAGATGATATAAAAGTCATGCATAAGAATCCCATGATACGGCTTGAATTCCTCAGTCTGTCCCAGAATTGTCATCTCAAATTGCAGGAGGGCACGTTCATTTATATCCCATAGTGGCAGAGCTTTTATTGCAAGTGCTTGCTGGTTGAAGACTCCGTTCACCTCTCAGTGGCTCCAGAAGTCTTGCTGCTTGTCCCTATTCCTCAGCAGGATCCAGTCCTGATGATCAGAAATTTGATGGCATATTTATGGAAAAGATTGCACAGACTTGAAGCAGCAAGCAAACATAACTTTTTCATTGTCAGGGCTATGAGTTACAGCAGTGAATGAATGGTTGTCCTGCATTCCCCTGGCTGTTGCTGGACGAAGAAAGAGGGGAAGGAACAGGATACCATATGATTATTTTTTTTCTCTTTGGTATAAACAAGAAACAGAGCATCTCAGATAGATAGGCATTAATGCCACATAAAACTGAGGTGCTCTTATAATGCATACAAAGCATATATCTTCACCTGAGGGGAATGTGGAAAGACTGTGCACCAAAGAATTGATTATTGCTTCTTTGAAACTAGAGCAATTCAAGTGCGAGCCTGCTTGAAATGCCTGTTGGAAACCTCTTTCTGACTAGAAACATTTAGAGATAATTTGTCACATTGATCTTTGCCATCAAGAGCCAAAGGATAGAGGGAGAGATTTTAACCTCTCACCTTCCAAAGTGAAGCGCAAAGGAGAGGAGGGAAATGCCAGGTTCAGTGTTTCCATGAACGAAAGAGGGACCTACCATGGGCTTCTGTCACTTTCTTTCAGCCACAAAACCGGGATGAAGCAAAAGCAGGAAAACCTCTGCACGTAAATGTGAGGCGAAGTGGTTTGGTTCCTGCCTAGCACAGGACAACAATCCAGCAAACATATGGCCACCATTCTAGTTATCTTCAAACAGTGAGAGAAAATCCATTAAACAGAAGAAAAAGCTACTGCGAAAACACAGGTGGTGTGCAACAACCAATTCTGGGTATGCGTTTCTTCAGAAAAAGCACAGGAGTGACTTTACTCGCCGACCATCTAGACTGTCTAGCCATCTCTCCATACTGATAAGCTGGGGCACAGAAAAAGTGTGGGGGATGATGCTGACAGAGGAAATAGGAGCAGAAAAAGCACACACTTTATTTATGCAGAAAGAGTAGGCCCTCAAAACAGGCTAATTGTTTAATTGAATGGGAAATTGTTGGAGAAAATGCTTACTGAGGTAAATTGCCACTGGGAGAACAAATTTAGAAATTTCTTTACTTAAGTGCCTTGCAAATCTGGCTGATGCTGAAATACAGCTTTGGAGTCTAACTTGAAGATACCCATTTATCTTGACCTGAAAGAAGAGTTACCAGACAATACCTAAAGCGCCTGAAGAAAAGCCTTGGGGAAGCTTGCGTGCATTAGTTTTGGGTCGTGCGGTTTTACAACAGGATGCGACAGCCAGTTCTGGTCTGCACCTGACAGCCGTCAGGTGCCCTCCTCCCAAATACCCACAAAGTCGTTTCTTCAGCTTTTGTCCCTGATGCATCTCCCAAGAGGCAGGAGAAAATTGTGACTGGGTGGGGTAAAAGTTTCTGTCTCCCACACACCTGCAAGATTTTTTTTTAAAGGAAGATGTGGCAGGAAAGTTCCCAGTAGCTCACTGTAATGATTTTTATCCAATGTCTAGTGGTGTTTGTTTATTATTCTAAGCGGTATTACTTTCATCTGCTTAAAGGATGTAATAAAACCCCTTAAAATTATTATGGGAGCATCTACCTTGATTAGCTCTTGGCAGGTAGGACTGCCCATTGTCACCCCCCCCAATCGTACCCCCCATAAGCAGTACAATATTTGATCATTAAAGCCACAAGAAATATCTCACATTACTCAAATGAGACGGTACTTTCCATTTTAGTTTACCTCAGGCAAATTAAACAGGCCCCCTTGAAACAGTGACAAGAAGAGTTATAGGAGCTTAGCACCAGACACCAATTACGATTTGAGAACTAAATGCCATAATTAACAAGATGTATACTTTAATCTAAAGCAACCAAATATGTGGCTGGATAAAGAAAAAAGGTAGGGGTAAACTCTGTAATTATAATAAATCGGTGTACCGAGGAAGTGTGTACCTTTGAGGTATATTCTTTTATTCTGCAATTAACTTTCAAGTGTTCTGCTAAATACCACCCCCTTCCACACACACATACAAAAACTTCCTGGCATTCTCATTTTCCCCAACCCCTGAATAAGTATTTATTTCCACAGACGCTCTTCCTCCTGTCTGTGGATGACAGGTGTGCCAGTAGCTGCGCATGGCAGTTTTCCCCCTAGCTCTGGACGCCGTCATGATACTCCGTCATGACACACAGATACTCCGTCATGGCCCAGTTCTGCCTTCAGGAACGGCAGCAGGAGCAGTATTTGTACACGCTGCTCGGTGCAGAGCTGGGGCAGTGCTGAGTGCTTTTGAAAATCTCATTGCAAACTTCTCTAGCATAAAGGAAGCTTCAAAGAAATACAATTTCTCACTAATATATAAATAACATGTATTTGTATACTTGGCTTTACATTACTATCTGAGAAACAAAATCATGCTCTTTCTATTTTTCCTTTAATATATTTAAAGGACAGCCTAATGCATCCTTTCAAGAGCCTTTTTTTATACAAAACTCTGCTTTTGCCATATTTCTGCCATCCACAATAGACTTTTAGGATGTACTACTAATAAAACATCTTGAATTTCTCCATGCTCTTGCTAACAAAGGTAAGCGAGAACTCCTTTGCTTTTTAAGACAGAACAGTAGCCTCTTCTAATTCAGCAAATTATGTGCCAGAACCAGACAAGTGAAGAGGAAAGGAGAAGGGACTGTTAAAAGTGGAGCTTTGTGAGTATAAGATGAATGTGTCAAGGTTAAAGTATTCCTCTAATCCCAGGGTCAGGAAGGAAAGCTGCAGCTAATAAAGTCCATCCATGCAGTTTTATTCACTTGCATGCACTTTACTAAAGTAAGAGGTGCAGCCTGGAGACCAATTACAAACCACTCGTCTGATTCTTTTAATCCCTTTATTTCCATATCTGATCAAAATAAAGATTTATTTTTTTCCTACATCTAAGGAAAGAAAAAAACCCTATATTTATGTGCAATGCATTTTTTTCTGTTATTGACATGCAACCTCATATTTTACTCTGAAGTTTTTTGGTTCTGGCTATCAGTTTCTTGTGGCTACGCATGGGTCTAGATTTGTGTTTGTTCAGCATTGTTTTTTGACGGTTTGAGATGGTTTGGAAAAATTGGGTCCAGAAAGGTCAATTCTATTAGAGAGCCCCTGCTTTAGGTTGCCCCTTGGCAATGCCCACTGAAACCAGTGCCTGGAAACGAAGGACAAGCATATGCACAGCAGCAGACAGAACTGATCCCTTAGTATTTTCTGGTTATGCAAATATATTTCTGTTTTCAAAATACCCTCATCTTTTCTAAAAATTTGGAGATGAATTGCGGTACAGTTGTACCCACAGTTTCAGCTACAGGCAATCAGGGACAGCATTAAGGACTTGCAGTATTTAGAGCAAGAGCAGGGGAGAATGCTGCACTTTGAGGATCCACCTTTGACAGATCATGTATCCGGGAGTGCCCTGTGGGAGCGGTGCAGGGCAAGGCAAGGGGGTGTCCCTCGCCTCACCTAAGGGCATTTCAGCTACCGCTGGTCATCAGGGAATGCAGTGAATGGTTCAGAAGCTCCAAGTAGTTTATTCAGCACTGTGATGAAGGACAGAGAAGGTTAAAAACAGAAAAACCACAACTTAAGTGGTTTGAGTGCCAAAGTCTGCAAAAGCCTCGGTATATGTGTTAGTGTTTGGACATAGACAGAGACTTGTTAAAGAAGGTCCTGTCTTGACTGTAAAAAGATGGAGCACTTAATTGATCCTCTCACTCATTAAGGATATATATCCTCATTAAGGTTATATAATATCGTTCTCCATTTTAGAAATTTGCTATCTGCCTTTCATTGGTCCTTTGAGTGATCTCTTCAAATATGTTTTGTTCTACCCAAACCTAATTAATAGCCTACATTATCTTCTCGGTAGTGCAGCGTGAGTGAACATGACAGTTACTTCTGGCATTCAGCGTGGCAGAACATGTATTTTATTCTCTTAATCATTACGCTCCAGATGCAAGAAATGCCCCACATCAATGAAGTGAGCTTCAGTATAAGTCTGCTGTGCAGGTGCTAACTCTGCAAGCTCTTTCTGCTCCTTATCACTTATTCCCTCCCTGTTGTTCTTGCACTCTGAGGCTGTGTGTCTAATGCTGCTACCCAGCAATGAGAATAAAGTGGGTGCCTGCGAGACAACAAACCCTGAAGTCTGACTGTTGCGCTACTGGTGATAAGATGTAAGCTAAGATTGCATAACTCTTCCAGCAAAGGAGTCTAGCTGCGAGTGAGATACTCTGAGCAAAGCTCGCAGGGTTTGATTCTGTCCTCAGATAGGGAGAGCCCCAGCGATGCGGAGTACCTTATCAGATCAACCACCTGATTTTACAAGATTTGCAGAGTGCTGTGCCCTCAAGCTAAGGCAGATGCTGAGCACTGGGTATGCATTGCACTTTCATTCAGCGATGTGTAATTTCTTAATACCTTACACTGTCACTTAGAAACCGTGCCTCGTGTTAGAGGGACTCACTGTAGTGCGACACCAGTCTCCATTGCTGACTGGGCTCTGTTGAGAATTCTCTATCGAGAATTACCTGAACGTTGTGAATTAGCGAGAAAAAGCCAGACAGGGTCTGTTTGGATGCCCAAGAAGAAATCCAGGGTGCAAAAAGGTTTGTACCCACCTTGCAGTCATGCAGTGGCCAGCTGTCTGCTCTGGACTGATGTACTTAGCACAACTTGCTTTACATGGCCAGGAACAGAGAACAGATGATTATTTAAGTGATGTGTGTATGGAGATAATGAGAAGCAATGAATGCTACTTAAAGCTTTTGCACCATGGTTTGGTCAGATGTCTGGAGAATCACCCTCCCCTGATATTTACCCGCTTTTTTGCCATTTCTCTCTGCAGTGTCTTATTAACCCAAACGTACCGTGAGCCTGGTCCACTGGTTGAATCAGGTTTGCGGGAATTGTCAGCACTACTGAGCTTATCCATTTGTACGGGAATATTGAATATCTTTGTTAACTTCTGACAGTATTTTCACTCTTTACTGTTCCCTGGATTTTCACACTTCTGTGACAAGTATGGACCATTCCCTAATTTGGCATTACTAGGCTAGGATAATGTTAGTGAAACCTGTTGACTGGTCGCTCTTTGTGTGCTTATGTTTCTAATGGGTGTTTTGTGTTTAGACAGGGAAGTGAAGTTTGCAGGACAAAAAGAAAATGCACACGGCTGGTCATGTTTGAATTTGTAGCCTGCTCTGTTACTTGCAGGAATAAATCTGGTATGATTGTGGATGAAAGTTTCAAAACCATGTGGTGGATCTATTACTTTTGGTAGATACGTGCCTAAATATGTGCGACTGGCTTGATGTTCTCAATCCACATCTTGAAGCATTTGCAAAAGGTGGCAGAGCTGGAGCTCCTGGTCACTCCTTTCATTCTAGGTCACCTCTTGACAAAGGTTTCTAGGCACCCAAGCCACTTTTGAAAGTGGGGTGAGGATCTAAAGCCATTTAGATGTCTTCACTCCCTGCCAAGCAACCAGGCACCAAGGTCTGAGCGGTCCAGATCAGCCTGCACCTGGGGCAATAATTCTCTGCAAACCTGTCCCATGTTCCTGCATCCTTGCTGTTTCTGCCCTTGCTCTCAAGCATCTGTGTTGCGTCTCTGTGCTGGACCATGTCAAGATGCTTTCCTAGTCCATCAGATCCATTGTGGGAGACCTTGTGAAAGGGCATTGGCATGCTCATGTGATTTTTGTCTGCATTGCAGAGGTTGTGATTCTAGAGGAGCAAAGCTAAAAGTGTCTACAAGTTGCAGTTTTGGGAATAAGATTTAGGTGTATAAATCTTTATATGCACTTGAAAAATTTTACTTTTGCTCTTAATTGTTAGAATTTCCAGCATATTTTTGAGTTTGGCATGATTTCTTTCCTTTGTGTGCATGAAATACTTGCCCATATCTCTTCATGTATCTGTATTTATACATATGCTACAAATAAAAGCAGATTTGAGGGCAAACACTGTAAAATATTGCCTGAGGATTTAAGCTGAGATGTAATATGTTGCTTGAAGGCTCTGGACAATATTGCTTGAACAAAGGAACTCTTTTAATCCAAAAGGGTTTGTTTACTGTAATGACTCTCAAACCCAATCAATATTTGTTTTATTAACCTGTTGGGTGGTTCAGTTTAAAGTCTTGCTGTAGTTTGTTTGAAGTGGTTTGTACTTGGAAGCTCTGTGAGAGGTAAACAATGCTGAGAGTCACAGCAACAGTGGCCTATTGTATTGAGCTATTCCCTTTTGTACGGAGACTGTTGACCACTTGTGTTGTTTTTGAGGATATCAGCATATGCTTCTTTCCTGACACAACCTCAAGCATTCAGAAATCCCAAAGGCTGGTAAATATTTATCGAGATGCTTTAAAAATATTTTTCTCGCAAGTGTTTGGCTCTGCTGCACAGTTTTCTTCTCTTTTAACGTTGTGGTACAGATGCACGAGGAGGTGAACAAGATCATTGTTCATGAACATCAAGAGCAATGCAGCTGCGCCTGATTATATTAAATCATATGATGACGTACCATTTTTGACATATGCAGCTTCTCTTTATTGTAAATTAGTCACCATAAGAATCTATTTTCATTAGTTAGAACATTAGTGTTTTGCCTCTTTATGTTTTGCATTATTTAGAATCATCATGGGCTGAGTTGTTTATTTACATAATTAGCTCCATATGCCTTCGCTACGTTCAGCATCTGCTTGCAACTATGCGGGACTCCTGTCCCTTTAAGAAGCTGTGCTGGCCCTGAAGGCAAGCCTGGGAGATCTCCTCTGGACATCTTCATGAGCCTACAGTCTTCACCACCTTGAATGGTGATGCAGCAGCCAGTTTGGAATTAAAATAAACCTTTCCTTTTTAATTGGGATAAAAAAAGAAAATTTCCATGCCTGTGACTGCCGGTGATAGCAATGCTCACCAGCGAGAGGTTGCGTGGGGAGGACCAAAACGTTCTACAAAACCCTGGTATTGTCTTAGCTGCAAGGGAGCAGCCTTCTCAAAAGCCAACTGTGGCCTCAATTCGTTATGATTTTGAGGCATCTGTAGTCCTGCCAGACTTTCATGCTCAAAAATCCCGAGCTACCCTCCAACATAATGTGAGGTTGATGGCAAGATCATGAGATTTAAAAAAAAAAAGAAAAAATCAGTTCTGGATTCTTTTATTTGCCCTTTGATGTTCAAGCCCTTGGTGGTTCGCATTTCCAAGCTTTTGTCTGAGAATACGAACGCTAGAAACTTTGCTTTAAATGAAAGCTGACAATAATCCAAAATTACGTGATCCCCGGGACCTATGGCTTTGACCTTCCCCTGTATCCCAGATTTGAATACTGCAGCATTTGGAATCCCGGCTTGTGGTCACTCTTTGGTTGTCCCCATCAGCGCTGCTGCGGGTGTGCCTCGTAAAGCAGCCATCCCGCTCCTCTGATCCTCCATCTGCTCCTCAGCTGATCATCAAGGGGATGAAGCCTACGTGCTCCGAGCCAGGGCAGGGAAGCGCCGAGCGGAGGAATAAAGCAGCAGCGGGTTTGTAGCTCAGCAGGAAGGAAAACTGCAGACCTGCGTGCAGAAAACGTGTGAAAGGGAAATATTAAAAAGGGGGCAGGCAAAGGTTAAAGAGAAGGAACAGGCAACCTAAACGCGGTTAGGTGCAAGAGGGACCCGCTGTCTTCTTCAGTTTTTACTTTGTTTCTGGGAAGTGCCACTAAAGCAGCCTTGCTCTGGTAGTGGTATTTTCTACATCATTATCAGAGTTTCCACGTGTGCCTGTGGAGCGAAGGATAGTACCCAAGTGCTGGCAGAGCCTAAGCTGTCTGACTGAGTTTAGACACGAACTATAATTTGGGAGCATGGTTCCCCAGTGAATGCTTCAAAACACTGAAGGGTGCTTAAAGGTGTGTTAGTCAGGGGACATAAAATTCCCCTGTAGCTGCTGCTTCCTTCTGATTTTATATTCTGTTTCATGAAAATACTAACTGCGAGTCCCCCAGACCTGCAACACGTACGCCGGGTAGTTAGAAAGTAAACTTGGTACAGCCAGGAGAGCTGTGCCAGCCAGCCTGTCAGTAGCGGAGTGCTGCTCTGTTATTTACCAGTTTTATTGCCCAAACCCTCGGGGATTAGGGAAGAATTACTGCCCCTTTCCAAAGGATACCGACACCCAGGCAGATTAAAGACCTTGCTCAAGGTCGCGCACAGAGTCTGTACTTAACCTGACAAATGAATTTAAGCCTCCCGACTCCTAATCCAGGGCCTCTTCTACTAGAGCAAAGATAACTAATCTGGGCTCTTGAACCGTACGTGGCGTGACAGTGCTTTCGGCAGGGCTGGCACGTGAAGGCAGCGGCATACTGCTGGCACGGGC